>NC_137111.1:40025750-40625750 GCF_949357685.1 Gobio gobio
ACTCCTATCAAAAACATTTTTTAAAAATCTTAATGACTTTTGATCAGTAGTGTATATATTTTATATATTATAAAAAAATATGAAAATGTATAGCAAAAATGCCACCATTTTCTATATGACCCAGATGCTATTTATCCAAACTTGCCTTTTAAAATTAATTTCATGAAATTCAATGCATTAAAATTTATATTAATCATTTAATATTACTATTACTTTACATTACTTAAAACTTACTTAAACCACATATAAGAGTTAGTTTACTTTCTTTTACACTCTGTCTACATTATTGTTCTCAGAACATGAGGCATGAGGATTCAAACTCTGGATACTGTAGATTATAAGCAAATAATGTCCTGCTTAGTTGTTGTTGTAGGATATACTGCATTAATGTTGAAATTCATATATAAGTTTGACAGAGCATTGGCAAAAACAGGGCAATTTTCATTTCATAACAGTGAAAGAAACAAAATTTCGCTTTTACCTTAAGTTCCCTATGCATATTAGAAGTAAAGTAATGCTGGCTGCTTTTTGTCATGGCAGTCAATAAAGACAGACAGTCTGTTTTGACATCTTCAGGGAACAAACGTGCATTCTTTGTAATATAGTCCCTGTGGGGAAAAAAGAAACTCTCAATACAAATTCAAAAAAGTTGAAAATGATGTTTCAATTGAATATAAGTGACACCCACCTGCACTGTATGAGGAATGATAGGTTGACCATCAAAACGGCCTCAGTGTTGTTCTGCTTGCTCCTGATGACCTTTGCATGAAAAGTTTTGTAACTGTAGGGATGGAAATAGAGTCAGCTGTGTAAGATATATAGAAGTGCACACTTAAATACAAGAGCAAGAATGCTCAATTTGAATGTTGTTGGTATTTTCAGAAACGAATGAGCTATAGTTACTTACTCTTTCAGAAAGTTGCTCATCTGGCATGTGATACCTCTCGCTTTTGTCTCATCGCCTAGCATCTTTTGAGCATACTCAACATATCTATGAAAGCACTAGGAAAAGGGAAGGGGGAAAGAAAAAAATATGTTCCTCCAAAAATCCATCCACTTTCCAGGGAAAGAATTGCTATAGTTATTTTTCCTCTTTTTCATTACCTGGATCACATCAATGGCCTGAGGACAGCAGTACACCTGGTCCCTCAGTTGTGGAAAATCTCCCTTCTTCCAGGCTGTTTCTTCCCTGTCCAGAATGTTGTGGAGGCATGTGCTCACTTCCCTCTGGTGAACAATAATGCGATCAAATTAAAACTTAATCTTTGTGCTGGAAGCACATTTAAAGGGATAGTTCACCCAAAAGGGACACAAACACAAAGATATTTTGAAGAATGTGGGTAACCAAACAGTTGATGGGTCCCATTGACTTTCGTAGTATGGGAAAAAAATACTATGGAAGTCAATGACTACCGTCAACTGTCTGGTTACCCACATTCTTCTGTTTCTGTTTAGAAGAAGAAAGAAACTCATACAGGTTTCGGAGCAACATGAGGGTACATGATGTGTTTGTGTTGAGATTTTGGGCTATTTTGCTTCCATAACATGTCTTCTTTCAGACTACTAGAAAGAAAACATCCAAAACACCAAACCAAAGTCTTTATTTTATTACACTTCTATCTGACTGTGAATCAAGAATTTTGAATCTGTCTTTATCTGGTGTTCAGATTTCTGCTCTGGAATTGTAGGCAAATGTTAAAGTAAACAAAATGTTGCTCTATTCACTTGTGGTGTCTTGCCTTTAAGTAACACAGAAAACAGATGTGTTTAGAAACATTAAATGTATCATAAAGCATCAAACCTTTTCGTTGGTCAAAAACTGCTGTTCCAGTGGTGTAATCATGTTTTCAGGAAGCAGTGGATCGAGCTTTGTGTGATCGATCACCTCTTTTATCTTACTGACATTAAGAATACTGCGAATAAAGAAAGACAAAATATGAGTACAAACTAAAAAATAAAAAAAAACACTCATCATTATCACATTATTTACCTATTGTTCCAAATCTGTATGATTTTCTTTCATGTGGAACACAAAAATATATTTTGAACTGTTTTTGTCCATACAATGAAATTCAATGGAGTTAAAAAAAACACCAGACCCCGTTGACTTTCATTATGGTGGCATTTTTCTAAATATCTTCTTTTGTGTTCTCAGACTTTAAAAATTTGACGTGAGTAAATGATGACAGAACATTTATTTTTGGGTGAACTATCCCTTTAATTCTATTCAATATCTAATGAATATAGATCAAATTATTGGTGTCAATAATTATCTAATTTGTAATTTCAATTTCTATTAAAATTGTCATTTTAAGAGAAACATCTGATCTAAATTAAATACAAGAATGAAAAAACTGAGATCTGCAAAAAGTCTCCTGAGCTTTAAAAGAGCAACTTCTAGTATTTTTTCCAATAGAATGAAATGGGATGGATGGTAATAATAATAATAATAATAATAAATTTTATTTGTACTGCACTTTACATTTAGACAGACAGACAGACAGACAGACAGACAGACAGACAGACAGACAGATAGACAGATAGACAGATAGATAGATAGATAGATAGATAGATAGATAGATAGATAGATAGATAGATAGATAGATATAGACAGACAGACAGCTTCTCTTACCTGGGGTAATCTTGTTTCACCCAGTGTAATAAAAGAATGCTGTCTTCATCACATAGTGTGTACTCCGCCACTTCTCTCAGCTTGGCACTGAAGATGTTATGGTACAGTGTGGCATAAAACTGGCACACATTCTCTTGTTCTGGGTAGCAGCTGCGCACCCATGTCACAACTTTCAGCAAGTCTTCTTTCAGTCGTTTTGCTTTGCTGGTGATCGAATGCTGCATGGAGGAATGCATCTCAACGCTTGGGTCTAACTCTGCTTCTTCCATCCGCCTCTGAACAAGTCGCTCGAGCAGAGCCTCGTGGTTCTGTTTACACCGCCTCGGCCTCCATGGTGGCCGTTCCTTTTCTTGAAACCCTACCCAGCGTGTGTCTTGGTCCTCCTCCTGCAGAACAGCATGGACTGCTTCTTTCAGTACCTCCTGCTCCTCAGTGCTCTGGAGGTCGAGGGAGTTTTCCAGTGTCTGCATCACCAGCTCAAGCAGGTCCTCATAGTCTTTTGCTAGTCTAGCCTCTGAATCTTCCTCTTCCTCCACCAGCTTCATTTTAGATCCGATCCCTTCCTGCTTCAACGCAAACAGACGGTCTTCTCGGATGATCAGCTGTTTCCCTGCGTCCACAAAGCGACGTGCTTGTAGATTCTCCATAAAAGTGGGGACTTCTGTAAAGCACAGGAAAAAAAGGATGCTTAAACAGGACTGGTCTTACCGTGCACAAACAAGGTTGCATTTTATTCTTTTAAAAAGCATTCATATGTGAAGTAGGAAAAATGTATGATTTCTGTAAGTAGGCCTATCTATGCAAAACATCATTGAGCATATATATAGTTTTGAGATATGATATCAATTGTGATGCACTTAAATGACTTTGTTCCCATCATTTTAACTATCACAATAATTTATATCACAATTTTCTTATTTAGTAATTTAGTTAACACTTATTTTTTGTGTCCTTGTTACACATTACATGTAGTTACAATAGTAATTACTATAAATTGTGCTTAATTACATGCAACTACCCCTAAACCTCACCATAATAGTTAATTATTATTACTCCAAATTATTAAATATATAACTATAACACAGACACCTTAAAATCAAGGGTTACACGTTATTTTAAGGTGTCATACACAGTGCAATTATATATTTAAGTATTGAGTAATATTAATTAACAACATGTACTTACTATAGGATTAGGGTTTGGTTGAGGGATAGTTTCATGTAATTCTGCATAATTTACTATTATTACTACGGTAAGTATTTGTAACAAGGACATCACAACTGTAATTTAATTAAACTAAAGTAACGACAACAGCATAATGATTTTACTTAAATATAAATACATTTTAACAATAACAATTTAAAATATAAATTACACTTAAGTATTCCATTTTAGTGGGTTTAAATGGGTCACAATAAGTCCATAATAAATCATCCCTTGTAAAATGTAGAATACCAATGCAGATCATCATAAACAACATGGGCATACCTCTACAAAATAAGGATAAATGTAATATTTCAATCACACAATGTTGAAATATTATTGTTTACCGAACATAGCTTACAGGAGACCTAATGAGCATAAACTCTTCCTACCTGGAGTAGCATCCTTTTTGTAATTCCGTTTAAAAATGTTTAGCTTTCCGAGCTTTTTTGTCATCTCTTCTGAGGAAGAAAAACAAATATCGTGAGGGGGAAAAACTGATTTTCAATTCTATCTTCTTTCATTCACCTAGAATGAAACGCTTTGTGGATATAACGGTTTTCTAACGGGTTTCTAGTTTTATAGCCTAGTCTTCATCCCATCCGTGCTGGGCGGAGCTCGCCCGTGTTGCAACATCATCAGTTGATCCCGTATGGAGCGCTTCACGGATTTGTAACGGGCAAGACAAGTTTATTCATAGCACGATATGAAAACAGAGAAGATAGCCTACGCTCGAAATAAAGAAAGACGTTAGGGAGCTCTATGGGGGATTCCGATACAGCCTATTTCTATACCTTCCAGAGTGAGTGTCCCTTTCAAATAGTTATATAGGCTAAACAATATTTATACATTCGAATTATAGGCTAACAATAAATAAAGTAACATGGACATTCTGCTACCTAACAAAAAATTATCCTGTTTAGTTTTACGTCTTAAAACCATCAGCTGTGTTTGCCAGAGAATCACCGTGAAAATACAATGACATTGTTTCAGCTTGTCAACGGAATGGCAGTATTGGTGCCCGATTATTATACAACTTATACCTGTAAGCCTATATTTAATTTAGGTAAATAATAGGCTATTAATATTCCTTAATATACAAATTTGACTTTTACCTTTAAAATGCAGCCTACTGATTATAATCACCATAATAATAAAGCAGATTCGGGTCATAAACACAAAACATCATCGTGTGTGATTAACATGTCATATTCCATCAAATAGACTGTGTCATAGTTTTTGTATGGAATGCTTCTTTACTGATAGTTTATGGTTACCCAAGATGAATGAATAGAATAAAAAGTTATATAGGCTAATATTTGACACCCCTATGGATAATTAATGAAAATACAGGCACCTACAACCACTTTTCCCATAGCTAAATATAAATACTTCTCTCTTATATTTTTCTCTTCTACTTTTGGTTTACAAAATTGCAGTACTGAAAGTATTGTTGACTAGGCTATATGTTTAATTGCTTGTGATGTTCTTCATTTGTAACGATAAAATCACCTGCTAAATTTGAATGTGAAACACTTCTTGTGTTTTGATGGTGGGCGCTTCCTGTCATCTGTGTTCTCCTATAGCTCTAAAACATTATCATATGATCCTAGTATATTCTTAAATAAGACCTTTTAGTATCAGCGAGCATCATTACTGAACACACTCACACATTTCCATTATATGTCCAACAAATCCATATTTCATGATCATGCTCTTTCCTTCTGGTAATCAGGAATATCTTGAGTGGTACTGGAAGTCTGGAACTAGGAAAATCCCAATGAAGGGAAAGTACAATCCATTCACTTGCCTAAACCAAAACAATGAGACATTTTGGACCGGAAAAAAGTATTAATTAAATTCTTGACCTATGTTATCTCTTATTCCATGACTTTGACCTGGCTCCGACAGCAAAAACAATAACACCCTATCAAGCGGAATTGTGAAACAGTGTTAGGGAGGACTTATAGAGAGGACTGATATTGACTAAAGAGATTAGTCCAAATGTCTTTTTATTATTGATGTTTTGTGCTAATAGGCTCCTAGAGATGAGTGCTTCTAAACACCAACATTTTCACACATGCATCAGGCGATTTATGTGTGTTGCAAAACCTTTTTGTATGTTTTATGACTTTTATGCATTGCATGAAACACATCTTTTCTGTAACCTTTAGTGTAATCAGTCGTGTTTCTAGGAATCAACACATTTGACAAATAAGAGGTATTTGTACCATTAAAACGTCCTGAAAGTTTCATAGCTTAAAATGTCCTCCTCATTATGAACAAAACATTTATTTAATCAAGCTCCAAAAATGGCTCCTTTTGATATTGCGGGATTTGTTACATCACACAGGCAAATATATTTGCATATGACTGCCTTCAGCGCAAGACATCGACGAATAGTTTCACATCACACTATAGGCTCGGCCCACTGGCATTCGGTCGCTAGCAGCTGCATCGCAAACCGTAAATGATTTCATAATACTGTATCTGTAAATGAGGGTTTAACTGGACATTTAATATAAATGTTTTCAAAACAGTTACTCACGTGCATTAGCGAGTGGGCGTTGATACTGTTTCCTATGCAATGACGTTAGGCAATCATAACAGTGGCCGTTTACTGAAAAGCCTTAAAGGGTAACTTCAGCGATTAGCATTAAGCTTTGTATCAGTAAAAACCCCGTAGTATATTTGAATTATGGTACTTTCCCCCCTCATATGCCCCTGAGACGAGAGAATTATGCATTTTATTTCTGGAAAAAATCCTCAGATGACGTAAATATCGTCATTTTGCGTCATCTGAGGATTTTTTGGCCAGAGGCTAAAGACTACAGCCACTAGAAGGATTAGATTAGATTAGATTCAACTTTATTGTCATTACACCAGTACAAGTACAAGGCAACAAAATGCAGTTTAGGTCTAACCAGAAGTGCAATAGCAGCAAGTGCAGGATATACAACGTTTGCATAAGTGCAGGACATGGATAGGTACTGAATATATATAAATATATCTATAAATAGAGAGATGGTTATTACTATAAACAGAATTTACAGGTGAATATGTACAGTGAATAAATATACAGATGGCTATTACTATAAACAGAATTTACAGGTGGATATGTACTATGAATATAATATAATATAATATACAGATGGCTATTACTATAATTTTACAGATAGAGGTATACAATGATATGTTAGGCTAAAATGAGGAATATGGCAGTGGATTAAGGTAGTGCAATAAATTATGGACAGAAGCTATCCGAAAAAAGTGTAAAAGTGCAGTGGAAAGTGATTGCATATTACAGTTAGAAGTACGGTGCAAAATGCAAATGTAAACAGTAGGTACTTTAAATAACAGTCGGCAGTGCAAATGAGCATAATTCAGTTACGGTATGGTAGTGCAAAATGCATAAGTAAACAGTTGTTACTGTAATAAACAGTCGGTAGTGCAAATAACAAAGTGAAGGCAGATGTGAGGTAGGAGAGTTAGCAGTATATGAGGGGAGTGGATCAACGGGGGTTTGAGTTCAGTAAGGAGACAGCTCTGGGGAAAAAACTGTTCTTTAGTCTGCTGGTCCTGGTCCGGTGGATCCTGAAACGCCTGCCGGAGGGCAGGAGAGAAAACAATCTGTGGGCTGGGTGAGAGGAGTCCTTGAGGATGCTGCGAGCTCTATGGAGACAGCGTTTCCTCTGGATTTGCTCGATGGCAGGTAGTGGAGTCCCTGTGATGCGCTGGGCAGTTTTCACCACCCGCTGCAGTGCCTTGCGCTCCGCAACAGAGCAGCTCCCATACCACACTGCCACACAGTTGGTCAGGATGCTTTCTATTGCGCAGCGATAGAAGTTCACCAGGATAGCCGAGGAGAGCTGATTCTTCCTCAGTGTCCTCAGGAAGAAGAGGCGCTGGTGAGCCTTCTTGACCAGGCTGGAGGTGTTGGTCGTCCACGACATGTCCGCCGAGATGTGGATCCCCAGGAACTTGAAACTGGAGACACGTTCAACAGCCATTCCATTGATGTGGATGGTGTCGTGTGTGCCTCTTGACTCCATCCTGAAGTTCACGATGAGCTCCTTCGTTTTGGTGGTGTTGAGGAGCAGGTTATTTTCGGTGCACCATGTGGCCAGGTGCTGGATCTCCTCCCTGTAGGCAGTCTCATCGTTGTTGCTGATGAGACCAATCACCTTAGTGTCGTCCGCAAACTTGACGATAGAATTAGATCCATACACAGGCTTGCAGTCGGCGGTGAAGAGGGAGTAGAGAAACGGGCTTAGCACACAGCCCTGTGGTACACCAGTGTTGAGAGTGATGGATGTGGAGCAGGTGAATCCTGAACGAACATTCTGGGGTCTGTCAGTTAGGAAGTCCAAAATCCAGTTACACATTGAGGTGTTGATGCCCAGGGGCCTCATTTATAAACGTTGCGTACGCACAAAAGAAGGCGTACGCCGCTCTCTACGCAATAATTGGTATTTATAAAAAGCAAACTTGACGGGAAAATGTGCGGTCCTTCACGCAAGCTCTGACCCAGGCGTACGCACAAAAACGGGTGAAATGAGAAATGGCGACACCGTCGGCAGATGGAAGAAACACGTGAAAGTGTGTGAAACTGTAGACCGTTGTGTAAAAGAAATGGCAATACTGCCTCTCATAAATAACATGAAGACTTCACAAAGCAAGTCTTACAATTAACAGCCTACACCAGGGGTCTCCAAACTCGGTCCTGGAGGGCCGCTGTCCTGCAGAGTTTGGCTCCAACCCAAATAAACACATCTGAACCAGCTAATCAGTGTCTTACAAGGCCCTAGTTAGACATTGATTAGCTGGTTCAGGTGTTTTTAATTGGGGTTGGAGCTAAACTCTGCAGGACAGCGGCCCTCCAGGACCGAGTTTGGAGACCCCTGGCCTACACGAACACCCGTTTGATCGATCTGCAGTGTAAAACAAACAAAACCAAACGAAAATTACAACAGAAATGCAAATTTACACATATTTGCAAAAAGAAAAGTGAAATATGTTCTGCAATAATATTGGCATGTTATGCAATTCATCCTCATAAATAATATGGTAAACAGAACGAAATAATGTGCAAAACTGATAGGCTATTCTCGTCAATGTGTCCGTCTGGCGGAGCAGATATAGATTCAAATAGGAAGACAGACAGATAGATAGATAGATAATTAGGGAGATATATAGATAAATAGATAGATTGATGTAGGCTATTCATTGTCCACTGGGGAAAGTTGTTTTCATAGTAAAAATTTCTTCATCAGCTACGGAATCATGGTATTCATGCATATATATGCCTTTAGTTTGTTTTATTTTTGATAAAATAACGTATAACGTATGTCTCAACCATTCAGAAAGCTGCAAGACTTTCCATTTACACTGAACTATTTCCCATTTCCACGTAGATTATAACCGACATCTGTAGCTTGTCAGATGCAATCAAATGGATGGAAATAAAATTCTTTTTTATTTCGGCCACGGTCCAAGGTTGTAAGGGCTACAGCATTTACGGCGTCTGCAACATTTTGCCACTCAAGTGCCTTTTTGGCATTAGTAATTGCCAATTACTGTGCCCTCCAAAACAACATTTTTCTCATCTTTTCCACCCCGCCAACGATAACTTCTACTTCACATTGAGTGAGGTTACGTTTTTTTGATTTCATCTCTGTGTTTGCCATGATTTCGCAATCGATGAATATTAACTTGGGGGCGTTTTGCGGACTATTTATAGGCAACTATGGGCGTGACATGAAGCCGCAAAAGCTACGCTACATTTAGAATTGATTGTGATTTATTAAGGGAAAACTGCGTAGGATGTGCGTGCGCACGGTTTTATAAATCCGAATATTTCTGTGCGTACGCACGTCCTATGTTTCATCCGTACGCCACTTCTGATGCAAATCCTACGCAAAGTTTTATAAATGAGGCCCCAGGTCTCCAAGTTTGGCTATTAACTTGGTTGGGATGACAGTGTTGAATGCTGAGCTGAAGTCAACAAACAGCATGCGTGCATAAGTGTTTTTATTGTCCAGGTGAGTGAGCACAGAGTGCAGTGCCATGGAAACGGCATCCTCTGTGCTCCTATTGCTGCGGTAGGCAAACTGGTGTGAGTCCAATGTGGATGGTAGAGATTCTTTTAGGTGTTCCAGGACCAGCCGCTCAAAGCACTTCATAACGATGGGTGTGAGTGCTACAGGGCGGTAGTCATTAGGGCACCTCGGGTTAGAGTGTTTTGGCACTGGCACAATGGAAGTGCGTTTAAAGCATGAAGGTACAGCTGCTTGGGCAAGAGACAGGTTGAAAATGTCTGTAAAAACCCCAGCGAGCTGCTCTGCACATGCCCTGAGAACACGACCAGGGATGTGTGTGCGCTGATCCGGCTCAGTGCCTTGCAGACATCTGTGGAGGAGAGTATTATTGGTGGGTCAGCTGAGGGTTTGAGCTTGGAGCTTAGAAGGAGCTAGTTCCGCATGTTTTCAACCCGCCCATAGGGGTGGGATCTCGCTCACAGAATGTAAATGCGCACGGCTGCTGCCGCTCGGCTCTGGCATTAATAACAGAGTGGTATAGAGCAAAGTGAGTGTTTCAACTTTTCAATGAATTCCTATGAAAGTTAAGCTTCCATAGGCATGATCTGATAATGCGCCAGACTGGACACTAAATTATTTTATTACTATGAATATCAAAACGACGTTGGGGGCGGTGCCACGGTGGGCAAGTGATAACCAGTAGCCGTGGCTTTGGGAGTGGCGTCGTAGGGCAGCGAAGCAAGTGCATTCTGGAAGTTGTTGTCTTTCATCCACGAGACAAAAATAAATTCTGTCTTTTCTCGGTCTAGGAGGCACCAAATTCAAAAATAATTTTACATTTCTACTACATAAATGACCAAGTTTAAATACACATTCATCTTCCCAGCGGTGAAGTACCCCTTTAAGAAAATTAAAAGACATGAAAATACTTTATTCATTCACCAATCAAGTTTTAGGTTTCAATATATGAAGAGTTACAATGCAAAAGCCTCTAAAAGTCACTTCGATTAAAAATTGAGATAGCAATACTGAGTGAATACTCCGCATATAGTATACACGTTCATAAAATACTTTCTCTTCAATCCCACTAAATCCCAGCCTCAGCCCATTCAGAAGTACCGGTCCTTAGGTAGAAACCTATACATAGAAGCCACACAAAAATGCTTATTTTAAAGAAAACCGTCTGACGGACTTAGAGACTTTTGCATCTGAAGTCGTCATATATATGTATTTTTTAATCCAAATGTTCGTTCCATTTGTCCTCAGAAGTGGGAAAGTCCTAGTTGGAATGCCCCCTCAAGTCAGAGTTGTGCAACACCCCCGACTTCAGAATCCAATATCACTGCTCAGCGCATTAAACGTAGTGAAACAGTAGTAATATATTTATTGTCACTTCTGTTTGTCTGTCTCAATAAACGCAGTGGTGTACTGCACACAGTACTAGCCAACCTCTATTCGTGGACATGATACTTTGGCATTATCTGTTTGCCTGGACACTTCCATGTTAGTTTTCTAAACTGAGTGCGGTCAACCCCAACCACAATTGACCAATTGAAAGTGAAAATGATATGTGAAGGCCAAGTATGGGTTACCATACTTGGCCTTCACATATTTTCACTTTCACTTTCAATTGTAACCCATACTTTGGCCTGCATTTAACCCAACCAAGTTGGTGCACAGTAAACACACACACACACTGCAAACCGTGGACACACGCAGAGCAGTGGGCAGCCATTTTTGCTGGGGCACTTGGGGAGCGATTGGGGATTAGGAGCCTTGCTCAAGAGCACTTCAGCCATTTCCCGCCGGTATTGAGAATCAAACCCATGAGTCATGGGCCATGACCATGGGGTTACCAGTCTGACTGACTGAAGGAATTCTTTAAACTTTTAAACCAAATATTGATGAACACAAAAAGACACTCACAATGGCTTATGAATAAAACATGTAATCATAATAAAACCATAAACACTCGGGCATATGCCTTTATTTTGAGGTTTTATGAAATATAAAGAATTTAGTTAATAATAGGTTGTGTATATACATTTTAGAAATGAATAATACATTTGTTATTTTCAAGCACCCAGTATTGCACATCTGCAACTGATGTAGAAAAAAGGGAAGCAAAATAAGGAACATGATTTTTCAAAATTTAGTAAAGCCGCAACATTTGTATGTGAAACAGGTCTTGTGAGAGCTGTCATTTGACATGTGTTATTTTAGCTGTTACTATGAACACAAATCTGACAAACCAGCAACAATGATTTGTTAAAAGAGCAATTCACTGGTCATTCAGTATTTGACCATTTATTCGGCCTTGTGTCGTTCCAAAACCACATGATACCCTTTTATTGGTTCTGTGGAACACAAGAGGAGACATTTGAGAAGTGCCATAGAAGTTTAACTACAATTAAAGTGGATGGGGATCAGGTACAGATGTAGTCATCATTCACTTTCACAGTATGAAAAAGAGAATCTTGGATATTCTGCTGCATGATTTATGGCAGCTTGAAGAACATTTCAAAACACCCTCTCTCTTTTTCCATGGGGGTGGAAAAAATACTATATCATGGTCTATTAAAACCGGATGGTTATGCAACTGCCTGGAGTTTCACAAGACTGATCAAGCATAAGCATTTAACATCTGTATCTTTTTTTTGTCTGTGTCAAACTTCAATATAATATTCAAATGTTTATTGGCTACAAATTAAAGTAGTTGTCATGGCTTCACCACGCTTTCTCACCATCTTCTCTCTGCTTGCTCTTCCGGATTCAAATCACCAACACCTGCTCAATTACACACCAATCAGGACAATATAAAAACCTTGCACACTCACACAGTTTTATACGTTGGGGTGCTGGGTTTTTATACAGTCCTGATTGGTGTGATTTGGTCCGATATGTTGCTTATTCAGATTTTATGGACCTACTTACCTGTTTACTGTCCCCTTTGCTTAGTTGGGGTTTAAAGGACACTTAATATACTGTAATGTTATTGATTTGACTGCACTGACACCACTGGATGGATGAGAACAAACCTTGAACTGAATTGAGCTAGATCAGGGATGGGCAACTTCGGTCCTCGAAGGCCACTGTCCTGCAAAGTTTAGCTCCAACCCTAATCAAACACACCTGAACAAGCTAATCAAGGTCTTCAGGATCACTAGAAAGCTACAGGCAGGTGAGTTTTTAATCAGGGGTGGAGCTGAACTCTGCAGGACAGCGGCCCTCCACGACCGAAGTTGCCTGTCATTGAGCTAGATGATGACACTGTTTTCTGCAGACTGATCTCATGAAATAGCGTATGTATGACACGCCAATTCGCTATGCCATTTTGGCATGCTATCAAGACGCATAATCGCTTTTTAGCATGTTTATCAACGCCGTTTCATTCTATCCCCCTACACTGCTCCTACCCCTAAACCTACCCATCAAACACACACAAGCACACACACAATGCCACTGCCCCTAAACCTACCCATCACAAGAAACATTCTGCATTTTTACATTTTCAAAAAAACTAGGGCTGTCAAAAAATTAATCGCAATTAATCGCATCCAAAATAAAAGTTTGTGTTTACATAATATATGTGTGTGTACTCTGTTAATTATTATTTATATATAAATACACACACAAGCATGTATATATTTAAGAAAAAAATATTATTTTTATATATAAAACGTATATTTATGTATATTATAGATTATATAAATGTATATACAACCCCAAATCAGAAAAAGTTAGGACAGTATGGAAAACGCAAAAAAATAAGTGATTTCTAAATTTACTTTGGCTTGTATTTCATTGCAGACAATATGAACAAAAAATATTTTGTTTTGTCTGGTCAACTTCATGTCATTTGTAAATATGCATCCTTTCCTGTCATTCAGACCTGCAACACATTTAAAAAAAAAGTTGGGACAGTAAAGCATTTACCACTTTGTAATGTTGCCATTCCTTTTCACAACACTTAAAAGACATTTAGGGACTGAAGACACCAAGTGATGAAGTGTTTCAGGTGTAATTTTGTCCCATTCTTCCTGCAAACAAGTCTTAAGGTGGGCAACAGTACGGGGTCTTCGTTGTCGCATTTTGCGCTTCAAAATGCGCCACACATTCTCTATTGGAGACAGGTCGGGACTGCAGGCAGGCCAGTCAAGTACCCATACCCTCTTCCTCCGCAGCCAGGACTTTGTAATGTGTGCAGAATGTGGTTTTGCATTGTCTTGTTGAAATATACATGGACGTCCCTGGAAAAGATGTCTTCTTGAAGGCAGCATATTATGCTCCAAAATCTCTATGTACTTTTCAGCATTAATGGTGCCTTCACAGAAGTGCAAGTTACCTTTGCCAAGGGCACTGACACAACCACATACCATGACAGACCCTGCCTTTTGGACTTGTTGCTGGTAACAGTCTGGATGATCCTTTTCTTCTTTGGTCCGGAGCACACGGCGTCCATTCCTCCCAAAAAATACCTGAAATACTGATTCATCTGACCACAGTACACAATCATTTTCTCATGTATTTGTTGGCAAACTGGCGATCCTCGGCCCATCTTTGCTCCTAAAGGATTTGACCTTTCTTGGATGCTGCTTTTGTACCAAATCATAACTACAATCACCTGTTGACATCACCTGTTTCAAATCACATCATTATTTAACCATTTTACCACATTACTAGCCCTAAATTGCTCCTGTCCCAACTTTTTTTGGAAATGTGTTGCAGGTCTGAATGACAGGAAAGGATGCATATTTACAAATGACATGAAGTTGACCAGACAAAACATGAAATATTTTGTGTTCATATTGTCTGGAATGAAATACAAGTCAAAGTAAATTTAGAAATCACTTCTTTTTTTTTTTCTATACTGTCCCAACTTTTTCTGATTTGGGGTTGTACATGCAAATATTTCTTAAATATATACATGAATGTGTGTGTATTTATATAGAAATAATAATTAACAGAGGACACACATATATTATGTAAACACAAAGTTTTATTTTTGATGCGATTAATCGCGATTAATCTTTTGACAGCCCTAAAAAAAACATCATTTAGTATTTTTTTAAATCCATTTACATTCACGCGGAATCATACGGCGTACACATACACACGGAATCACACGGCGTTGACATACACGCGGAATCACACGGCGTACACATACACACGGAATCACACGGCGTTGACATACACGCGGAATCACACGGCGTACACATACACGCGGAGATGATGGTTCGTTTCGGCGTACACATACACGCGGAATCACACGGCGTAGACATACACGCGGATAGCTCAAAATGCGTACAGATAACACGCCATTTGGCTTTAGAAAGTGGCGTGTACGTTTACGCAAAGTCATGATGTCATGTTGGTTTTCTGCAGAGCTGTTTTATGGTTTCATTTAATAATTGATTCATTTTGCAACATCGACAATGTTTTTGAACTGAATTGAATCAGCATTGAATTTACTTTTTTGAAAACTACAGGTGTGCGTGTTGGAGCCGGGTTGTGGCCCTACAGCAGGGGTGTCCAAAGTCGGTCCTGGAGGGCCAGTGTCCTGCAAAGTTTAGCTCCAGCTTGCCTCTACATGCCTGTATGGAAGTTTCTAGTATGCCTAGCTGGTTCAGGTGTGTTTGATTGAGGTTGGAGCTAAACTCTGCAGGACAGTGGCCCTCCAGGAGCAGGATTGGACACCCCTGCCCTACAGGAACTGAGTTTTGCACCCCTGCCATCAGGTGACCCGGAGACATGCGCTTAAAACATTTTTTCAGGAGTAAATGGATGATTCTCTGTACCCTGTACCTCTGCACCATGTCCTCTCCAAGGCTCAACTCGTTGATCCCTATGCTCCACCGTGGTTTGTCATCCCTCTGGCTCCACCAGGCTCTCATCCCTCTGGCTCCACATTGGTCTGTCGTCATCCTGGCTCCACCACAGACTTCCTGGCCTTTGGCTACGCCTGGTCGCTCCACCCCATCGACTCTCCTTGGCTTCCACACCCCGCAGGCTCCACCGTTGTCCACGCTCCAGCTCTGCCTCAGTCTTCTGAGTCCACAGCTCCACCTTGGATCTTTCGGCTCAACCTTGGTCCTTTGGTCCAGCATCACACCCTGTTTTTTCATCCCTCCAGCTTTTCTCCACCCTTCCAGCTCCACTATCTGCGACTGCATAAAAACCCAGCACACTCACTCACTCAAGGTCTGATCTTATATGTTGCCTACTAAGACATTACGGACTTACTTACTTACCCATTTACACTCGCCTTGTGGAATAACTTGTTGCTCTCTGTGTTCTCCTCATGGCTCTCCTTAATCTCCTCGTTATACTCCTTGATGTATTCCTGGTTACCTACATTGCTGTTCACTTACCTGCATTGTCTGTGATTCACCCATTACCTCAACCCTGGTGATGAGTTCATCCCCATCTGCTTTCTCCATGACAGTAGAAGTCTACAACTTATCTCTAAACTGTGTACATTAATGGAAACTACACAGTGTACATCTGATGCTAATATGGAAGTGAATAAAAAAAATGTATGTGGATTTTGCAGATCAAATTAAACTAAAAGAAGTTAATGAAACCAATTTTTAGTTACACTAGTGCCATAGAAATTGCACACTTCCCAGCTTTTTCACGATACATGCAAACATTTAGCCATGCATTATTTGTACAGCTAGAGCAGTGGCTCAGCACATACTCTTACACACCAAAGCTTTTACTACTGAGATAATACTAGCACATGTGTTTTATTTCTTATAGACTCCCACAAGAAGTGCATGCCAAGCTCTCTGGATCTGTGTTGTTCAAGAGAGGCCTGGACTACATCAAATCAGTTCAAATTTGACTGAAGGAAAAACAGACAGTGAATGGTATACTAATGTGTTGGCATGATTTTAAAACACTGGGGAACGAAAATGTGCAATGTGTTATGTTTGTGTTCGTTAGTGTTATTTTAAACTATACTCACATGTAACTGAAATAATATAATTCCCTGATATAATATTTAATCTTAGTAGTTTTTTTTTGTAAAAATGAAACATTATTATTATTAATTCACCTTAACCTTCACAGTATTTAGTCCATTGCTGGATTTATTTTTCTGTAATAGGCACGAGCACACAGTAAATTATTTTACTCACTCCAAACTCATAAAACAACAGCATGGTGTGACACAATGGTTCGTGTTTTATTTTAACAGGTATTGATAAGTAGAAAAGCACTTCTCTATTGGGAGGGGAAAAAAACAGTGAGGAAGAGAAAGTTAAAAATGAATAATTACTCAAATACGACTTCTGTTGGTTAGGCTTTGGTTAAAATAACAGAAGTGTAGACGCATCATCAGTTTAAAATGTCTGTGATATGAAAGTAAAACTTGGTCTTTGAATTGAAAGCATTTGAAGTTTTTAATCTGATTTTTCTTGTTGTCTTTGCTTTTAAATGTTTGTGAAACGTGTCAACAGATTAGACAAGAGACAGAAGAAAATTATATAAGTGTTTGCTGAAAATAGAACTTCTCTGAACTGCCTCATTATCTTCGGGCCATTATATTTATGGACTCAGTTGGTAGACAGAAGCCTTTCGAGGCCGAAGCCAAAAGAAAAAGGAATAGAAGGGACTTCCCTTTTCAATTGAGAAGGGTTTACCATATTACTGACCTCTCCATCCAGTGGTCCATGTAGAGTCCCTGATATCTTCCTTTCTTTCAACACATCCTTATTTTTCAAATCAATGTTTTAAAAAAAAAATTTTTTTAAAGTATATCGGGCCTTTAACTGTTTAGCACCACTCAGCAGACATTTAATTTGCTGTCTTGATTCATACAAAATCCAAGTAATAAACTGTTATTAAGTAAGTAAAAAACTGTTTGTTGGTTTAAAGACATAGTCCCGGTTATCAACGTGATCTCAGGATTGTCACAGGTTGTCTTTTTGCAGGAGACACATCTCTTTAAATTGAGCAGAAAATGAGTCTCACAATATTTTCTAGTAGAGCAAGGTGAGTTGCTATCCTTATTCATAAATATATTTCTTTTAACCCCTCAGACCGGGCTGACCGTAATGGTAACCTCATATCTGTATCTGGGTTATTTTTTACCACCCCTGTGGTATTGGCCAATATCTATGCATCTATGCACCAATCATTCTTTCATTAAGTTTCTCTCTGCTTTACCAAACCTACATTCTAGCTATATGATTATCAGAGGGATTCAACCTCCTAAAGAGGCGGTCGCACTACACTTTTTCGTTCCATTGACTTCTATTCATACGCATGCAAATACGTCAGACTGGAAACGCAAATTTTGCATTTCACAGCATTCCAAAAGTCAAGTTTGGTGAACTCTGGCCCTGTCCCAAAATGGCACACTTCATATGCACTTTCAGTCTTGTGGACTTACAATGGCTGCCACCAGGGGCGCCGCTAGCAATTTTGGGCCTTATGAAAGAATATGATGTTAAGCCCCCTACCGCACCAACCTAGCTATCCAAAATCTTTGTCTGCAATTTAATAAAACTGACCAATTAAGCTCTGCTCGCTCAACTCCGAATGCCCCAATTGGCTGATGAAACATTGATTAAAATTTAATGAAGTGGTCACAGTCATGTCTGACCCACTCCGTGTCTCCTGGCATTGCGCATCTTATGATGTGTCCTTTCTCACTCATGCTGTTCACTTTTCATAATCAACATAGATTGACAGATTGACAACAGACATAAAAATTTACATTATAATATTTAAACATAAATATAAAACTAAATACCTTTTCTTAATGGCTACAACAATTATAGCAGCCTACAGTACAGAGAAATTTCATGTCGGAGTGGGATTTGAGCAAATGTGAGCGGTTCATGAGTGTAGCGTTTTGCTGGATTTTGCCGGAAATGCAGAAATAAGCCATAATTGTGTTATATTTGTAACTCTTTGGTAGATTACACATTTATGATTTCTATTACATTACTACTAGTACTGTTACTACTAATAAAACCGATCTCTGGGGGCCCCAAAAGTGTGTGTCCTAACCCATTTGTCATTTTAGGATTCTGAAGGGTGCTAACAAGCGCCCCCTTTGTGGTCAATATGCGCTCTTGTTGCGCACTTTTTGAGAAATTGTTCCTGATTTTTCCTGACAGCCAAAGCGCTGTTACGCCACGAAAGTGCAGACTCGTAAGAAGACCGCTAGGGTGCCATTTGGAACATGGCCTATGAGCTGCAAATTCGCATAATGTGAAGACGCGTGACCAGTAAAAGATCAATATGCCACGACATGAACTCTTGGCTGTATTAAAAGAATGCATTTTTGCAGTAAAGTTGAGTTGATTGTATGTTTGTAAGTTTTGAACGTTAAACTATTATTATCAAAAAGATGCCGTGGAGTGTGATGTCATATCAGGACCGTTGCAGTGTCCGAAGAAATTTTGTGTGTTCAAGGTGTAGTGTGACCATGGCTAAATCCCCACCTTGACAGAATCTCCCAGAGAGGAACATTCCTCTCGAAGTCTGCTAAAATAATGAATTATTTCTGTTTTGGCGAAAAATGAACAAGATGCTGTTCAATGCAGAGCCCATGGGTTGAGTTTGATGTCCAAAATAGCTTCACCCTCCCCCTTGCAGCGACATCTCTTTTGCTTCTCTGATGATGTGTTTACTGGCGCGAGGTCGGGCCCTACATTTTTTTCTTGTTTGAGAAAAGACTGAAGACTTTTCAGGGGAGAAAAGACTATCACAACTTCCTTTTCATGCGACTTTAACCCGCATCTGCAATGGAGAAAAAATGAAATCACTTATAGCGCTTTGTGTGGACATGTTCACCTGAACAGTGCAGAAATGCAAACAGTCACGTATAGGGTTTTTCCATTGAGCCTGATGCAACTTACACTGCATGGCCATGGAAGTGTTTGTTACTTTCGTTTTTGGACAGAAGGATGATGGGCCTGTTTGGTCATTGATTCAATGCTGATAAATAAAAGTGATCTAATTAAAAATACTACTGTAAAATATATATATTTTTTTAACACTATCTTTTTTATTCTTAAGAAGAATGATTAGGTCTATTGAGGAAGGGTTTTAAAGACATTTCCAAATATATCACAAATAATCTCTTGAAATATTAGATACAGACAATTTCAAAATCATCGGCATAAAGTATCAGGAAAATTCCAGTAAAATCCCGCCTCCCTCAGTACTAAAACTCATGAGTCATCCAGGGGGAAAAGGGCAGTTGGTGCAAAGGACAGGAAGGAAGATTAGGCCCATGCAGTATTTGGGTGAATGTGTTTAGACTGTATGGACTTAACTTGTATTCAGGGCCGGCTCTAGCTCTTTGGTTGCCCTAGGCGAGATTAAGTTTTGCGCCCCCCCTTAATTGTTAAGCCCACCGGCAACTATAGTTGCCAGTGTAAGGTTGTCATTTTGTCATTTTCCTTCTGTAAGTATTTTTCTAGATATTATCCATGTTTTATATCTTAATGACACACAAGCAGACAACCAAATAAAGGATTTCAAGAAAAGAAAAAAAGTATTAACTTCCAGGGAGCACAACGAAGGCAAACCCTCCCAAAGAAAGGATATTTTCATGTTACTAATAAGTATTTTTTGTTGACATGTATATATCAACATAATCATGAAGGTCTCTAGAATCATCCAAACAAAACAAATCTTACAACAGATCTATAGTTTTTAGTATACTTAGTCAAACATAATACATTTGATTATGAATAAAGATTGATCTGTTGAAAGCAGTTATTTTGAGTTAGATGCTAAATGTTCTCCTCTTATACATATTTGACATTGAAGGGGTGGATACAACATATTTGCCCACCGGCAACTATAGTTGCCACAGATTCAAATACGATTTTCAAGAAAAAATACAAAAACCTGGGGAAAATAAATGCAGAACATGCTTTTCAGAAAATATTGGGCACAAATGGGTTAAGTATTTATAAAAACTATACAAACAAAAATGCTCCTATAGTTACTCCAAGACTTAAAAAGCTAATTATGACTTAAATACACTCTAATAAATTGCACATACAAAAATGCTACAAAGAACGTTGGAGGATATTTAACAAATTAAGACTCAAACTATGGATGAACAAACAAAACGTCTCGGTTACGTATGTAACCCTCGTTCCCTGAGGAGGGAACGGAGACGTACGTTAGTGACTAACGAATGGGGGTTTCGCTTAGAAGCCAATCATCTTCTTCGTATTCAACAGCGCCCAATGGCAGTGCCAATGCCATGGGCATGCGGAATTTGCATGCGTAACTCCGCCCCACCTCGTGGGTATATCAGGAAGTACGCTGGCAACATCGCATTATGTTACTGCTGCAGGAGCCAAGACTGAACTCCGCGTTCCAGGCAGCACAGCTGACGTGGCAAAGGAAACGTACGTCTCCGTTCCCTCCTCAGGGAACGAGGGTTACATACGTAACGAGACGTTCCCTTTCGTTCAGTCACTACGACGTACGTTAGTGACTAACGAATGGGGGATCCTATTCAACAACGCCACTCGGCTGTCATCCAGTGCCCTGCGTAAGTGTGAGACCCGCCACTTAAGGCCGTAGGACTCCCACTTAACACAGGATTACCAAGGTACACTGGGAAGCATATCCCAGTGAGGGAATGCCAAGATGCCTACCGTAGGGAGGACTTAGAGAATACACATATGACCCGCTGAGGGTTGCATATGGAAGATCTCTAGGGTACCAGCCGAAGGTGGATTTTTAACCCTAGGGGTGGCAGGGACTTGCCAAGGGAAAGACACCTGCTCACTGAGGAGGCTTACGGTGGGAATACTCGTGTGGGGGTCGCCGGAGGGGAACCATGCACACGGAGCACCTGGCCGGACATGAGGGTCTGGGCTCGAAAGGGCAGACTGAACTGATGTCGGCGTAAGCAGTGCTGGAGGAGCTCAGGGCTCTCGGGGAGCTCACCTGAGGAAAATATCGCACGTATCCAGTCCTTGGAGTGGAATGGCGAGCAAGCGAAGACACCTGAGCCTGGCCCATTACCGGCCACCCGTAGGGGCGAGTACATAGTCGGACACTGGCTCCACTCGGAGATTGTAGAATCTGGCGAATGTGTTGGGTGTCGCCCAGCCTGCAGCTCTGCAGATGTCTGTTAGCGAGGCGCCATGCGCTAGAGCCCAAGAGGAGGCCACACTCCGGGTGGAGTGTGCCCTCACACCAAGGGGACATGGTCGGCCTTGCTGCTGGTATGCCAAAACAATGGTGTCCACTATCCAGTGAGACAACCTCTGCTTTGAGAGAGCGCTTCCCTTCCGCTCTCCACCATAACAGACAAAGAGCTGGTCTGAGGTCCTGAAACACTGCGTCATGTCTACGTAGGCGCGGAGAGCGCGTACTGGACAGAGCAATGCCAAGGCTGGGTCTGCCTCCTCCAAAGGCAGCGCTTGCAGGTTCACCACCTGATCTCGGAACGGAGTGGTAGGAACCTTGGGCACATATCCGGGCCGGGGTCTCAGGATCACGTGAGAGTTAGCCGGCCCGAACTCAAGGCACGCTTCGTCAACCGAAAATGCTTGCAGGTCCCCGACCCTCTTAAGCGAGGCCAATGCGGTCAGCAGAGCCGTCTTCATAGACAAGAACTTAATCTCGGCCGACCGCAAAGGCTCAAAGGGAGGCCTCTGCAGAGCACTTAAGACTACTGAGAGGTCCCAAGAGGGAACGAGAGGAGAGCGAGGAGGATTCAGTCTCCTCGTCCCCCTCAGGAACCTGATGATCAGGTCGTGCTGACTTACCTTTTTGTCTCCCAGGAGATCGTGGTAGGCAGATATTGCGGCCACGTACACTTTAAGGGTGGAGGGAGACAGCCTTCGCTCCACCCCCTCCTGGAGAAACGATAGCACGGACCCGATCGGGCATTTCCAGGGGTCTTCTTGGCGGGAAGAGCACCATGTGACGAAGAGGTTCCACTTCAACGCGTAGAGACGTCGTGTAGACTCAGCTCTAGCGGAAGTGATGGTAGCGACCACCGCAGGTGGAAGGCTACTCAAACCTACCGTGTCCCGTCCAGAAGCCACACGTGGAGCTTCCAGAACGCTGGACGTGGGTGCCAAAAGGTGCCCCGTCTCTGAGTAAGGAGGTCCGGTCTCAGAGGAATA
This sequence comes from Gobio gobio, assembly GCF_949357685.1. NCBI lineage: Eukaryota > Metazoa > Chordata > Actinopteri > Cypriniformes > Gobionidae > Gobio > Gobio gobio. The sequence continues at coordinate 40,048,748 of NC_137111.1, forward strand.
GGCCAGGGAGGGGCTGTCGCAAGGAGTAAGAGTTCTGGGAACCAGGTCTGGCCGTGCCAAAGCGGGGCGACCAAGACGACCTGCTCCTTGTCCTCCCTGATCTTGCACAGTACCCGTGCAAGAAGGCTCACTGGGGGAAACGCATACTTGCGTAGCTGTAGCGACTATGAGTCAGATAAAATAATAACTCAACGGGGAACTGAATTAAAATGAAAGACTCGAATGACACTATGTAGTATAAATAATTCAGAATTAATGTTTACACCTTAACTTATTCGTCCGCCGATATGTAAGGACTTAAAGGGGGCTCTGTTAAAGGGAAACATGTATATTTAGCTCAAATGAATGAATTTAATGAATTCATAGGGAATTTTGAGAGTCTATTTTACAGCCGAGCAAATGACTCGTCCAGCGTTCATTTGAACGGGCCGTAAATATCAACTCTGCAGCGGATATTAATATCCGAACAATAGTGAAACACTATTTAACAGCCAGGTAACTTAGATCGGCAGTTCAAGACATTAAATTGATAAGCACATAACACAAGAACAGTTATCTTTGAATACAAACGGAACTTTATTGATTAATCTAACACATCAAACTAATATCTAACATAAACACACACGCTCGCACATTCACACGTTGCAGAAAGGAAGAAGGTGAGGAAAGAATAAGTTCTAAGAGAGAGAAATTATGAAATCCTAAGCAATCTATGCATTTATGAAACATGACCTGAAGAAACCATTGATCAGTAATTTAACCTCCTATCGTTTCTTAGGCAGGGTTATTACATTTGATCTAATGCACCAGTTCAGCTTGGAATCAAAAAGGCGTTACTTGCGTTTGGGTTTCGCGTGTCGTCTGACAAGGGGGATTCCCTTCTCCTGGCTGGACAGGGATTTTCCCGGATCTTTGATTCGCTGAAGGTCTGGTCGACGTCTGGGGAGGCCGAACACGTGGGGTGTTGGCGGCTGGATGAAAGTCTTGTGGGCGTTGTTTGAAGTTGGAGCGCGCTGTTAGAAACTCGTTGTTGAGAGACTTTTACGGCGAAACTTTAACAGACCCGAGACTTAGCGGAAATAAAATAAACTTTAAGTAAAAGAAAGGAAAGTGAGAGAAAAGCAGATGGCCTGAATGAAATCGTTGTTAACCCATTTTCTCTGATGTTGGTCTGTCACGATCGTCAGATCGTCTCCTGGGAACTCCGTTCCGAACTCTCTCTGGTCATACTGCTAGGACTGAGCTCATCTCTGAACTGCGAACAGGCCGCGAACCAGCTCGAACCGAACTGGAACCGAACTTGAGCTGAACTCTGCACTGCTTCTGGTCTGAACTGTACAGAACTGTAGAGAACAGAACTGTGAACAGAACTGAGAACTGAACTTGAGAACAGAACTTGAGAACAGAACTTGAGAACAGAACTTGAGAACAGAACTTGAGAACAGAACTGAGAACTGAACTTGAGAACAGAACTGAGAACTGAACTTGAGAACAGAACTGAGAACTGAACTTGAGAACAGAACTGAACTTTTCGTTCGTGTTCTGAGACTAAACTCAAACATTTGCCCATCCCCTGGATGGGTTCTGGCCAATTAGGCTTCAGGGGTGACTGTGTCTCCACCCCTCCCACAAAATTAGGTTATCTCTAGAATTTAGTTTCCTGCTCTTAAGCAGAGAGTAAATTTAGACCTAATTTCTTACTATAAGGACATGATCAATTCTATAAAGATTTCATTCAGCTCATCTGTTGGATTATACCCATACGAACGCACCGGTACCAAACACGATGCTTTTTCATCCACTCATTCAATAGTTACATAATTGCATGAATTGTGAGTAATATACATGCATGATAGTCATGTGTATTAGTTGTAAACACACTAACAAGTTATGTCGAAGGCTATTTGAATGAAAGTCCAATAATCAGTTATTTGATGTACTCCATAAGCTAACAGTTTCTGTGAGCTTACTCTGAGTTTTAGCTGTCACGTGGAGTTCATTTGCTGGTCATGCAAAGACAGAGGTCTGGTTGTTTCTTTGTCTTGTGACAACCACGAGCCTTTTGTCCTCTTTTAACTGAGTTTGGTGGCGAGTCCATAGGAAGTCAGAACTAGTAGCTCCGGGCAGAAACAAACCCCCCATCTCACTCGTGATGATGATGGTTTCCTGGAGCTGCATTGTGCTTTGTTGAAAAGGATGTTAATTTGATCGAATCATTGGAAGATTAACTCATCTATATGTCTGCGTCCATAATTGCTACATTCCCCCCTTCGTTAGGCGATGTGTTGGGATGAAGACATCGGCGAACGCTGTAGAAACACAGGGAGAAGAAGCAGACACAATACACAACAAACAACAAGACAACACCTCCATGATTGGCCACTGTACTGGTGCAGGGCCTTAGATTATTCGAGTACTAACAGTTTTAAACTTTAAACTTAAGGTTAATTTGAAGTTTACGTTTTAACGTTCCTCGGTTTATCGTGTCGACGTAATGTAGTTTAACTTTGGTGTTGTTCTAATTTGGTTCGGTACGGTGACTCTTTGACCAAATTCTGTGTTTAACTTTTGTTTTGTTTGTTTTCTTCACTTCTAAATCGTACTAGGTTGAGACCGTTGTACCTTTCTTCATGACGTGGTGACATCATTTGTGGTACAAATGAGGTGACCTCTTAATCATGGAGCTCTCTAGCTCACATTGGTTCAAAGGTGGCCTGCCGATATTAGGCGTGGTGCATCAATCCCTATATCGTGACCTTGACCCTTATGGGGTAGACAGGCATTTTACCTAATAAAAGAAGAAGGAGAGGGAAGGAAGAGGTGAAACAAAACAAAACAGTTGAGTGTCTCTAGGTCTTGCCTACAACTACTCGTGCAGCTAAGGTGTCGTGTACCCTAACTTAATGAGAGGTGTTCTACTTGTTGGGTAGATTGTGCAATGTTTCCTATGATGAGTGTAGCCGGGTTCATGCTAAGCTAGTTTCTGAAGCTAATTTCTACCTGTGGGAAGAACATGTTTGCTGAATGTTTTCCCTGGCAGATGTGGTTAACTTCTGTATGTTAGCGAGTATGTAAGTTATGTAGTGTATGTAATGTTAGTGGATGTATGGTCAGATCTGTTCTAGTCTGTTTTTGGTCCCCCCTTTCCTGGAAGGCGTGTCAATCAGAATCTGACTCATCCCATTTCCTGTCCTCTTCATGGCATTTGAGGGATTCTCTCAATAGCTGCATGACTTCTTGTGAGTCGCTGCTTTGCTTATGCCCACGGCCGTCTGGTTGTTTGGATCTGGCATTGGCATGAGAGTCTTGTTCTTCGGCGTACTCAGTGCTGTGCTCGACTGAGTGGTGCCGAGGTGGGTTTTGTCGTCGCTTACCCACGTTAGATGCTCTGGAATGTGTGGGATGACGATGGTCTTTGGCATCTTTAGGGTTTCTTGAGAAGCGAGGCTGGTTTCTTTGTTTCTTGCTCCACTTCGTCAGGCACTTTGAGTTTGTCTTGAGCTTTAGCCTTGAGCTGGTCTGTGCAGCGTTGAGTGTGCATCAGCTCTCTCAGGAACTCTGTGGTCTGACGCTTGAAGTCGTCCTGGACTTTCACTTCCAGCTTGTCTATGCGGTTTTGGGCACGTGTCAGCTCCTCTTGAAGGTGGATGATGTGCTTGTCGCTTAGTTTCAGCTGGGCTGTGAAGGCGTTGCTTAGGGAACAGGTGATCTTGGCTAGTTCCATGTGGTTGTTGTTCTGGCTTGAATCATGTGTCAGGGACCTTCTCAGAATCATGATTATTATTAAAAATAATAACAGTTCAATTGTCTTTGGTATGAGGCAGTCTGTAATGCCTCTGAGACAGGCGTCCACATCTTCCCCTTGGGCAGTGGGGTTTGTCGTCTGCGACATGTTGGTACGCTGGGAGAAGAGACTGACACAGATCTGTGTGGGGTATAAGCCTATGTGTGGTGGGACAGCTAAGTGTCGTTTCAGTGATTGTACACCAATAGTGGCGTGTGGTGACGACTATGTGTTGGTCTCAGTGTAGACAGGTAGGCTAGTGATGTGAAGGCTTTGTCACTCAACTAGGTAAGGGAAAGAGAGAGAAAAGGGTTAAAACAAATCTCAATAGATTGAAACAATTTTCTTTTCACTTGGAGAATTTCTTTTTTTTCTAAAAAGAAAATTCTATCAATGAAAAGCTGTTTCCAAATCGTGATGCGAGGACTATGTCACTCAGCTTAGTAAGGGAGGAAGAGAGAAAAGGTTAAAAACCTATTTCAATTGGAAGAAACAAAAATAACTTTCACTGGGAGAAAAAGTTCTTTTTTTCCTATAACTACTTCCTATCAATGAAAATCTTTTTTCAAAACAGAAACAATATTATTGTTTATGTTACAGAGTAAAATAATACAATAATAATGCTGATACCTCTTTCCTTAGTCTGACAGGATTGACGCCACACACCTTACAGGCGGACCGCTTACGCAGGGATGCGTTGACGGCGACGGTGGCTCAACACTTGTCTCTGTTAAATGAACTTAGATATGTCAAAATTTTAAATTGCGTTTACAAATGCAGGGAAAGCATGGAGAACAAAGGAGGGTTTGATTACCAATCAAATGCCTACTGGTTTGTTTCTCTGGGAAGAATTATCTTTCTCTTTCTTTTAGAAATGATCAATGATTCTTCCAGGCTTGTTCCCTATAAATATGAAGAATAAAATTGAATAGAGCAGGACAGAACAGGGAAGACGTGAGAAGGGAGGAAAGCAAGGAGATCCGGCCCCACAAATGGCTCTGAAGCCTTTGTCTGACTACGAGTATAAAGTTGATAGTTGAGGGTCAACTAATCACCCAAAATAAATATTTAGACAATGAGGATTGTCTCTGATTTATTTTGAAACTCGTAGGAATCTGGCACTGTCTCCTATTGAGGCTCAGGTGTGTTGCTCCCAAGCTAGGTTACAAAAAAAAGGAAGTTAAATAAAGAGATAAATGAGTAAATAAAATAGAGTGGCTAAGTGAATAGCTACAATAGGAAGAGGGGATAAAGGAGGGTATAACGCAATAAAAATAATGAATAAGTGTGAGTCCAAAAGGTTTTGGTAATAGATATCAATTTAGTGGTTCACTTGAACTTCTAAAGTTCCAGACGAATACCTAAAGTAATTGGGTCTCAATGAGAAATTCTGAAAATGAGTAAATTCCAGAATAGTTAGAATAACTTTAAAATCATTTTACATGACTGAGGAATGAATCTTGAATTTTTTCTTTCATTAAATTCAAACTTAACAATTAATAATTGCAAACCAGTATCTTTCCTCTTCAAGTAAAATGTAGGTAAAGTAACTAACAATTGTGAACCAATATTTCCCTTAAAGTAGAGTATAACGTAATGTATTAGAAAGATAAGAGAAAAGTAAGAAAGACCAACAGTGTACATAAAGTTGAGGTGTTTAAATGGTTAAATCACTTTAAAGTGACTCAAACAGACACTGCATTTACACGTATGTTAATACGGTTGATGCCTAAAACTAATGCTAAAGCTTTAGCATTTAGGCTTCAATGTAAACAACTGCTTCGATTAGCTTAGCCTGTAGCTGTTAGCTACCGTAAGGTTTGTTTACAAATATGGCTTCGACGCACTGCGCATGCGCTGAGTTTATCCGGAAGCGCTGGTTGACTTCCGTGCCGCAGTCGTGACTATGGCGACAAACAAACGCTAGCGGCAAACATGTGAATTGCAGACAGGGTAGTTAGGAGTAACACGAAAAGTCAGCGCTTTTCACCCTGTAAAGTTACACATAAGTTTAGCACGTGTAATCGAGTGTATTACGTGAAACGTCGGCACATTTCAACAATGAAAATTAAAATAAGGAACACCACTCGTAGCTGGTCTTGCTCTGTGGGGCTTTTCACTCAGTTTGTTAAGAGTGAGATTAAACTTTCCAGTTACAGTTCAATGTTACAGTTTTGCGCTGTAAATAGAACACTATTGATCTCGGCGGATCTATGTGCATATAGAACAACAGGTTTTCTTCTACTGTTGATTCTATCAATGTCAGCTTTACTTGGGTTCAAATCATTCTCCTTTAAATCACACTGGGACACGCAGTGTTATACGAGACGGATATACAAACCGGCAAGTTTTTAACTGTTTAACATTAGCACAGGGAAGATATAGCTCTTCGAATTACAGTGGAACACGCACTGAATTAATAGCTATAAATCATATAAGGCCGTAATAAATCGATCAAGGAACACGCTTGATCTGATCGCGCTGTGAGGAGATTATTCCTCGCAGGGTATTTCAATTAATGCAGTTTTAAGTTCGTTCAGTTCTCTGGCTGACTGATATACGTATAACGTTAGCTATTTAATGACACTGGAACACGCAATGACATCAATTCGGCTATAAACGAGGCATTCTAGAAATTAAGGAACACGCTTAATTCTTACCTTATCGTATAGTGTGAGATCTCAGATCTTAAATTACTTTAATGCAGTTTTAGAACAGGGACAGACTTGGGTTACACAGCGTTCCTCATTCATTCAACACAGCTTTCAAATAGGCGCGCGCGCAGCTTGCGTCACGAGCGCGCGCACACACAGACAGACGCGTCTAGCGGTCTGATCTCTCAAAATGTAATTCAAAGATAAAATCTCGATTTATATGCTTATAATTTAGGTTAAACTGCCCGCATTCTCCACCAATACTGTAGCGACTATGAGTCAGATAAAATAATAACTCAACGGGGAACTGAATTAAAATGAAAGACTCGAATGACACTATGTAGTATAAATAATTCAGAATTAATGTTTACACCTTAACTTATTCGTCCGCCGATATGTAAGGACTTAAAGGGGGCTCTGTTAAAGGGAAACATGTATATTTAGCTCAAATGAATGAATTTAATGAATTCATAGGGAATTTTGAGAGTCTATTTTACAGCCGAGCAAATGACTCGTCCAGCGTTCATTTGAACGGGCCGTAAATATCAACTCTGCAGCGGATATTAATATCCGAACAATAGTGAAACACTATTTAACAGCCAGGTAACTTAGATCGGCAGTTCAAGACATTAAATTGATAAGCACATAACACAAGAACAGTTATCTTTGAATACAAACGGAACTTTATTGATTAATCTAACACATCAAACTAATATCTAACATAAACACACACGCTCGCACATTCACACGTTGCAGAAAGGAAGAAGGTGAGGAAAGAATAAGTTCTAAGAGAGAGAAATTATGAAATCCTAAGCAATCTATGCATTTATGAAACATGACCTGAAGAAACCATTGATCAGTAATTTAACCTCCTATCGTTTCTTAGGCAGGGTTATTACATTTGATCTAATGCACCAGTTCAGCTTGGAATCAAAAAGGCGTTACTTGCGTTTGGGTTTCGCGTGTCGTCTGACAAGGGGGATTCCCTTCTCCTGGCTGGACAGGGATTTTCCCGGATCTTTGATTCGCTGAAGGTCTGGTCGACGTCTGGGGAGGCCGAACACGTGGGGTGTTGGCGGCTGGATGAAAGTCTTGTGGGCGTTGTTTGAAGTTGGAGCGCGCTGTTAGAAACTCGTTGTTGAGAGACTTTTACGGCGAAACTTTAACAGACCCGAGACTTAGCGGAAATAAAATAAACTTTAAGTAAAAGAAAGGAAAGTGAGAGAAAAGCAGATGGCCTGAATGAAATCGTTGTTAACCCATTTTCTCTGATGTTGGTCTGTCACGATCGTCAGATCGTCTCCTGGGAACTCCGTTCCGAACTCTCTCTGGTCATACTGCTAGGACTGAGCTCATCTCTGAACTGCGAACAGGCCGCGAACCAGCTCGAACCGAACTGGAACCGAACTTGAGCTGAACTCTGCACTGCTTCTGGTCTGAACTGTACAGAACTGTAGAGAACAGAACTGTGAACAGAACTGAGAACTGAACTTGAGAACAGAACTTGAGAACAGAACTTGAGAACAGAACTGAGAACTGAACTTGAGAACAGAACTGAGAACTGAACTTGAGAACAGAACTGAGAACTGAACTTGAGAACAGAACTGAACTTTTCGTTCGTGTTCTGAGACTAAACTCAAACATTTGCCCATCCCCTGGATGGGTTCTGGCCAATTAGGCTTCAGGGGTGACTGTGTCTCCACCCCTCCCACAAAATTAGGTTATCTCTAGAATTTAGTTTCCTGCTCTTAAGCAGAGAGTAAATTTAGACCTAATTTCTTACTATAAGGACATGATCAATTCTATAAAGATTTCATTCAGCTCATCTGTTGGATTATACCCATACGAACGCACCGGTACCAAACACGATGCTTTTTCATCCACTCATTCAATAGTTACATAATTGCATGAATTGTGAGTAATATACATGCATGATAGTCATGTGTATTAGTTGTAAACACACTAACAAGTTATGTCGAAGGCTATTTGAATGAAAGTCCAATAATCAGTTATTTGATGTACTCCATAAGCTAACAGTTTCTGTGAGCTTACTCTGAGTTTTAGCTGTCACGTGGAGTTCATTTGCTGGTCATGCAAAGACAGAGGTCTGGTTGTTTCTTTGTCTTGTGACAACCACGAGCCTTTTGTCCTCTTTTAACTGAGTTTGGTGGCGAGTCCATAGGAAGTCAGAACTAGTAGCTCCGGGCAGAAACAAACCCCCCATCTCACTCGTGATGATGATGGTTTCCTGGAGCTGCATTGTGCTTTGTTGAAAAGGATGTTAATTTGATCGAATCATTGGAAGATTAACTCATCTATATGTCTGCGTCCATAATTGCTACATTGCCCTGACGGCCAGCTGTGACCAGTGCATCCGTGCCGAGGGTGCCCTCGGTCAGGGAATAATACAGGGAGCAATGGGAAGAGTCCTGGGAGGCAAACAGATCTACCTGTGCGTCGCCGAACCGTTCCCATATCAGCTGGATCGTCTGGGGGTGGAGTCTCCACTCTCCGGGGAGAGGCTGAAACCGTGAGAGCTCGTCGGCTGCACAGTTCAGGTCTCCAGGGATGTGGACAGCACGAAGGGACCTCAGGCGCTTCTGACTCCACAAAACGAGATGGCGGGCGAGTTGAGACATACGGTGGGAGCGTAGACCGCCCTGGTGGTTGATGTACGCTACTACGGCCGTGTTGTCTGTCCTGACTAGCACATGTTGACCCCTCAGCAACGCTCGGAAGCGGTGCAGGGCGAACCGTACTGCCAGTAACTCGAGGCAATTGACATGCAGAAGGCGCTGGGGTCCTGTCCAGGAGCCCGCGGCTGCTTGTCCATTGCACATGGCACCCCAGCCCGTGGATGATGCATCTGTTGTCACAACAACATGCCTGGAAGCTCGTTCTAAGGACACTCCGGTCCATAGAAAACTGAGGTTCGACCACGGGGTGAGTGTCTGTAAGCAGGCCCGAGTCACTTGTACCCGGAGCGTGCCAGACCGCCATGCCCATCTCGGGACTCGATCGCGTAGCCAGTGCTGAAGCGGTCTCATATGAAGCAATCCGAGCGGCGTTACCGCGGCTGCAGATGCCATATGCCCCAGGAGCCTCTGAAAGTGTTTCAGTGGAACCGCACTCTTGCCCTCGAGTTGTCGAAGGGAAGTCAGCAGAGACTGCGCGCGCTCGTTCGAAAGCTGCGCGCACATGGCGACCGAGTCAATATCCATACCGAGAAAAGAGATCCTCTGCGCGGGGCAAAGTTTGCTCTTCTCCCAGTTGACCCGAAGGCCCAGACGGGCTAGGTGATGGAGCACCAAATCTCTGTGTCCGCAAACCTGCTCTCGAGAGTGACCCAGTATGAGCCAGTCGTCGAGGTAGTTCAGGATGCGAACCCCGTGCTGCCGAAGGGGCGCAAGGGCTGCCTCGGCAATCTTCATAAAGACGCGAGGGGACAGAGATAGCCCGAATGGTAGAACTGCGTACTGATATGCCCGCCCCTCGAAAGCAAACCGTAGGAACGGTCTGTGTCGAGGCAAAATGGAGACATGGAAGTAGGCGTCCTTCAGGTCGATCGCTGCAAACCAATCGTGTGGACGAACGCATTCGAAAAGGCGTTTCGCTGTCAACATCTTGAACGGAAACCGGTGAAGGTAACGGTTCAAGACGCGCAGGTCCAGGATTGGCCGTAGCCCACCGGTCTTTTTGGGTACAATGAAGTACGGGCTGTAAAACCCGCAATTCATCTCGGCTGGAGGGACAGGTTCGATCGCACCCTTCGCCAGTAGGGTGGCAATCTCCGCTCGCATGACGGGGGCGTTGGCCCCGATCATGGTGGAACGGACTCCCCGGAAGCAGGGAGGAACCTGCGCGAACTGAATCGCGTAGCCGCGCCTGACGGTCCGCTCGACCCAGCGGGACAGCCCTGGAAGCTGAAGCCAGACATCCAGAAACTGCACCAGCGGGGTCATACGGTGTACAGACGTACCCGGTGTGGGCTTGCAGCGATGCAGCGTCACCGGCCCGGACATGGGAGGCTGTGGGGCGTCCCGGTGCGGGGGCACGGTTGACAGCTGCGTCCTGACAGAGGAGACCAGGGAAGGACGCACGTTCCACTGGGGTCTGCTCTGCCAGGAGGCTGGCGACAGAGTGGGATGCGAGTGGCGGGACCCGTGGGTGGCGCGCACCGTCATCACCGGACTCTGTGGGCTCAGGGATGGGAGTGTTAATTCTTTCTTTGACCAACATAGGGTGCTGCTGACCCGGGGGCCAGCAGCTGAACAAAGGATTCTCCCCCGGCCCTCCACCGGGGGAAGGAGTGGTCCTGCTACCATCTCCTGGAAAGAATTTCCCATCCCTGAGCCGTCCGTCTCAGGAGCGCCGCTTGGCCTGGCGTTTAGCGGGGCGCAGGGCGGCCTGAGGGGACTTGGACGCCTTCCTACGGCTTCCTCCGCGACCCGGCCCGGGTGAAGGCTGCTGCTTGGACCGGGTGGGAGGGGCGGGAGCCTTAGGAGGGCGTCCTCGGCGTGGAGCAGACTGAGGCGACTGTGCCGGCGGCTGGGTGGAGGCAGCAGCTGGCCGCCGGGGCAGTACATGTTTGATAGCCTCAGTCTGCTTCTGGGCGATTGAGAACTGTTGGGCGAAGTCCTCAACCGCCCCGCCGAAGAGGCCGGCCTGGGATATGGGGGCATCGAGGAACCGGGTCCGCTCGGTGTCCCGCATATCGGCCAGGTTCAGCCACAGGTGACGCTCCTGGACCACATTTGTGGACATCACTTGACCCAGGGAGCGTGCGGTCACCTTCGTCGCCCGGAGAGCGAGGTCGGTGGCGGCACGCAGCTCATTTAAGAGCCCCGGATCAACTCCACCCTCGTGCATGTCCTTGAGGATCCTGGCCTGGTAGACCTGGAGGATCGCCATGGCATGCAGCGAAGCGGCAGCCTGCCCCGCGGCTCTGTGCGATTTCGACACCAAGGTTGATGTGAACCGACAGGCTTTGGAGGGGTGCTTAGGATCACCACGCCAGGTTGAAGCGCTCTGAGGACACAGTTGCATCGCAACAGAACGTTTAACTGGAGGGATCCCAGTGTACCCTTTAGCTGCCGCCCCATCGAGGACGGAGAAGGCGGAGGAAGCCACCGAACGGTCGCGGGAAGACAACGGGGACTTCCAGGACCGCGTGAGTTCCTCATGCAGCTCGGGAAAGAAAGGTATTGAGGGCAAGGACTGACGGGTGTCAGCGCGAGCCCCCAAAAACCAATCATCGAGCCTTGAGCGTTCGGGACAGGGTGGAGGGTTCCACTCGATCCCTAAACTCGCGGCTGCCCGAGACAACATGGCTGTCAGCTCTGGATCTGACTCGGGCAATGCTGGCACGCCCGAGGGCGGCAGCACAGCCGAGTCATCATCTCCAGAGGACTCGAGCCCACCTTGTGATGCGGTGATCGACATCGCATCCTCCTCCAGAGCGCCAAACGAGATGCGCGGGGGGGCCGGAGCCGGCCCCGCGATCTGCATCTGAACGCTCGCGGGTTGCAATGTGCAAGACGGGGGTGTGGCCCGAGGCATGAGCGTCGGGGCTTTGTTCCACACCGTAACCGTCAAGTCACCCTGACCACCAGCCGAAGTACTGGGCCTCTGGGACTCAGTAGATCGGGGTGTGGTAGAGGGGACTCTCACTTCAGTACGAAGGTCATGGAGTCTTGACCGCAACACTGCGATGGTCATGTTCCCGCAGTGAGAACATGACTCATCCACGAACGCTGTCTGAGCATGCTGAAAGCCCAAACATACCAGACAGTGTTCGTGCCCATCAGAGGAGGAAAGCAACCGACCACACCCAGAAGTACACGGACGAGACATCCTGAAAAGGACGCGTCACGTGTAAGCTCTTTTATGAGAGGAAAGCCTCACAGAGAACGCCGAAGCGCCCAGGGACCACACACCAGCTGTCTAGCGGACCACTGCGCAGATCAGCAGGCAGGCAGTATGATGATCACTGGAACGCGCCGTAACACCAACGCCTCTGGAAAGCTGCTCGTCTAGAAAAGCTGTCGAAGACTCAGATCAGGCTTGTAGGAGTGAAGAGATCCTCTTGGCTCCAAAGCAGAAACATAATGCGATGTTGCCAGCGTACTTCCTGATATACCCACGAGGTGGGGCGGAGTTACGCATGCAAATTCCGCATGCCCATGGCATTGGCACTGCCATTGGGCGCTGTTGAATACGAAGAAGATGATTGGCTTCTAAGCGAAACCCCCATTCGTTAGTCACTAACGTACGTCGTAGTGACTGAACGAAAGGGAAATGCTTTTATAGTCACTCCAACACTTAATCAAGAAAATTAAGACTTAAAGGATCAACTGGAATAAATTGGTCATACACAAATGCTAGAAAGAATGTTCAAGGATATTTACCAAATATTAACTCCATAAACTGTGCAAAAACTCTCTTAAGCACCTGTAAAGACACTTAAGCAAATTATGACCCATAAACTGGATTAACTATACCCTCTACAAACAAAAGTGCTATTATTGATACACTGAACTTACCACTACAAAATTAAAATATATAAGTTCTTGTAGCTCTATCCCTATCTTAAATAATAAAAGATGAACAGTTGTTTCTGGCATTTCTATTCACCTTCAAAATTGACGCAGCATTAAAATTTGGCACGTCTGGATTTCCTTATTGTCAGTGAAATGCGTAGTAATATGTAGATAACTAGCTAGCTAGTGATAGCTTGGTAACAGCAATAAAACGTCCAATGCCGTCCAATATTAGTTGATAATATCGATAATACGAAGTACATTTATTTCGTTTGACACCTTTATGGCTGAGATGAGAAGACTTACCTCTATACTGGGCTTTCTTTTGATCATCTGCCTTTCTCTTTTTCCGTCCCTGTGCACTCGAGGGTTTAGACCGCTTCATTTTTGAAGAACGCGCCAGTGATGAACACTTGCCTGACCTAACGTCTGAACGCCTGTGCTCGACAATACTCTCCATCAATTCAATCTAATAATCAGGTTAAGTAATTAAACGTGCGGCTGAGGGGGCGCCCAAGGATGATCATGTTTAATAAACAATATGTTTTATTTCGCTTGTTTTAATTCTATGCTTAATGGGAAGTAAATTTAAGGGCGCCACTAGAGGGCGCCTGGCTGCGCCCCCAACACATTTGTCGCCCTAGGCAACCGCCTAGCTCGCCTATAGCAAACGCCGGCCCTGCTTGTATTGGTCACTTGCTTCTGGGTAAACTCTGATCTCTATTCTTCTGCCAGTAAGTGACAGGATATGCTCTAATTGATGTAGGAAATCCTCCTCACAAGGAAAAGCTCTCTGATCTCCCATCTTCATCTGGGAGAGGTATCCTGCTATATTCCCACAAAAAAAAAAAAAGAGTAATAACCCTAATTTCAACTACAGTTATACAAAACATTTCAACAATATATTATAACAATCTTAAAAAAAAATAAAAAAATAAGATTTAACTGTTGCATTAAAACTAAAGAAAACTAAGGTGAGGACTCAAGTGCAGGAAGGGATAGAATTTATCAACAAAATAACAATCAAAAACAAAAACCCACAAGGGGGAAAACATAAAACTCAACTTCAAAACAAACATACCAAAAGGTCACGGAGAAGGGAGCGGATCACAGGAAAGGGAGACGTTAAACAACGTACCGACAAAGACTGAGAACTTTTAAAGGGGAAGAAATCAGGAGGGAACAGGTGGGAGAAATCAAACACTAATCAGATAACAAGGGGCTCCACAAGACAGGACAGGCATGTGACACTTTTTATGTTACATTTTCTCTCTGCAGCTCCCATTGCATAAAAGACTTATGGGAGACTGAAATAATGTATCAGTATTGAACTACAGAGAGCCACAATGAAACAGTATTTCTAATGTACAGTAATTCTAATGTATTTCTAATGTTCTAATTAATCAGATGCCTCAGGCTCGTGATTAAAGTACAATTTTAAAACCACAACAGTAAAAAAAACCCCATGTGAAATTAATAACTCAACAAGAAAGAACACGAGCTGTGTGTTGATTTTGGAAAATACAACCAAATCTTTCTGACACGTAGTTTTGAAAGCAGAAGTATCTTTATAGAAAATATTAGAAAGAGAAAACTAGAAAGATTAGAAATGAGAAAAAACACCCCAAAATAATTGTAATAATAACAACCCCAAGTTAATGCAACTTATATACACACATATACACGTATGATGTTTGTTTAATCCTGTTTTAATAATGCAGAAGAAGAAAAAAAAAATCAGCTAACAAATTACTTTATTATTCTTTGGATTTCTTTAAAAACTGATTAATTTTTTTTTGTACACTCTATTCAAATAATAGATTTGTAAAAAGTTCTTAAGGATATCACAAACATATAACCTGTAATTGCTGAAATGATCCATTAATGACCTAATTTATAATTTCCAAAGCAAAGCTCTCAAAATTTAATTAATTAAAGTATTGAAGGTAATAGTGAAGCTGTCTTCAAACACTGTGAAGCCTTGATCAATCATCCTACTTCTTTCACCTGAGCCAGGTAAAATACTTTCATTTGCCTTGTTGTGTATTTTTGTTTCCATTAGGCATGTTGTCACAATGGGAACTTAAACCGCATACTTTTGAAAAGATGTAAATAGTAAAAAACACAAAACTTTTCAAGAAAAAAGCAAATCTATCAAACTAGGGCTGCACGATTATGACAAAAATCATAATTGTCGATTATTCCCTTGAAATTGTAATTGCGATTATTAATTATGACTATCACAATTTACATTGAATGATGTTTTGAATAGCTTTATGCCATTGTTTGAAGCGACTACATGCCATATTTTTATATCAAAATAAACAAGCTGAAAACACAACGTTTATTGTGAAAGTGAATCTTTTTTTTTTGAACGATTACATAATTGTGGAATCTGTAATATTAATCACGATTACAAATTTGATTAAATGTGCAACCCTATATCAAACCACAGCTTTGGTCAACAAAAATAGTAATTATGGAAACTGTAACATTAAATGGAAGTGACAACTTGCCACAGTATACTGTAAATTTGACAACCTGACATATGTTCTGAGAACACATATCCAGCTTAGTTGATCCTTGTCTTAATATTTATACAATGTTGCTTATTTCAATTATAATACCTTCAAGGAAATGTTTGAGAAAGTGAATTAAAGAAATAAAGAAAGGTAGTTTGTGATATAACCATACAATTGTCTTTTTTCCAATGGGACCAAAAAAACACATTTACGTTTTTTTATGGATGTCATGACTGATATTCCTATTACTATAATAGTTGCACTTTATTTTACAGAACACACACTTTTGTGCACTAACAATGTACTTAAAGGGGGGGGGGGGGGGGTGTGAAACACTAAGTTTCAGCCAATCTCATGTCAATCTTGAGTGCCTATAGAGTAGTACTGCATCCTTCATATCTCCGAAAAGTCTTTAGTTTTATTATATTTATAAAAGAAAGATACGCTGTACTGAGTCTTTCCGGAAAAAAACGAGCGGCTGGAGGCATATCAATCGGATCAATCGGATTTAGCCATACATATATGATCCAGAATCAGATCTAGAGGCTGAAATTGAACAGGAGAAGCAGCAATGATGACTACACCAGGACGTCTCTATGGTATGTACTGTAAAACGTATAATTTACAATGGTACCTGCTTATAGCGGCTTGTCATGCGCGAGTTTTGCAACATTTGTGTGTTTACTCGTGGTTTATGAGGACATAATTTGATTTATGGAGTATATGCGATTTAATGTTAGCAGTAGCAAGCGGAACGGTTTTGCAAGTCAGACTAGTGCGTGTTTACATAGAAAAACAATGGAATAGTCGCGCATTTGAATGAACGAGTCAATAGCTAATGTAGAGGAAAATTCTACGTCCAATTGTCCCCAATTCAGCACTTGAAGAAAAATATCTCAGAGTCGAAGTTACAGGTCTCAGGAAATGTTAACTTTATTGTGGAAACAACAAAGTGAGATGCCGGCCGAACATCTGACCAGCTTAACATCTTATACTGTTCTCTTATCGTTCTGCAGCTAGACTCCTCACAGTTTTGCCACAATTGTATGCAAACTCTATCATTTTTCAGAGCAGCTGAGTAATATTGTGCCCATTTACATACGCAAAGTCACTGGATTGATGTCAATGGTGACTGGATTGGCACAAACTGGGACATTCTAAATAGTGGAAAAATCCCAAACTTCACAGTTCATGACAAGTACAATTTTCCTGTTATTTTCCATACTTTGATGGACAACAAACCTTGTTGCCTAGTTCTACTTTAATGAATTTCTTCAACACTAACAACACAAAGACATTTGAAGCTTTACTCACCGCCTGCTTCCAACCTTAATCGATGGAACCGCTCCATCTTTCAGCGTTAGACGAGCTACAAATCCGGAGTTGAACTGGGCCTTGTTTATAAAACGATCGTCGCTGAAATGCAGGGATCCCATTAACGCTGGGTTCTTTGGGAAGCTGTACAGGGTTGTCTTGGGTTTCCCGGACAACCAAAAACACACATCTTTTATTGACATTGTTGATTTCGTGACATCCTATGACTGCAGCGCAGCCGGCTTCCCTAAAGCCGAGCACAGCGTTATAATGGGCGCGCATTTGCTCTCTCGCTCTGGTCGCGCGCGCCTTATCGAGAGAAGAGCCCGTACGGCCCGTACAAGGACATTCTTCCCCGTCTGATGTCACATATACCCATACTCTAAAAAAACTTTCCGAAACCGGAAGGAGTATTTTTGGCACAGAAATACTCCATCAAACGTCCAACTTTTATTTTTTTTTAACTTTGCCCATGTTTAGCATGGGAATCCAAATCTTTAACAGTGTAAAAAGCTCACTATGCATGAAACAGCATTTCACCCCCCCTTTAAGAAATTACTGTTTAATGTGAGGTAACTACATGGGCGTGCTGAAACTGCTGATGCACATTAAAATTGTATGCATACTGAGATTTTTACACTGTTAAAGACTTGGATTATCATCCTAAACATGGACAAAGTCCAAGTTAAAAAAATTAAGTTGGACGTTTGATGGAGTATTTCTGTGCCAAACATACTCCTCGCTCCTTCACAAGTTTCGGAAAGTTTTTTTCGAGTATGGGTCTGTGTGATGTCAAATGGGGCGGAATTTCCTTATACGGGTCCTAAGGGCACTTCTCCCGGAAGGGCGTGCGTGCGCACCCGTAGACCAGAGCGAGAGAGCGAAAGAAGTACGCCCATCAACGCGCTTTGCTCGGCTGCGCTGCAGTCACAGGACTTCACGACATCAACAATGTCACCAAAGAAGTGTGTTTTTGGTTGTCAGGGCAAGACAACCCTGTACAGCTTTCCAAAGAACCCAGCGTTAATGGGACAGTGGATGGAGTTTGGTTTTCCGGAGCAGCAGCGGAGTTGTGCAAGTGCTTTGTTTGTTCCCTGCATTTTGCGACGATTGTTTTATAAACAAGGCCCAGTTCGACGCCGGATTTGTAGCTCGTCTAATGCTGAAAGATGGAGCGGTTCCAGCGATTAAGGTTCACGGTCGTGACTTGAGTTTTGGAAGCAGGCGGTGAGTAAAACTGCTTCAAATGTCTGTGTGTTGTTAGCTATCAACTCGTTCATTCAAATGCGCAACTATTCCATTGTTTTTCTATGTAAACACGCACTAGTCTGACGTGAAAAACCGTTACGCTTGCTACTGCTAACATTAAATCACATATAGTCCATAAAACAAATTATATCCTCATAAACCATGAGTAAACGCACACAAATATTGTAAAGTTCGCGCATGACAAGTCGCGAAGCACATATAAGTGACAGTAAGTTACATATCATTGAGACATCCTGCTGCAGTCGTTGCTGCTTCTCCTGTTCAATTTCAGCCTCTAGATCTGATTCTGGATCATATATGTATGGCTAAATCTGATTGATAGTCATAGTTTATTTAGGATAACGTTTTCTTCCTCACGTTTAAGGATGTCACGGCTTTCAGATGCTCTCAACGCAATAGCTGCGTGCACTCGTGACTCTTTAGCCCCGCCCCCGCCCACACGATACGCCTCCAGCCCCCCCTTTTTTATTTCGGAAAGACTCTGTACAGCGTATCTTTCTTTAATAAATATATTAAAACGAAAGACTTTTCGGAGATACGAAGGATGCAATAGGCTACTACTCTATAGGTACTCAAGATTGACTGAAACTGAGTGTTTCACCCCCGCTTTAAAAAGGAGAAGCAGCTTGACCAGACACCACTTGAACCACTAGAGGTTATGGCTTAACCAGCAAAGAAGATACAGTATTAGATTGCAGTCAGGGTGTCGGATGTCAAGTACCCTGCCAGAGATTCCTTCAGTGCTTTTGTTGGGTTAGTTAGAGGATGAGCCACTCACCTAGCCTGGGAAAACCCAGACAACTTCCGGCAAATTTAGATTTGCTCTGCAAGTAGTCTGGCAAAGAGCCAATTCAAACCAATTTCTAAGCCCTAGAAATCGAGGCACCAATCAGAAACGTTGAGGCGGGCTTTACACGATGACGACAGCGCAGCGACAGTGAAGCAGATTCTGTACACTGACTACAAAGATGGATGCAGCAGTGGAACATCACTATCAGCTATCGCGGCTGTTTTAAGCGATTTAAACTTTTCCATTCCGTTAAAACCAGAGCAAAGAACAACACTAGAAGCCTTCATATCTAAAAAAGATGTTATCGCTGTCTTACCGACTGGATTCGGCAAAAGTCTGATATACCAGCTTGCTTGTCTTAGCGAGAGCCCTCTGGTAGTGTTAATGTTTCACAAAATATAGTTTTAAGTCCTTTTCAGGCGAGAATGTAGTTGTTTTTAAAGCTCAAATCTGTGGTTTATTTATAAAGAGAGCGCCTTTTTGAAAATTTGATCTGCCGTTTTCGGAGTTGTGAGCTACAGTGGACCAGCGGCGCTCAATTGCTCAACCCCACCGCGAGGCGCCTTTCCTCGGCCAGTCCTTCTGCCGTCTGCCGCTGGCTCTGATGTGAAGATATGATTCGTCTTGTGTAGATCTAACGGCTGATCTTTGCGCTCATTAATCTATAATTTGTTTCCTGACAGATCGTTTTGTCTGAGGGCAAAGTGAAGTTTCATAACATTATATTTGTAAGCTATTAAACTTTATCGTTGTAGTCTCCTAGCGCTGACTTTCTTTGACTGAATTGCTTTATGTATTGTATAGCTTCTTATACCTTTTACTTATTCTTTTAAAATGGATATTGATCACGCATTAAACTAACATTTAACAAAAAGAGACTGGGTTTTGTTTTGTGTCATATCTCATTGTATTACAATGATAATCATAGCCTATATTATGCACACATATTACATGTTTTTATTTTTTAATGTAAACGAAAAGAGGCCGTTTTTTTTTTTATATTTCGTTTTGTTATATACATGCATTGAAGATAATATGCATTGCCTTAATGCCTTCACTACATTTGTGTGGCTATACCGTCATCGGGAGTTCATTCTCCGGAGTCAAACTTGGTAAGTCACGGACGCAAGTCAGAAGTTCGCGTACAAAATATGTCATAAAACACCACTGCCTCATTTCATAAAAAAAATTAAAAAAAATAACTTAAACATATTAGCCACACACATGTGGTTCAGGCAATGCGTAGTTAGGCCTACATTCATTATCTTATATATTTATAATAAAACGAAATATAAAACACCCTGCCTCTTTTCGTTTACATTTTAAATATAATTAAACATTAATATGTTGTTTAGGTAAGGTGACCAGATTTCTGAAATGGAAACCGGGGACATTTCCTATTTGAGAACACAAGCGCAGACCATAGACAGTGGTACAGACAAGAACGCATATTGAGAAACGGCCAGAGTAGATGTTTCTCCGTCGCTCTGCATACGTCATCTCCCTCATCGCTCTGATTGGTTTTAGGTCTATCCAATTGCGCCCAGAGGCATTTGAGCGACGCCCGTTGGTGACGCCCCTTTGGAAATGATTTGTCTATGAAGCTTTGCCAGACCATAACTCAGTTACTACGGAGAATGGTCTGGTTTTAACCAGGCTACCACTCACCTAAATGGCATGCAACTAGGCCACAGGAAAATCCCTGTATCCTAAGCAGTGAAATCAAGGTGACAGACGGGGGAACAACATTTCTTTTTCATTGGGAGCCTTAAAAAAAGAATTAGGGATGAATAAAAAAGTTAACTACAAGATAATGCAATATTACCAATACATGTTTCTTGGGGGGAGGGGTGGAGATTTCATCAGAACATATGGCTACTTTTAAAAGGCTGTCAGTGAAGCAAGATGTTTTGTAGATCCAGAGTGTGCAGTTACACCAGCAGGGGGAACCATGTTAACCAGCCACATCCTAACCTTGTGGGGGTTTTATATATTTCATCATTTGGTTATTTCTGTTGTTTCAGCATAGCAGAATAGTTTATTGTATATGCTGTATACTGTTCATGGGTTTTTGTTTTGTTTTGATCAGCATATTAGCATGTGGGTTTTTTTTTTACGTTCACATAGATTATCCGACTTTGGTTCTGTTTATTTTTTAGAGTGCAGAGATTTTACGAATCTAACATTTATGAGTCTGTGGGTAAACAGATGAAGAGACTACTGGAACAGATGATCGAACTGAAATATCATTATGCCCTGCTATTTCACTCCCCAATGGATGGGGTGCGGAGCTGCTTTCATAAAGTCTTCAATATTTTATGGTGTTGGCTCATGGCCCTCTACTTGTGAGGATCTGATAAATAACCTTCAGTTTGTCAGCCATAAGCATAAATCATACCATGGGGAATTTATGCTTTAGTATTGAAATCATGATGAAAGAGAGGAAGTGAGGACTGAAAAAAAGACTTGACAAAACGTGTTTTGAAAGGTTACTGACCTCATAAGTGAAGTGAACTGGTTTTCATCAACTTCTATGTGGCACGCATGGGAAAAGCTTTGGAATAGTGATATTAGTTAAAGATATTACATTTTACATTTATTCTTTTGGCAGATGCTTTTATCCTAAGCGACTTACAACTGAGGAATACAGGAAGCGATCTCTCATGAAGAGACACTTCTTACCTCACTCTTTCAACATTAAAGGGTTAGTTCACCCAAAAATTTAAATTATGTGATTTATTACTCACCCTCATGCCGTTCCACACCCATAAGACCTCCGTTCATCTTCGGAACACAAATGAAGATATTTTTGTTGAAATCTGAAGGCTCAGTGAGGCCTGCATAGGCAGCAATGAAATTTACACTCTCAAGAGCCACTGTACACTGTACTCAAGATGTACTAAAAACATATTTAAATCAGTCCATGTGAGTAGAGTGGTTCAATATTACTATAACAAACCAACGAGAATATTTTTTGTGTGCCAAGAAAAACGAAATAACGACTTTTAAAGTGATAATCGATATCAAAACACTGCTTCATGAAGCTTCTGAGCACATCGATTCAGCGAGTCGAATCATGATTTGGATCGCGTGTCAAACCGCCAAACTGCTGAAATCACGTGACTTTGGTGCTCCGAACCTCTGATTCGATGTGCTCCGAAGCTTCATGAAGCAGTGTTTTGAAATCGGTTATCACTATACAAGTCGTTATTTAGGGTTTTTTTGGCGCACAAAAAATATTCTCGTCACTTTATAAAATTAATGTTGATCCACTGAACTCACATGGAGTGATTTAAAAAGGTTTTTAGTACATTAATGGATCTTGAGTGTAAATTTTTGCTGCCTATGCAGGCCTCACTGAGCCATCGGATTTCAACAAAAATATCTTAATGTGTGTTCCGAAGATGAACGGAGGTCTTGCGGGTGTGGAACGGCATGAGGGTGAGTAATAAATGACATTATTTCCATTTTTGGGTGAACTAACCCTTTAAGTTCACGCACTGCTTCTGTGAACAGTAAACCCTGCACACTTTGATTTGATTGGCCACCTCAAACATTGTGAAGATGTTTAAAGCGTACCTTTTAAACCTTTTTGTCATCCTTACAACATAAAGAGCACTGCAGTGCACCAGTCTATGGGCTGCTAAAATAAAACACGAATCAAAAACGGCTTGGCTTTTCATAAATACATTTAGTTAGCACATCACATTTACTGTACATTGATTAGTTTCACTAAACAATGTTTATATTGGTAACAATACCAAGAGATGTAAAACAGTCACAACTTTGTTATATTTGCATAATAGACTACTAGAGCCTAAATAGAAATCGTTGTCTAAAATCAGCAGTCAAACTTTTGTAATGTTATTTTAAAACGACTTTTCAACAAGTCAAACAAAAGCGATATAAGCTACTTACCTGCTCATAAGACACATTTTTCGTATACTTTGTATTTATTAATTAATTTGGACTTGGGAGTTTGATGTCGTTAGTGACATTTGCACCGATACGACGATCATTATCATCACCTGTGCTCTCAAGCCAGCCAACTCAGCAGATTCATCCGCGCAGAACAACGGAGCCGAAGCACAACTCGCGTCATTACCAAAACAATGTTCCTCCGCAAGTGACATGCAGTTTTATGCCTCACCCGCTAGAGGGCCAAAAATGACTGTCCAAGTTTTAAATCCAGAAGTTCATTTTCAAATAACTGTGTGGCTATGTGTGTTTAAGAACATCAATTTGCGTTATAGTGCACTGATGTGTTGTTTATAGGATGTTGGAAGGATGTTGTTCTCAACATTCACAACACATTTCTGTATTTCTGAGTGAAACAAGACATCAGTTTAACCGGACCTGAATGTGAGCTTTTAATTGTATGAGGCATCTAGAAATATCACATTATCATGCCAAAAAGCCAATGGCATTTTTTAAAAACAATGCAAACAACAATGTCATCCTCAATTATACCGAATTCAACATGATAATAGAGAAACACATTACCAAATCATCTTGTTAGAATACAAGACTGGAATTATTCACAAAGGCTCCTGGAGACATTCCTTATTGCTCAATAAACATTCTCTTATTGATCAAACAGTGTAATCATTAATTCCAAATCAAATGAAGTACATTTCTTTGGATTATCTGTCTGGCATGATGAAGGACAGACATGAGACGGTTGTAGCAGGCAGACAGCCTGTGTTATCTGCTGCTTGAATCTCATTAAACAGAGCATGCTCTTTATTCCCAGCTTTCCCAGTCTTCGCTTTCAGCTCTGCCAGTTTCTGTAGTATAATATGCCTTTCCCTGCTGCCTCTTTTAATTCCTCGGAAGAACAGCACAGCTGAGAGATGACTCTTTCTGCAATGGTTGAAACATTTGTTGAATCAAAGTAAAAGTGTGTTAAATTGTAAAGGTTATCTGTAGCACATAATATGACTCGCACCTGATGTCTGGATAGTTTTCAACCAGTGGCTTTAACTTTTCCTTTATATCTCTTTTTCCGCACCCAATGATTGTGCTCAGCTGGTCCCCGACTGGATGGAGCCATTCTGAGGTAGAATTCTATACAGAGAATGATGCAGTAAGGAATATATTAGCATGCTTTAAAGACCCCCTGAGGTGAAAATCAAGTTTTTAATGTTGTTTATATGTCTATGTGGAGTTCCCATTCAGTCGGTCACGTTCGACGTACGTCGGACGTACCGACGAATTGGGATCACTTCTGGGAGCCCCTATCAGCTTCGAGCTATCTAGAACCGGCCAATGAACAATTGGCGTGCGAGATTTGCATCTCGCGCTCCGCCCCGCGCCGCGGGTATAAACAGGAAGCGAGAGCGAATGCACGCTGTCATTCACTTCGGAGCCACACGGCAGATGAAGAGGACTCTCAACGCTACACTGCTTGAGTTTATCGCTGCTATCAGCAAGTTATTTAGAAGACCGGAGAATCCAGGAAACGCGTGTTGGAGAGACGGCACATTCCAGCGGGATCCGCGCTGACTCATCGGCTGCCTCTGCAAGCAGAGAAAAACTGCTGTTTTAACAGCAACAGCAAATCCTGTTGGTCTGGTTGGGCGTTTTTCCTGCTGAGTACAGGCACGGGCTGCACAACAATCCCGTGCGCTGTCGCGTTTCCCCCTGAGTGCTTCAGCACAAGAGCGTTTCCTCACAAAAAGAGTTCACGGGTGACGTGCCGTCCTTTTCAGGATGTCTTACCACCCGTGCGTTTCTGGATGTGGTCGTTCCCTGTCCCCTGCTGACGGTCACAATCGCTGTCTCACGTGTTTGGGCATACAGCACGTTGAGGCGGCGTTTGTGGATAGTTCATGTTCCCACTGCGGGAACATGACTATCGCGGAGCTTAGATCGAGACTCTCCTACCTCCGGGCTGGGGGAGTCCCCTTACCCATCCCACGAACCAGGGCTGCCCCTAACCCGGGTGGACCTGCTTCTTTGGATGGCCAGGGTGATCTGAGGATCACGTTTAGGGCAAACCCGCCGAGTCAATCTCCGCAGGCCCCTATTCCCTCTGCTCCGCAGCCGGTAGAGCCTCCAGGAGAACCCGCTGGACCCTCCCACGGGAGAC
Source organism: Gobio gobio (assembly GCF_949357685.1). Classification (NCBI taxonomy): domain Eukaryota; kingdom Metazoa; phylum Chordata; class Actinopteri; order Cypriniformes; family Gobionidae; genus Gobio; species Gobio gobio. The sequence continues at coordinate 40,073,711 of NC_137111.1, forward strand.
CAGTGGTGACTTTTGGAGCTCCAGCAGATGAACAGATGTCAATCGCTGCATCGGAGGGGGAGTTTCAGTCCTCGGGGGATGAAGGTTCAGTTGTACTGCCTCCCTCTGGGAGAGTGGCAACGGCTGCACCGGACCCTGAGATGGCTGCTATGCTTTCCCGGGCCGCCGAAAGGGTTGGGCTCGAGTGGAACCCTCCACCGTGTCCCGAACCCTCTAGGTTGGACGATTGGTTCCTCGGGGTGGGTCGCGCTGGTTCTCAGCGTCCCGCCCCGACACCTTTCTTCCCGGAGGTGCATGAGGAGCTCACGAGGTCGTGGAAGGCACCTTTTTCTGCCAGAAACCGGCCGAGTGACTCCTCCCCCCTCACTACTCTCGACGGCGGACCAGCCAAGGGTTACGTGGGGATCCCGCCAGTGGAGCGCGCCGTCGCGATGCAACTGTGTCCGGCGACCGCCTCTAACTGGCGCGGTGACCCGCGTCTCCCGTCCCGGGCCTGTAAGTTCTCTTCCAGTCTGACTGGGAAGGCTTACAAGGCCTGCGGGCAGGCTGCGTCCGCCTTGCATGGCATGGCGCTGCTTCAGGTCCACCAGGCCCAAGCGCTCCTTGACATGCACGAGGGTAGGCCTGACCCAGAGCTCCTCCGGGAGCTCCGGACGGCGACGGACCTCGCCCTCCGGGCGACGAAAGTCACCGCCCGTTCCATCGGTCAGGCGATGTCCACGCTTGTGGTCCAGGAGCGTCATCTCTGGCTCAACCTGGCTGATATGAGGGAGACCGATAAATATCGGTTCCTGGACTCCCCCATCTCGTCAGCTGGGTTGTTCGGCGACGCGGTCGAGAGCTTCGCCCAGCAGTTCTCGGCCGCCCAGAAGCAGACGGAGGCGATCAAGCACATCCTGCCCCGGCGGCCCGCTGCTGCCTCCACCCCGCCGCCGGCGGCAGCGCCTCCGACTACTCGTCGCCGAGGACGTCCACCCGCCGCCGCCTCCGCCCCCGCCAAGGCACCGCAGCAGCCTTCCACCAGCCGACGGCGTGGGGCCGGCCGTGGGAAGGATGTCCAGCCCGCTCAGGCCGCTGCCAAGCCAGGTGGCAAGCGTCGTCGCAAGCGACCCTGAGACGGGCCACCCAGAGATGGAGGAAACTGCTCGGAGGGAGATGGCTGCAGCACCACTCCTTCCCCCGGAGGAGGGCCGGGGGAGAATCTTTTGTTTGTCTGTTCCGCCGCTGGCCCCAGTGCCAGCGGCACCCAAAACATCAATAAAAGAGCAGTTTCCAATATCTCTGGGTGCCAAGAGAGCGCGCTTGGCGGTGGTCGACGCTCCCATGCCTCGCCACCCTCAAGTACCTCTCCCTTCGCCAGCAGGGGACGCCGGCTGTCGGGACGCACACAAGCGGCCTCCCCACACTCGCACGTCCCCTCCGCGGATGCAGGTAAGTGTTGCACAGCACACTCAGATCCCGCTTCGGGCCGCTCCCATGCCGTCCGTGCCGGATCCCTGCGTTCCGCCTCGCTGCCCCGCTGCGGGTACGTCTGTGGTGCCGATGGTCCCCCTTGCTCGGAGTCTGGGAGCCTGGCTAGCGCTTCCCAGCCCGTCTCGGTGGCTCATCCGTACCATCAGACTCGGCTATGCGATTCAGTTCGCCCGGCGTCCCCCCAAGTTCAGGGGCGTTCACTTCACGACTGTAGTGGAGGCGAACGCCCCCGTGCTCAGGGCGGAGATCGCTGTCCTACTGGCGAAGGACGCGATAGAGCCGGTCCCTCAAGCCGATATGAGGTCCGGGTTCTACAGCCCCTACTTCATTGTACCCAAGAAAGGCGGCGGGTTACGACCGATCTTGGATCTGCGATTCCTGAACCGGTCCCTTCACAGGCTGCCGTTCACGATGTTAACGCAGAGGCGCATCTTCAGGTGCATCCGTCCCCGAGATTGGTTTGCAGCGATAGACCTGAAGGACGCGTACTTTCATGTCTCGATTCTTCCTCGACACCGGCCCTTTCTGCGCTTCGCGTTCGAGGGACGGGCATATCAGTACCGCGTCTTACCCTTCGGCCTGTCCCTGTCGCCCCGCGTCTTTACGAAGGTTGCGGAGGCGGCCATTGCTCCCATGAGAGAGCATGGCGTTCGCATCCTCAACTATCTCGACGACTGGCTGATCCTTGCCCAGTCGCGAGAGCAGTTGTGCGAACACAGGGACAAGGTGCTCAGTCACCTCAGCCAGTTGGGACTTCGGGTCAACTGGGAGAAGAGCAAACTCTGCCCCACGCAGAGGATCTCTTTTCTCGGTATGGAGATAGACTCGGTCGCCATGACTGCGCGCCTCACCGAGGAGCGCGTCCAGTCGGTGTTGAACTGCCTGGATTCGTTCAGAGGCAGGACAGCGGTTCCACTGAAACATTTTCAGAGGCTCCTGGGGCATATGGCATCCGCAGCCGCAGTAACGCCGCTCGGATTGCTTCATATGAGACCGCTTCAACGCTGGCTACACGATCGAGTCCCGAGATGGGCGTGGCACAGCGGTTCCCTCCGCGTCCAAGTGACTCCGAGGTGCCGCCAAACCTTCGGCCCGTGGTCGGACCCTCTGTTTCTCCGGGCGGGAGTACCCCTAGAACAAGTGTCCAGGCACTCCGTTGTCTCCACGGATGCCTCATCCACGGGTTGGGGTGCCACGTACAACGGGCTTGCAGTTTCGGGTCTGTGGACGGGGCCTCAACTGCAATGGCATATCAATTGCCTCGAGTTGTTAGCAGTTCGTCTTGCACTCAGCCGCTTCAAAGTTCCGCTCAGAGGCAAGCACGTTCTGGTCCGGACGGACAACACTGCGGCCGTAGCGTACATCAACAAACAGGGTGGTCTACGCTCCCGTCGCATGTCGCAACTCGCCCGCCATCTCCTCTTATGGAGTCAGAAGCATCTGAGGTCGCTTCGTGCCGTTCACATTCCGGGCCTGCTCAATCGTGCGGCCGACGAGCTGTCACGTCAGCAGGTACTTCCGGGAGAATGGCGACTCCATCCCCAGGCGGTCCAGCTAATCTGGAGTCGTTTCGGGGCCGCACAGGTAGACCTGTTTGCCTCCCCAGAGACGACCCACTGTCAGCGGTTTTATTCCTTGACCGAGGGGACCCTCGGGTCGGATGCCCTGGCCCACAGCTGGCCCCGGGAAGAACGCAAGTATGCGTTTTCCCCAGTGAGCCTTCTTGCGCAGCACTGTGCAAAGTCAGGGAGGACGAGGAGCAGGTCCTGTTGGTCGCTCCGTATTGGCCCAACCGGACTTGGTTCCCGGAACTAGTGCTCCTCGCGACAGCACCTCCCTGGCCCATTCCTCTGAGACAGGACCTCCTGACTCAGAGACGGGGCACCCTATGGCACCCGCGTCCGGACCTCTGGAAACTCCATGTTTGGTCCCTGGACGGGACGCGGAGGTTCTAGGTGACCTACCGCAAGCGGTAGTTGACACCATCACTTCCGCTAGAGCCCCCTCTACGAGGCGCCTCTATGCGTTGAAGTGGAACCTGTTCGTCGACTGGTGCTCTTCTCGCCGAGAAGACCCCCGAAGATGTTCGATCGTTTCTGTGCTTACCTTTCTACAGGATGGGTTGGAGCGAAGGCTGTCTCCCTCCACCCTCAAGGTCTATGTCGCCGCTATCGCCGCTAATCATGAGCTCGTAGATGGAAAATCTCTAGGTAAGCACGATCTGATCGTCAGGTTCCTTAGGGGAGCAAGGAGATTAAATCCTCCTCGTCCTCCCTCTATACCCTCTTGGGACTTAGCTCTGGTGCTAACTGCACTACAGAGAGAACCCTTTGAGCCTCTGCAGTCAGCTGAGTTGAAAATACTGTCGTTAAAGACTATACTCCTGATTGCGTTGGCCTCCATCAAGAGGGTAGGGGACCTGCAGGCATTTTCGGTCGACGAATCGTGCCTGGAATTCGGGCCCGGTAACTCTCATGTGATCATGAGACCCCGGCCTGGATATGTGCCCAAGGTTCCCACTACTCCCTTCCGGGACCAAGTGGTGAGCCTGCAAGCGCTGCCTTCGGAGGAGGCAGACCCAGCCCTAGCTTTTCTCTGTCCCGTCCGTGCTCTCCGGACTTACGTGGATAGAACGCAAAGCTTCAGGACCTCAGAGCAGCTCTTCGTCTGTTACGGAGGACAGCAGAAGGGAAAGGCTGTCTCCAAGCAGAGGATGGCCCACTGGATAGTGGATGCCATCGTCTTGGCTTATCAGTCCCAAGACGTGCCCTGCCCGCTCGGGTTAAGAGCCCACTCCACTAGGGGTGTTGCCTCTTCCTGGGCGCTGGCTCGTGGCGCCTCGCTGACAGATATCTGTAGAGCTGCGGGCTGGGCGACACCTAACACGTTCGCTAGATTCTATAGCCTCCGTGTAGAGCCGGTGTCTTCCTGTGTGCTCACTTCCCATAGTCAGTAACACCGAAGTACCCGTTCTAGTGTCGGCTTGCTGCGCCATTCCCTCCCCTATGGTAGACGGATGCGTGCGCTTTTCCGCTCCAGTCGAGTTCCCCGGAACGGCGAACCCTGTTGAGTCCTCCGCAACCCGCGGCAGTCGGACGTGGCGGAGCGTTCGACGCCAGGTCTAACACTCGTATGCATTGGTGGAACTTGTGTTAGGCTGGGTTCCGTATGTAGTGACCCCCACGGCGGTCCCATATGTGTATTCTTCCACGGTACGGCTCCCTACGGCGAGCCCGTGTCTTTCCCTCGGCAGAGCTCCTCTGCCGTCTCAGGTACGTGTTGTCTCCCTCCTAATTGGCCGGGGCCACCCCTGAGACTTCCGTATGTTGTGCTGCCCACGGCCAGCCCATACGTGTATTCTCCACATGTTAACTCCCTCTGGGCATGATGTGGCTTCCGCAGCTGCCTTCACAGGCACGCTTTCCCAGCGTTATCCAATACAGTCAGCTGAGTGGGTCTTGCGGAACAGCAGCTTTGACTCTCCCTGCGTGAACCTACCCGCCCGCATCAGATCGGGGTCTGTGGGGCTCATCGCTGGGCGCTGGAAGTGGTAGTAACTATGGCGTTTTCCATAGGGGATCCCAATTCGTCGGTACGTCCGACGTACGTCGAACGTGACCGACTGAATGGGAACGTCTCGGTTACGTATGGTAACCCTCGTTCCCTGAAGGAGGGAACGGAGACGTACGTCCCGTCGCCACAGTTGCTGTACCATCACTGCAGGTCGAGCCACTACGTGTGGCTCCTCAGTGAAAAACAGCGTGCATTCGCTCTCGCTTCCTGTTTATACCCGCGGCGCGGGGCGGAGCGCGAGATGCAAATCTCGCACGCCAATTGTTCATTGGCCGGTTCTAGATAGCTCGAAGCTGATAGGGGCTCCCAGAAGTGATCCCAATTCGTCGGTACGTCCGACGTACGTCTCCGTTCCCTCCTTCAGGGAACGAGGGTTACCATACGTAACCGAGACGTTTTTAATATGGTTTAAGACAAACCATGTGTGCAAATTTATCAGTCAACAACACCATTGCTATTTTCTCCTTAAAACGGTAGTTTACCAAAGACACGGAATCACCCTTGTTCTCTACATCACAAGCATGTCGTAACCAATCACATCAACTGCGGGCGGGCTTTAACATATCATTACTATGCTGCAAAGCAGGGGCATCTCAAGAGAAGCCAGGTTATCACAGCATATTTTTAGGTTGATATGAAAAATCAGGTACATTTAGTAATATAGTGGGTGAATTATGTATATGATGTATATTACGATGTTATGTATGGAGGACAAGAAATGACTTAAGTATAAATAAATAGATAAATGAATAAATACGTAAATGCAGAAATAAATGTAGAAATACATAAATAAATGAATTAATAAATAAATATATGAAGAAATACATATAGAAATACATAAATGAATTAATAAATAAATTAATAAATAAATTAAATGCTGAAATAAATAAATAAATGTATAAACAAATAATTAAATGCTGAAATAAATGTATAGATAAATAAATGAATAAATAAATAATGAAATGCTTAAATAAATGTATAAATAAATAATTAAATGCTGGAATAAATGTATAAATAAATAATTAAATGCTGAAATAAATAAATAAATGTGTAGATAAATAACTGAATAAATAAATAATTAAATGCTGAAATAAATAAATACATGCATAAATAAATAAATGAATAAATAAATAATTACATGCTGAAATAAATAAATAAATGTATAAATAAATAAATAAATAATTAAATGCTGAAATAAATAAATAAATGTATAAATAAATGAATAAATAAATAATTAAATGCTGAAATAAATAAATAAATATATGAAGAAATAAATATTGAAATACATAAATAAATGAATAAATAATTAAATACTCAAATAAATAAATGCAGAAACAAATGAATGAATAAATAAATAAATAATTTTGTCAAAAGTATAATTTTGAATTGAGCCATTTTTGTATCATTTGTGGTATACTATAATTTTTCTACATTTATTTTTGTATTTCTACATTTATGTATTTAATTCTGCATTTACGTATTTATTCATTTATTTATTTATTTATTTATACTTAAGTCATTTCTCATCATCCATAGTTAGGACCGGCTACCGTATTAACATACGTACATATAAATAAATGTAGAAATGCATAAATAAATGTAGAAATGCATAAATAAATGTAAAAATAAATAAATATAGAAAAACTATAGTATAACACAAATGATACAAAAATAGCACAATTCAAAATGATACTTTTGACAAAATTATTTATTTATTTATTCATTCATTTATTTCTGCATTTATTTATTTATTTGAGCATTTAATTATTTATTTATGTATTTCTATATTTATTTATTTATACATTTATTTATTTCAACATTTAATTATTTATTTATACATTTATTTATTTATTTCAGCATTTAATTATTTATTTATTTATTCATTTATTTATACATTTATTTATTTATTTCACCATTTAATTATTTATTTATTTATGACTTAAGTCATTTCTCGTCCTCCATAGTTATGATGAACTATATGCCTTTCTCTACTGATGTTCTAAGTTGTTCAAAGCGTTTCTAAGGATGCTGATTTTAGAAGGCAAACTGAGATGGCGAACGGGAACATAGTTTGTGTAACATTAGCAACACATGTTCGACAGCTGTTTGATAACGTCGTCAAGCAAAAGGCTAATCATATTAATTACAGTTATGTGTCCGATGTAGAGAGCAATACATAAAACGCATTACCATTCTGATACATTGACTTATAGACACGCTTGTATAATTCACTGATCTACTTCTTTTTTCTGAATCAGTTTATGGTTTAAACCAAGCGGCATGCCGCACACGTCCAGAAAAGTCTCGATCGCCCCCAGGTGATTGGTCCCAGTATAGCTCATAACCCCCCTGTCACTGAGGCACCAATGGACTTTTTTTGGGAGGAGATCGGAGCTTTAGCTTTAATTTCTACATTTCCATAACCGTTTATTTCACACCGACATAATGAATTGTTCTGCATCTGCAAGAGTGTGGGCGGGCATTTGATATCACGGCTCTACTTCCTGCTCTCTACCCGTGTTTACTACTGCACAGACTCGGGTCCCAAATCAGCGCAAGATGTCAGCGCCATATTCGGACATTGGTGGCTTCACTTTTCTTCAGTGGAAGGTAGTGATCCCACTTGCCATTGTGCAGCGCTTACTACAGTAAAGTTGACTGAGTAGATCAGGTATTTGAGCTGGTGTGAGTGAGGGGAGGCAGAGCTAATTTGCATATTCATGTATCCACATATACTAAATGAAGCAAAAGTGTAGAGTTACATTCAAGCTATTTTAAGGCATGAATAAAATATTTTCACAGGGGAATTTTTTTTTAAATATGCCATTTTGGTGATCAGAGATTAGTTTTAAGGGATACAATTATTGATTACAGGAGGAATTTAATAAAAAAAACACTAGTGTTCAAAATTGCATTATGGAGATTATACCATTTCTTGGAAAATCTCTTTCACTTCCTCCCACTGATTTGTGATCTTAGTGGCAGCAGTCTCATTCTTCCTGTTTTTGCATGAGTAGTTATTCTTCATCAGCTGAGAAACATATTCCTTCACCACAAAAAAGTGAGCTTCATTCACAAAGGCCTAAAGATGCAGAAACAGGAGAAAGCAGAGAAAAGAGAGAGATTTTACAAATAGTATATGAAGAAGTTTGAAATTGATGGGCAGTGTAAACCGTTCACTAACAGATGTGACTTGAGAGCTGGTCGTAGTCTCACCTGTTTATTTTTTGGGCTCATGTATATGGTCTGTTCAGAAAGAGTCTTAGTTCTGCTGATCAGCTGTGAAAAGTCTTCATCAAATGAAAACCATTTTCCTGTCATTTGTCTCCTGAGGAAAGGCTACAAACAGAAGCTCTTAATATTCACTCACTCCACTATCAAACTTATGCATTCAATGAATTATTCAATTCCAAATGCATTTTCACACACATTCCCCCGGTTTCACAGACAAGGCTTAAGATTGTCCCAGACTAAAATGCATGTTTGAGCTGTTTTAACTGAAAGCAACTTGCACGAGCATATCTTAAAATATGTCAGTGCCATTGTTTTGTCTCAAGATGCACACCAGTGATGTTTTTTTTTTCTAAGGCAAGTTTATAACATGTATTCATATATAAAACATATATAAAAGCTACTTAAATGCCCTAATTGAACTAAGGCATAATCCCTACCCTTACGAAAAAGAAGTATACTTCAAGTTCATTTTATGAAGTAATGCTCAAGTATATTTAGGTATACTTCATGTAGTAAGTATACTAATATCAATGTGTAATAGTAGTAAACTAGTAAGTGTACTGTTTCTATACTGCTTGGGACTAAATTGGCCCACTTTTAGCATATAAAAGTATACGTTTAAGTGTACTATAAGTGTAACAGTAGTAAACTTTAAGTGTATATGATATATCTACATTTCACTTGGTAACATTAGGCAGTTCTGATTTACATGCCGTTTAATGTTTGATGATCGCAATATTTTACATTTGCGCAAGCAATCTTCCATCACTTGTTTCAGCTTCTTCTCCTGTGTTTTGATCTGGAGATTCTGTACTACAAGATGTGTCATAGCGCCCCCTACCGTATAACAGTGAAAACATGGATAGCTGGAAATTTCAGTCAATGGTGGGGAAAGAGTAAAGTAGATTTTAAGTAAATTCCTATTATATGTACACTACCAGTGGACTAGCCTACACGAAAATTCAGATACGCAGGAACATATCTGTTTTTATACTTTCTTATTTTTTTTGTTTAAAAGAAGTCAACTAATAGAACACTTGAATAAACTTCTTTTTCGTAAGGGTAATCTAAGCCCTGTCTGTGAAACCGGGCCATTATGGCTGAATTCAGTGATTTATTGACTTTTAGAATTCTGCACAATATCGTGTTTTATATTAGTTTTGCATTAAAATAAACAAGTAGTTCTAGTTCATAAAAGGTCAACATCAGGTCAGTTTACCTGTGACTATCTTTTTCTGGTGTGTCTCTCAAACTATTGTGATTGTTTAACAATTAATGTTAGAAATGAATGTTTAAGAAGCTCACACCTTGACATCTGTTTTGTAGTGCTCCATCACAGATTGACTCAATTTGGTGGTAAATCCATCTATTTCCTTTTGAACCAGCTCTACTGGAATCGGGCAGCTGTTCTTAAAGCTCTCCATGTGCTCTCTGGAGAAAAAAAAAATTAAATGATTGAGATTATAATTGCTTTACAGCACGTTGTTTAAAAATTTTTTTTTTTTTCTGTATGCAGTTTGTATTATAAAATATTATTAAAATATTTTGTTTAAAACTCACTACTTTTACACAATTTTTTGTTTGTTTTTTGTTAAGCAATGCTACATTAGCTATGTTTCCATCCAAAGTTATGAATTTAACTTGTGCACAAAATTGGAATACAGCATAAATCATTTGTGAATAAAGCAGCGTTTCCATCCCATGTTTTCAAGAAAACAATCGTGGTGGAAAGCATCTGTATTACAAATTGAAGTTGCTAAAATCTATTTTTTCTATTTTTTCCTGCATCATAAAGTGAGACACTTCTGGTAAGTCATTATCCCAAATCATTCTGATGACAGGCTTTGGCTCAGGCAGAGATGCTGTGCAATGAAACTGATCTGCTGTTTTGTTCAGTCATCCAATAACACTATAGAGGCAGTCACATAAGTTCCCTGTGGCACATCGAGGGATTTATTCAGTAAATGTGTTTCCATCTTAGTTTATGCGCATGTCTTCTTATTGGATAAAAATGTATCTGCCTCAGAGCGTATAAGTATTTTATGTGCATTTTTAGAATTTATGCACATCTTGGCGTTTCCATCCAGGATTTTTAATGCAATATCCCATAATGCACGTAAAATAGGTGTATGGAATCATAACTAGTGATTTAGGCTCAGAAAATATAGTGCATAAAAATCACAATAGTTTAATAGCATAATAGTAAGATCAATGCTTGCCTTTGAAATCATTTAGTTCACATACATTAAATACATACAAATACATCAAACCAGAAATAATTATTGACTTGTGCGTGTGTGCGCTGATATACACTATTGCTCAAAAGTTTGGGGTCTGTGAGATTTTGTAGCTTTTGAAGTCTCTTATGCTCATCAAGGTTGCATTTAAAATACAGTAATATTGTAAATTATTATTAGAACTTTGAATAACTGTTTTATATATTAATATATTTTAAATTTTTTATAATTTATTCCTGTGATGGCAAAGATAATTTTTTAGCATCATTACTCCAGTCACATGATCCTTCAGAAATCATTCTAATATGCTTCTTATAGTCTTTGCTGGATACAAAGTCCAACAGAAAAGCATTTATTTGAAACAGCACATTTTGGTAATAATGTTAACGTCTTTACTGTTACTTTTGATCAATTTCATGCATCCTTGCTAAATATAAGTATTTAATGTAAATACTTAATGACCCTGAACTTTTGAACTGCAATGTATCACATTTGCCAAATGTATTGGGTTACAGCTAATAAGCTTAAGGGTTTCTGGTTCCATTTTCAGCTAAAAACAAAGCTGAAATGTATTTATAAAGGATGAATTTATGTCATAATAATGAACACCTTAATACAGTATTTCTGCTTTGTAATATTTAAGAAATCATCAATAATGGAACTTAACTTTAGTTAAGTTTTAGCGACACACATCTAGGAGTTTCCATCGCATTAACATTCCCCAGTGGTAGGGACTTCCCCTGCCAGCTGCCTGACTGCCTCTACACAGCATGAATTCCTGGAAATCACGTGACGGATTGTTAGTGTTGAGTGTGTTTTTTTTATTCATGGCTTTGTGGCATTTAAGGTGATTGGCTTAAATCAGCTGGTTTCTGAATTGAGTGATGTTTAGAAGCTCAACTGAACATTCTGCCATTGAGATGAATGTGAAAGTCAACAAATAGCTTTCTCCACCTCTTGGCTTTGTACTCACATGCTCTTTCTGAATGGATGCTCATGAGATAATATTGATTTTAGAACTAGACTTATAAAGTTATTATTATTTCTACTCCTCCCGAACACGAGTGTAAAAATTATAATATACTTTTAGGCCGTGTGATGTCTTACTTCAGGGCACTAAAGCTGTTGATGTAGCAGATGTGATACTCTGTCCAGAGAGAGGAGTTAGAGAGAGGACTGCTCCACTCAACAAACGCTGACTCAAACCTTCAGAGACAGATAACGACAGTCAGAGAAAAAAGGAGTATCTTTATAAGATCACATGATTTGTCAGATATTGTTGAGGGGGAATAAATATGGCAATGCTTTTAATGGGATGTGGTTTTAATCAAGTCTATGAGAAAGGTCTACCACCTGAATAGTTTGGAGGGAGAAAACTGAAAATGATGTGCGTCATTCATGTTGTCATGATCCTAGCCTGTGTTCCCCTGTCGTGTGTGAGGACTTTTGTTATTTCCCGTCTTGTGCAATGTTTTGTGGTTCTTTGTAGTTTTTCATTATGATTAGTTTTTCCCAGGTGTTGCCTTTTAGCCACTCCCTCAATCTTGAAGTCAATCTTGTGAACCTTGTTTCCCTTTGTGTATATATACCCCAGTGCTTCATTTGTTGTTGGTTGGTTGTTCGGTCACGTGTGAGCAGGGATGAAGCAGAGTGGGAATCCAAATGCAGCATGAACAATTTAATAACAAACAACATAAACAGATATTCCAAGAACACGAATATCCGCAAACAGGCAGGAGCGCAACGACCGACAAACAACAACTGAAGCACTAGGGTATATATACACTACGGATGCCACAATTCTCAATATAATATTGAACCGTTTGGTATGGCATTCACGGTTCAATACGAGCTTGTGAATTGCGTTTTTTCCGTTTTGCATTGAATTAATTATTTTTCTACAAATTCTATCATTTGCCTCCATCCCAATATAGGCCTACTGAACAACGCGACATACATTCACATCACACATTAGTGGTAGAGTTATACTCACGGAACACTATAGTTATTCACAATCACGAAAGTTCATTATTTGCATGCGTTTTAAAGCCTTGCCGGTTAAACATTTAATTTGCGTGCTTATGCACGGTTTTAACATTCGCTTTTGAGAGCGTGCGCACTAAACACCTGTCAAACACGGGATTACTGGACTAAGTAGTCGTCTTACAGCGCTAATACTGTCAAATACACACAAGGTTTACATAAACACAGTCGGTTATGTCTAAAGTCAAAGTAAAATCGGCGTGTGTCTGTATATTAGATGCACGCAGGTTTTAAATTGACAGCAGCGCAGCCTAGTGAACACGCTGTCCTTAAAGGGACAGTTCACCTCTAAAATTGTCATTATTTACTCACCCTAATATTGTTCCAAACCTGTATTCATTTCTCGATGACAGAATTTTCATTTGAGTGAACTAAAGACAAAGAGAAAATTACTCACTGCTCTTGACTGAAAAACTTTAATACAGTAGCTTTAATAAGAATCAATGTATATTTTATAGTGAAGTCTATGTAGTGTTTTATTTTTACATTTAGGCTATTCATTCAATTTCATACTTAATTGCTGCTGTACAGCTCTGAGCTGCCAGTGTAAATCTTTATATATATTTATTTTATATTATACAATACACTAGGAATGTGTACAAGGGTTTTTTTTAAGTAAAGTTTTAAGTTTAAGTAAGGGTTTTCAAGTCTTTTAAGTAAAATAAAGAAAGAGTATTGCAATAAAATTATCCTTAACCTCTTGCTGTTCCTGGCAAAAAACTGATGTGACAAGCCATAAGAACCGAACCAAAAACCGAGGTATGTGTTGAACCGTGGACTAATTGTATTGTTGCATCCCTAATATACACAAAGGGTAACAAGATAACAAGGGGGAGCACCTGACTAATAGGCAACACCTGGGGAAAACGAATCATAGTGAAAAACTACAAAGAACTACAAAACATGGCACTAGACAGGAAATAACAAAAGTCCGCACACAAGACAGGGGAACACAGGCTAGGATCATGACGCATGTAAAAATTCAATACAATTTCAGAAACTTCCCCAGCTTAAATTATTGATTTTGTTCTTTTTTTTTCTTTTCTTTTTCAGAAGAAAGACGAACATAAACCGTGATGAAAGCCAAAATAACAGATGTCATGGATGTATATTTACTGAGTAATCCACTATTTTGTGGAAGGGTGTCAAAATGAAAATTTTCACCTGAGATTACAGGGGTAAAAATGACTATAGAAAGATGACAGCATCATTATTTTATTTTTACACAGAGATTGGTATGTCTATAAGTTAAATCTGTTGACTGTTGTCATCTTTGTTGCATTATATGCCAATGGTGACAGTTCACAAATTGGAAAAGGCACTTTTTGTGTTTTTTTGCCCAAAGTTTGCATGCCTGTAACTCAAGAAGTCAAATCAAGTCACCTTCATTTATAAAGCACTTTTTACAATACAGATTGTAAATAAGTATTAAATATCTCTTAATATAACTTTATATATTTTTTGGTATCCATATTTTTGAGGCCCTATATGGTTCAATTCCAGAGATATTAGGATCTCAATATGGAGTAAATTATACATACATTTTCAAAAACCAAATGTGGGTCACTTTTCATACAGCCGATTCTTTTTTCCTTCAAAGTGGAACAGCTGAAGAACAAATAATGTTGAAACTAGAAAGGTATTTATTTGTTTATCAAAACATACCTGTCTGAGTGCCAAAAATCCACTGAAATGGTCAAGTTGAGGCACATTAACCTGCTCTCAAAAGTGTTTTATAAGAACTATATTTGAATCAGTTTCAGGAATATTTGGAAAAAGGAATTTTAGTTCATTTTAAAAGCTTTTGAAGATACCAAGAGTTCAAATGCACAGTATCGCAACTACATGCTGCCATATTGACATCCCAATATCTCTGGGATTGAACCATATAGGGCCTATAGGAACCATATAAAAATGAAGATTCCAATAGAAAAGTTTCATATGAACAAGAATCTAAAATGATATTAAGAGTTACAGACATGCAAACTAGGGGATTGAACCAAATAGAGCCTTAAAGGATTACAAAAGAAAAGTTTATTAAGAATGACAATCTAAGATATTTTTAATACTTTTAGAGTTACGGGCATGCAAACTTTGAAAAAAATAAATATTTATGGCACTCAGACAGGAATGTTCTATGCAACTGTGTTGACAGAATTCCTCTTTAAAAGAAAAAAAGTATCAGCTGTTCCAAAAGTGACCCAGATTTAGTTTTTGACCACTTAAATTGTGCATTATATGTGTATTTAATAATTTACTCATGGAGCCACATTGAAATCCCAATATCTCTGGAAACGAACCTAAAGATACTATATAAGATATAAGACACTAAAATTAAAATTTGTTAAGAACCAGAATATTAAAGGATATTAAGAGATCTTTAATAATCCTTGAGTTACAGGCATGAAATCTTTTGGCAAAAAAAACAAAACGTTCTTGTTCCCATTTTTGAACTGTCACCGTTGGCATATAATGCAACAAAGCTGGCTACAGTCAACAGGTTTTAATAATAGACCTACCAATATATGTGTAAAAATAAAATAATGATGCTGCCATCTTATAGTAATTTTTACCCCCCTGTAATCTGGCTCCCAATTTTACCCCGCACTAAAAAAATAATGGACTACTCCGTAAATATACATCCATGACATTTAATATTTTGGCTTTCTTTGTTTAGCTAGGGACCTCTGGTTGCTTTGACACGAGTAACCTTTTTTTACTCCAATAATAACTGTCAAATCAGCAAATAAAAAAATCTGCTAAGTAGAAAAAAAAAATCTCTGCACAAGCTTTCAGAGCTGTTAAATCACACAAATTACTTCCAGTTAGCATGTTAGTTCTTTATCACAAACCTTTTCGGAAAGGTTTTCAGTTCCTCCAAACACGTTCGGATAACCTTCTGCTCAAGGGTTACATCGATTCTTCCAGATCCTTGTACATGCCCTTTAATATTCTGGGAAAGAAAACAACATAAATGTGTTTTTGTTCCCTTGTGCCGTTTTATAATTACAGTGAGCCCAAAAACATTTGGACACTTAAACCACTTAAAAATGTCAGAATGTCACTGAACTAGAAAAATAAAATAAACCAAGTGGCATTTGCAAACAAATTATGCTCGAATTTATACAAAATGTACAATTTATATATTAAATAACGTTTAATATGTAGCATAGTTCAGCACATTAAGTAGTTCACTCAAATAGTTCAATCAAAAATGAAAATTCTTTCATTATTTACTCAATCTAATGGTTTAAAAGACTTTATAAGTTTAATGTTTTTCTGTCCCTCCACTGAAAGTACTTTTATAGGCTTTTATAAATGTGCCTTAGGGGGGAAAAAAAACATTACTGGTGTGCATCTTGAGAAAAAATAATGGCACTGACATATTTTAAGATATGCCAGTGCAAGTTGCTTAGAGGTAAAACAGCTCAATAATGAATTTTAGTCAAGGGACTAGTCTTAAACCTTGTCTGTGAAACCGGCAGTATAAATTAAGAAAAAGGTCCTATACTGCCCTCTATTGGTAAACAAATTCCATCGTGACTGTGGTCATATAAATGGGAAACACTCATTTGACTTCCATTTAAAACTGAGGTAAGGTGAGCTAATTATGAAAGTGCAGTCTCACCGTCCAGATGTCCATGTCAATGTGTGAGCTGTAGATTCCCTCATCAATGTTTGGCTTTGTCCTTTCTTTCCACATTTCCTCATTCTCCAACTCAATAATTCTGTCAAGTGATGTTCTCATGTCAGCCTGTTAAAAGTACAAGAGTGGACACTGAATACTGAATTCAGGATCTTAGTTAATCATACCGTCAGTACGGTCTCGCTACTAGAGTTATCTCAGATGGCAGAAGTGCTGTGTCAGGGGCGTAAATTTCATCTAACAGTTGGGGGGGACGATAAACATGAAATTTCCCAAGAGCAATTTTTGAAGGGGACACAAATAATACAGCCAAAATCGTACTTGTAAGGATATGTGTACCACAAAAAAAAAAAAATAATAATTAAAAAAAAACATTTTGTGCTTATTTGGCGTTTTGGTGCACTGAAAAATTATCTAATGTCCGTTTTTCTGTTCTCTGTCATTTTATCTGACCAACAACACAAAGCGATAGTTGTTTAAATATGAGTAAGGTTCCCCACACAGTCATATTATAATTATTAAATTATCTTGTATCCTACACATAGTATTTTATACTACGATATTCAGATCTTTAGATATTCAACTGCAGCAAGCCCAACACAGATCTGGCGGAGCGGCCGTCCGCATATACTTTAGATTTAGAATTAGCGCCAATTCGAGGGCGGGTTCGGGTTGCTTGAATTATGGGTTCATTAGCCTATTATTCTTAATGAAAAACACAGCAAGAAAACAGTACAATGATACACTCCCTTAAATAGGCAGTTTTACATTTCGCTTTGAAACCAAATGTTCCGCGATCATCTTGTCTGTCAGCTGTTTGCTAGTGATGAATGAAATCTGACTCTCGTTCGGCTCGTGCTGTATTGCGCAGACACGTTCAGTTTTTAATTGTTGTGTCTGTTCTCTAACTAAACAAAATTATTTTATTAGCCTACTATAAAAATGAAAACGACGGTGGCCCGGGGCGGTGCGGTGGGCAAGTGATGTTAACAGTGTTTTGCCTAATCTGTATTACACAGAAAATAGTCAGAAAGAGTTAATCTGATGTTTAAAGTGAATAAAATAGTATTGACAGCTTACTGGAGTTTCATAACTGCTGTCTGAAGGGCTTGTTGTCTCCCAAAACTTGTGTTGTAGTTTTTTTACGTTCTATGGGTAACGTTAAGTTAGTTGAGGTGCGCGGTGGATCAAACCACTGTGGGGCAAGGGGGGAGGGGGGAACTCAACATTTTTCTAAACTTAAACGCATTTTTTTTGTTCTGTTTGCTTTTGTATTGTTTTAATACTTACACATGTATTTTAAGTATATATCATTATATTATTTACAATACTCAGCATGGTTTTTAGGGGGGGGCAGCCCTCAGATTGGGGGGGTCCTGTCCCCCCCGTCCCCCCCGTGATTTACGCCCCTGTGCTGTGTGCTACCTGTAAGCGATTGCAGTATTTGACTTTAATCTGATTAAGGAAGTCTTTGTCCAGCGAAAGCCCTCTTTGATCTTCCTTCAGCTCTGGCTGCAGAGAGCTGCTTCCCATTATCTTCTCACTATGGAAACAGCAGTTGAATACAGTTGTAGTTATAGTCATATCATGACCCTTAAAACAATACTGTTTTGTACTGTCTGTCATAATACACGTGACTCTCAACTCTCAAGTCACATCTTTTAAATGTATGGTTCTGTGCTTTATTGTCAGTACGTTTACATGGACAACAATACTCCGATATTAATCTGATTAAGACCATACTCTGATTAAGAAACTACCATGTAAACAGCGATTTCTAATTACCTTAATACTCGAATTAAACAAAAATCGAATTAAGACATGTGGAGTATGCCTGTTTTAGTCGCATTATCTAAGTGCATTGTAGACATGTACACACCTTAATCTAACTATTAACGTCGTGAAGGAGTTTCCGCCGCGTTTTGTGACAGGTCACACACACACACACACACACACACACACACACACACACACACACACACACACACACACACACACACACACACACACACACACCAGGCAAGTGCAAAGGGGAGGGCTTTGGGGGCTCGTATCAAAAGTATATAAAGTGCCCCTCTAAACAATCATCAATAATATTGTGACAAATAAAACAGAATTTGAATTATAATTAATATAACCGCACGTACAAAACAATGCGCTTAAATTCCCGTTTATCTTTTACGTATCTTTCAGTCTGAAATGTCGTTGCCATGACGTGTTGCTATGGTGCGTGACTGCGTGTCTTGCTCATAGACCGTAAAAACTCTGCTCACTCGGACACGGCCTCCTCTATATTTTTTTTCTTTGTGTTGCAATAATGCTCATTTTAAAAGTAAAATACGATCATTTTGTATCTGTAATCCCAGATTCATATTTGTCTGCTTACAACAGCGGTCGGGAACCTCTAGGCTTGCGAGCCATATGCCATTCAGTGAACGCTTGTGGCTCGATGGCAGAAAAAAAACAATCCAAACAATCACGATTTTGAAACCTTTTCATCACATTTTCATCATTTATCAAAACTATTATTCGAAATGTAGGCTGTCAAGAAGGAGGCAAGATGGGCAGTGTCTCTTAAAAAAACCTGAAAGACAATATTTAATATTACACAAAATAAAACTATAGTATATTCATGCTATATATATATATATATATATATATATATATATATATATATATATATATATATATATATATATATATATATATATATATATATATATATAATATATATATATAATATATATATATATAATATATATATATATATATATAATATATATATATATATATATATATATATATATATATATATATATATATATATATATAATATATATATATATATATATATATATATTATATATATATATATATATATATATAATCATCATATCATAAAAAAAGTATAAAAATCACTCGTTTTTATAAAGTCACACTGTCCAACACCAACAGCGACACCCGCAGGTAAAGTTACAGTGGGTTGCCTGAGCCCATTGATTTGAACACACCCACGAAAGTCGCGCTATGATTGGACCCCGGACAGCGTAGCGTGGCATGGGGACGTAATGACGTACCATTAATCAAACTATGTTCTGTAACATGTAAAACGGGAACATGAACGTAATATTCTAAAAGCAACTCATGTAAACACCTTAATCAGATTATTGCCTTATTCAGAGTAAGGTCAATAATTAGATTACTGCTGTCCATGTAAACGTAGTGACTGAAACCAACTTTAAAATGAATCTCAGCAAGTGGTTCAAACACGAGTATTCATATAAGCTCTGAAGAGGACTGGAATAAATCATGATGAGAAATGTATCAAACTGAAGCTTTGGGTCATTTAAAAACACATTGAGACCACTAGACCTTTCACGATTTGAGAAGTGGATGTTTGGAGCTCTGGACGTTCATATCAAGAGCCTCTGTTTGACACAGTATATCAGTATTTTGATTGGCTTATGTGAATGAGTTATGTGAATCCATTTTTGAAAATATGTGTCAATAACATCATGATTGTTTGATTAAATGCCACTGATGTCAATCCTGATGTGGTGTTCCAGTGAACAATGACTAAAAATGGTTATACAAATCTACTGCAAAGCTTCAGAAGACCTTGAATACACTACCATTCAAAGGTTTTATTATCAGCACGATTCTGTTTCAGAATTAAATTAATACTAAGCAAGGACCCATTTTGGTCAATTGACCAAATGTGATAGTAAAGACATTTATAATGTTACAAAAGATTTTCTATTTCAAATAATTGATGTTCTTTTGAGCAGCACAACTGTTTTCATAATTGATAATAATAAAAATTATATAAATTTCATGAGCACAAATCAGCATATTAGCATGTAACACTGAAGAGTGGAGAAATGATGCTGAAAATTCAGCATTTCCATCACAAGGAATTATTACATTTTAAACAGAATTAAAATAAAAAGTTATTTTAAATTGTAATATTTCATAATATTACAGTTTTAACTATTTTTGATCAAATAAACACAGCCTTGTTGAGCACAAGAGACTTCTTTCAAAAACATTAAAAAAAATGCTACTGACCCCAAATAATTTTAGTTTTGAATGTTAGTGTACTGTAGGTCATATGAATCACTTTTATGATACATATATGGTGCATTTTTGTAATTTGGAGACTTCAGCTTGACTTTCCCATTAACTTTCATTATATGGTACAAACGGCCAGGATATTCTTGGAAAAAAAAACTTTTGTGTGTGTCAAAAATGTAATTAATGCAGGAATTGGAACAGCATGCATTTCTTCTTCAATGACAACAACAACAGATATTTTTAAGTGATCTTTACCAGCTGTATTTACTCAAACAAAATCTAATTGTAGGAACACCTACCTTGGGTAGCGATGAATAATGAAATCTAGAAGAGCGTAGTAATCTTTCAGCTCTGTCACCTTTTCCAGAAGTCTCTTTAAATGCTCTCCTACAGCCTCATGATGGCAGGACACATAGGTTTCAAACACTTTAAAGTCTGCTGGATATGAGCTCAGAAGTTCAGTCTTCACTCTCTCCAAATCCTCCACCACAGCTTTACCAAGAAGCCCCAGATGCACTGCCAACCAGGAAGCTTTCTGCTCGCGGCTGTCCAGATGAACTTTCTTCAGAGTATCCCGAGCCCCGTCTCGTACCGCGTCCCTCCATGCTTCCCTCCATCCCGGCATCGCTCCTGGATCTCCCTGTCTCTTCTCTTCCTCCAGGATAATTTGTGCTACATACACCAGCAGCTCTTGGTTGTGTGAGGGCTGAGCACTGGAGTTGCGTATAATGGCAGACATTTTGTTTCTTAGTGTACCATAGAGCAGACTGAGGTCTTTCTCTTTATGGACTAGTTCGATGGGACAGTCTTCTTGATCTAGAGCTTGACGGTCCCGCTGAAGCTCCAAACGAAGAGACAGTAAATTCACATAGGCCTCCTCTAAAACTTCCATGTCTATCAGTTTGTTAATCTCCATTACTGCCGCAAATAACATGGTACAGAGGGAGAATAGAGGAGGGAAAAAAGCAAAATATTAGTAAATGGACGACTGCATGAGTTGTGTCATTATACAGGAGCTACAACACGCTTGCATCAACAGCTATTATATTTCAATCAGGAATGATCCTCTGTCTTCATCAAAACATGATGAGCTTTCCAAAATGTCACATTCATGCTGTTTACCATAGATTAGCAATTGAAGGGATTCTGATTATAATCTTATGACATATTCTGGGTAATGTTGGCATATGTAAAGTCCTTTACAGATAAACATATATACTAACTTTCAATGAGTCCTCTTTAAAGGGATGGTTCACCCTGAAATTAAAATAAAGCCATCTTTTACTCTGCTGTTGTTCCAATGCCCTATGTCCTTCTATCTTTTTCAGACCTCAAAAGCAGAAATGTTAAAAATAGTCCTGCATGCGCTCCTTCCTATAATGGCAGTGAACAGCAACCAGCAGGGGCGTTTCTAGGATTTTCATTTTAGGGGGGCTCAGCCCCCAGTGAGAATATGATAAAAAATATTTAAAAAAATAGGTAAGACTTTAGTTTAGGGTCCAATTCTCACTATTAACTAGTAGCTTATTAGTATGCATATTAGGATATTGTCTGTTTATTATTTCTTATACCTATAAAGCAAATATTAATGCCTCATTCTGCATGACTATATTGTACATCCCTTAATCATACAATGTAGGCAGGTTTATAAATCACTGAGATCCCAAATGTGGGGTTGTGGGGCATGGCCCCTCGAGAAAATTTTGATTTCTATGATCTACATATGTGCATTTTAAAATGTTCTGAATGCCAAAAAAACAAGTTAACAATAGCTTGAAAACCATGTCAGTGGGCAGATATGACTGATAAAGTTTTTTCCATTTTTGTCAGTGAAGAAAGTAAACATATGTTTAACTGATATTTATATGTTTTATGAATCATTTTTGTAGACATGTTAATTTACTGAAGGCTAACAGGAAAGCTAAATAAATTTATTAAATTAATTCACAATATGCACACATTCATTACCAATCTTATGCCCAATACCGGCTGAAGTTGAGCTTTTTTATTTACTGAGAGCTACACATGGAATTATTCAATTTACAATATGCACACATTTATTACTAATATTACTTTGTTAATATTTCTTGTTTGTTAATTAAATTATAAATTACATTACATAGGCCTATTTCAAATCAAAATGGCAAAATTAGAAAGAAGTTTATTAATTTGCATGTTTAGCTACTTACATATATCTCTAATAAAATTCGCAGCTTGTGTGTGAGCATAAAGCCCGCCTACTCTGATTTGATTGGTTTTCTCAAATATTTTGATATTGAAGAGCGGTGACAGACCAATGAGGCTCAGATCAACGCACACACCTCTGCTTCCGATGTGCGCTCTATTCGACGCTGCTGCGGATTGAAGAACACGCGGATTAACGCCGATTAAAAGATGGGATGAAGCCGAAGCCTTCCGCCAGTTTCATATGTTTCAAAGGTTAATCACACATTTTTTTTAGGGGGGCTGGACAGAAGTTTAGGGGGGGCTGAAGCCCCCCTGAATAGGGCCTAGTGACGCTCATGGCGACCAGGCTAAAACATTACAAAAAATATACAAAAGTATCACGTAATGATACAGTGAGACGCGTGCCATATATGGAAAGTGTTCAGGAGGAATACTATAAGGTTTTGCGAGAAAGAAACCGTATTATTCAGTCAAAATACTGAGCTCGGTGTGCGTTCCTGTGATGAGTGCGAGCCGTCAGAACCGGTACACAATATTCACTTCAGGAGGTTTTATTATTAGCATTATTGTATTATTTCTTATCATATACCTTATAGAAAAGACGAGAGTCGCGTTTGTTTCTATTTAGCCTGTTTTCTCAAAACGGTGTGTGTTTGCGTGTTTGTGTCTGCTTATCCTGGGTACCATGACAACAGTGCGAGTTATGGTAGGCATGAGCACCGGCACGTGCTGACGGCTCGCACTCTCACAGGAACGCGCACAGAGTAACGGCTAATAATACGATTTCTTTGTCGCAAAACCTTATAGTGTGCCTCCTGAACACTTTCCGTATATGCCGCGCGTCTCACTGTATCATTACGTGATACTTTTATATCATTTTTTGTTTTGTTTTAGCCTGGTCGCTATTCACTGCCATTATAGGAAGGAGCGCGTGCAGGACTATTTTTAAAATTTCTGCATTTGAGGTCCGAAAAAGATAGAAGGACATAGGGCATAACAACAACATCAGGTTGAGTAAAAGATTACTTTATTTTCATTTCAGGGTGAACTATCCCTTTAAGACAGATTTACACATGAACAGATGTGCTAAAAAGCAGGAATAAAACATCTAGTCCCAGTACTATATATGTGCCATATATGTACTAGTGGGTTTTTTTTCCCATTAAAATTACGCAAGTTTGGGGTCAGTAATATTGTTTAATCTCTTTGAAAGAAGTCTCTTTATGCTCAATAAGGCTGCATTTATTTGATCAATACCAAAATACAGTAAAAATTTTGAAATATTTTGGAATATATTTTAAAATGTAATTTATTACTGTGATGGTAAAGCTGAAACATTACTCCAGTCTTCAGTTTCACATGACACTTCAGAAATCATTTAAGAAACATTTTATTATCATCAATGTTGAAAACGGTTGTGCTGCTTAATATTTTAATGGAAACTGACACATTTTGTTGTTCAAAAGAACAGCATTTATTTGAAATAAAAAACTTTTGTAACATTATGTCTTTACTGTAACTTTTGATCAATTTAAATGTGTCCATGCTGAATAAAAGTTGTTTTTAAATATCCCAAACCTTTCAACAGTAGTGTACAGTATATGTAATATAAGATTAGTAAATCTATACGATTATTTTAAACAGCTTTTTAGAATTCCTTTTTGTTGGTGTTATTGCGTGCCTGTTTTATCACCTGTCATCAGTTCAAAGAAGATTTATTTCTTGAATTCATAGGAACGTAGACAAAATGATAAGGGTGGCCCCCAGCCCCCATCCAGTGCAAGTACCACCATTGTAGGGCCAAGAACAAATTTTTAGATGATATTGACTTTACCTACTATATGTTAGCAAATGAAATATACATTTAGTAAAGCAAGACCTAAGAGTTGTTAACCAGTCACAATGTCAAAAACTTTCATCTCAAAACATATTGAAACATTCTTTGTCAACTACCTAGAGATGGGACATACAATATTTGTGCGATAAACACTCACCTGACAAAGGCAAAGGTGGTATCTCAGGCAGAGTATAGGTGTCTCTGAGCTCCAACACTCTGTCTATGCTTGCCACACTATCTGATATCAACTCTTTAGATGAAGACATGGCCTCTGTGACAGGTTGAAGTGGTTCCTGTTTGTGTTTTTTAGTACTCAGACCCAAACTCTGCCTTATTGATGTGCCCCTTTTTGCCAATGCACCTGTTATTCCAACTGCAGAATCTGAGAATAAAATGAACAGTTACTGGAGATGAGTCATGTCATTATGTGCAACATTAAAAGGCACAATATGTAAGATTTTTAGATTAAAATATCCAAAGACCACTAGAACAATGTTATATATTTTGTGACCTGTGTGCTTACATTATCCCAAATGTTTCCAACAATGTTTGAATCCAGATAAATCAGCTATTTTAACCAGTGTTATGGACCGTGTCCTTGTGTCGCCTGTCAATGACGTCATATGTGCGCTATCCTTGATTTCCGTAGAAACCATGGAAACGCCAATCAAAGTCAATTTAATATATTATGTATTTTATTAGACAGACGAGCAACTGTTTGGATATACATTTATCAACAGAAAACAAATCATTGTGAAACAACGCAACACAGTTAGTCTTGTTGTTTGAACCACTTGTTTTCCTGATTCAGCGTTCAGAAGGGAAAAAAAACTTTGTTTTTACCATGCAGCAGAAACAACATTATTAAGAGGCTGACATAGCATAATCAGAGAGAGCTTTCTTCATCATACAATATATTTTAAAATTAATTGCATGTCATTTAGCAACATTCATTTAGTCATTCTGTTTTTATTAATATGTTATTCTGGTAACACTTTACAATAAGGTTCATTAGTTAACTACATTAGTTAACATGAACGAACACTTAAAAAGCATTTATTTATCTTCGTTAATGTTAATTTCAACATTTACTAATACATTATTAAAATCTTGTTAACATTAGTTAATGCACTGTGAACTTACATGAACAAACCATGAACAGCTGTATTTTTATTAACTTTAACGTTAAATATTAACTAATGCTGAACAATGCTGTTCATGGTTAGTTCATGCTAACTAATGCATTAACTAATGTTAACTAATACAACCTTATTGTAAAGTGTTACCAATATTCTAATATCGATTAAGATTACTGAAAAGGGCAATAAGTTCCTCATACCAGCCACTGAGAAAATGCACAGAGTAACGTTATAACATAACTTTTAACACACTCAAATGGATTTAGTATGATTGTTTTCACCATGTAAAACAGCACTGCATTACCCCATGCCCATAGCCTGACAAGCCAGATCCACATCAAGATGTTGGGCATCAAGAACACACCATTGGCAGGGCTCAATCCGAGGGGCAGGATAAACGATTGTCTATCAAATTCCCTCTGCACGCAATAGGATAGCGCTAGAACCAACCAGAGCAACGAAGAAGGTGAAGCGGAGCTAGTTAATAGATTGCCGTATCCGGTCAGCAAAACTCAAAATACATATTTCTTTTTTAAGAATGACTTCAGTGCCGTTCCTTGTTCTTTTCTCAAAGAAAAGCTTAACTCCAAGTCTTCCAGAGTCGCGGGCAAAGCCGATTCGAAAGACCGCTGTTCGCCAGCTTCTTTGTTTTCAAGTAGTACGCGGAACTGCCGCAACTCTGCCGTCATTATTTTAAGCCCGCCCGCCGACTCTATACACGATGTGATTGGCCTGACTAGAGTTTGTTTTTTCCAGCTCACACCCTAGCTGCAAATTACATTTGCTGCCGCTAGGGTACGTCCAGATTTCTAGGCTACCACGCCCACATACGCAATGAAAAGAACGGAAGCAGCGACTGCAGCATAAGCATAATAAAAGCTCAGAAACCTGTGTTTCACGGAGGTCTCTCTCATTAGCACTCGCTCACAAGGACTCTCGGCGCATCCTGCTTCATACCACCGTAACGTTAATAATTTGTTTATACATTTGCTCATTCATGAACATAATTTCTGCCCAAGTCGGTCAGATTCTTTTCCATCGGGTGTGAAGTTAAAGAGTCAAGACTAAAACTCCCATGATTCCACACACTCTAAAAAAAAAAAGGTTCTATATTGCACCAAAAATGGTTCTTGGCTCGTAATCATAGGGGAACCTTTTTTAGTGCTATATAGCACCAATTTTGGTGCTTCAGTGGTTCTTCAGCGGTTCTTCAGAGGTTCTTCAGCGGTTCTTCAGAGGTTCTTCACCGGTTCTTTGACTAAGGTGCTATATAGCACCTCTGAAGAACCGCTGAAGAACCACTGAAGCACCAAAATTGGTGCTATATAGCACTAAAAAAGGTTCCCCTATGATTACGAGCCTTTTTTTTTAGAGTGCACTCATTCACAGCGTCATCAAGCTACACCTTTGTTTTGAATAAGCAACCTCTAGCAGCGAAACTTACATACTGTGCCTTTAATTGATCAAATGTTCTCAAACAAACAAACAAAAAAAATTACCATGTAATATGAAAACTCATTTTACCTTAAATTTGACCCTTTTAATAAATAAAAATGTATGGTTCAAAGAAAACATCTATCCGAACAATCCAATATCTCAAATGATG
Organism: Gobio gobio; assembly: GCF_949357685.1. Classification (NCBI taxonomy): domain Eukaryota; kingdom Metazoa; phylum Chordata; class Actinopteri; order Cypriniformes; family Gobionidae; genus Gobio; species Gobio gobio. The sequence goes on from NC_137111.1 coordinate 40,100,760, forward strand.
TCTTTGTGTGCCTTATGCATCTTAATAAACCTTAATTATAGAACAAATAGGATATAGAAATATTTTTGTTCATGTGACTGTTCTATTAATTTTAGGAATAAACATAATTGTTAAGGGTAGATCTCCCAAAAGGTTTAAACATTTAAGTAATCAACCTTTCTGCATTGTTTGCTACATTTACTATCAACACATCCTGTCATGATGGCTTAAAGCATATTTCACTTGTCTAGAGGTGAGTCTAGTGACATGCAAAGATCAGTCACCTGACATAGTTCTGGTAACGGAAGCTTTTTCTGCCTTGGGACTCCGAAATGAAGATTGTGAAGGAGATCCTCTGCTCAAGCCTGTAAAGAGGGGCATGCAAAGAGTTTTAGCAAATCCAAAGTAAATAAAAAAAGTATTATATGTAACTACTGTACCATCTGTTAATAATATGGCTAATATGGTTCCTTAAGATTAGGATTTGCTAGACAATGCTGCTTTTGTCTACCAGAAGTTAAGTAAGTTAAACCAGCACTGTTTACAATACTTTATAAGTACCATATCTTCTGCTTTACCTCTTACAACTTTGACCTTGGGAAGCCACTGTCACTAAAAAACAACAACACTTTTTCTTCACTTTATGCATGTACACTTACTTGGAGAGGACTGTGGTCGTAACGGAGAATTTGAGGCCTGGCTTTGGTCGCTGTCGGTGTTCTCTGACCTTTTGTTTTTCAATGTCATAGGACTGACTGCTTTCAGACTCGCTCTGAACGTCTTCATAAGTCCAAGATTCTTCTCCTTGACTGGACTCTCCATCTGTTTTCCACCATTTTTCAAATCCTTTGTTGCGTCCTCACCCCATTCTGGTGGGTCATTAACCTCATTTCCCCCGCCTACTTCTTCTTTTCCAGTTTCTGCCATTTTGCCATGCGTCGGTCGGATCAAGGCTTGCAAAAAATATATAAAGAACTTTAAAGAAATGTTGAAATACTGTGTCAAAAGACAATGCAAAGTTTGATGGTGTTGACCACTGAAGCCGAGTGAGAGAATTAACTGTTGAATCTACCCTTATCAGCAGGTACATCATGATCGTGTTTTTTTTTTGTTTTTTTTGTTTACTGACAACATGACATTTTTTTCACTGGAGTGGAATCATGTAGAAGGCGTGCATGTTGTCATGACAACAGAAAGACATGAACTTGTACAGTATATAAACTCATTTCAAATAATCACAATACAGGTCCCAAACGTAATAGATTAACCACCACACATAGGGTGAATAAAGTATAGGAAACGTTAAGAAATTGTACTTTTCCTTGCAGTTTTAATTAGGATCTGAATGCCATTTAACCTGACATTACACCTTTATGGAAAGCTTCGGATGTATCTTACCTTAGTTAAAAGCAAGAACAAGCAATACACAAATATTGGGAAGAAAGAACATTCAAAGCCCAGATTTTTGAGACAAAAGTGCTTTAGGCTACTTATCGTCTGACACTTAATTTTTCTGTCCATGTAAATTTTTTTAAAACATAATTTTTTTTTAAATAGCCCTACACAATATTAAGTCATCATCATACCTGCCTTCATTTTGGACATTGGATTCTGCACTTATTTACACTGTACTACTGTAACTGTGTATACAATGCGCTCCATTGCCATTTAAATATTTTTATTGGTGTACAGGTTAATAATAAACTCATAACTGATTTGATATGCTGTGCCAATTTAAATGTGTAACATTTCTCAAAGTAAATGGTCGCATGTTAGCCTGGTTAAAATGTGACGGAAGAAATGTCTCCTTTATAATACCAAAAGCAACACCATTAGTGGCTAACTGGTGTTTTGAGGAAATTACACCATGATAGATGTGTTTGTAAGTGATGGAAGAGCTGTAGAGAGCGAAAATACAGAAACAGACCACGCTTTCTTTCTAAACTAGACTTATTGACCCTTTCCATATGTTTCACGGACCACAGCTCGGCATTATCTCAACGGAATCCCGTTAAAACTACACATTACATCAATGTAACATCAGTTTTAATCTTTTATTAGCCTACACTAAACTATCTGACGCTGTTGAACGCATTTCACGTAGGCTACGTATTTCAACCCGGGATTAAAGGTTGCGGAAGATAGATGTAGGCTATTTTAAAGGTCAGTTAAAAACGCATTTAAATACAAACGCAGCAGTTATTAGCCTATTTTATATGAATGTAGCCTATGTATGTACGTACGTAAACATCGCACTGTAAAACAATGCCGTCCCTCACTCACCTTAGATCCGAGTTTCTTGTCAAAGTGTGCCAATGTCAAATTTGACTAAATCTGTTGTAAAACAATTGGCAAACGCACTGCACCGACAGGTTCAACCGCCAAACTGAAAAAATGAAGTTCCCTTACGTGTAGAGCTGCAAAAACCCCTGGTGTCCTCTCACCGCAGATTTCTGGGATTCACCTTGAAACGTCACTGAATAGGTGCATTGTTAATTATTAAGAGCCCGCATGAGCTGATACAGGAACTACCGTCAGATTCAAAAGAGTTCAGATAAAATGAGTGTGCCAGAGGAATCAATGTATTCAATGACTTGAGTGTTTTTGAAAAATGATTACACTTCTTTTTCAGATTCTAATGAAATACACAATTGTGCCTACAACTGAGGAAAAAGAAAATAGGCTAGTGGTTATGCAAATCATCACGTGTTTCCTTTAAGCAAAATATAGCATAGTCACAATACTGCAAATTGCTTTATAAATGGTTAGTTGCCTATATCTTCTACTCCTCTGCTTTAGCAAAACAGGATCAATCTCTTTCTGTTAATTAGTAACTAAATGTAAACATTTATGTTGAATTTGTTTTGGCTGCATGTTTTTGTGTGGTCCATTGCCTCTTACTCCCCCTGAATTAGAGAAAATGTAGATGTTCATGTTGTTAGAGACATTTATTATTATTCCCTAATCAAAGAACCTATTCTTCCATTGATAAAAGCCTTACTCTGGCTTTCATTGGTGTATGCGTGTCTTTTCTAGATGAAAGTGAAAGTAAGTTCCCTGCGTGGCTTAGTCTTTAGCTCCTCTGGGAAGAAAAGGTCATTCCCTGAAAAGGTTTCAGGTAAGAGCAACACATTATTTACTTCTCATGTTTTGTCCTTTTTTAGAGACAATACTAAAAACTATTTTGTTCATTTGTCATTGAGATTGATATTTCTGATACCATTTAAAAGAACAGACAACCCATATTTTTCATTTATGGTTTTCCTGTTTACTGTGTGCTCTCATAATTCTTCTATTCACTACTACTGTACTATATTTTTTTTATCATTCGTCTTTTGAAAGTTTAGTTACACACTAGGTTAGTAACTAGGAAGAGTGTTTATTTTTGCAGGTGGAAAGTTGTTCTTGTTGTTTTCCTATGAGTGTATGACGTCCCACTATCTGCATGATAATCGTAGCTTATAAGATAAAGCACCATATTAAAAATGCCTTGAACGACTGATGTTGCGTAGTATATTACTTTCATAAGATATTCTGACTTCTTTTCTCTAAAACAGGATTGTTTAATAGCCGTTTGGATTAAGTGTAAAAATGGCAAAATCTCCCACTTCTGGTAAGTATTTCAATGTCAGTTACATGAAATTGAATAGAATTGAATAAATACAAGTAAAGAATGTTTTATTGCCACATGGCTGGGCCAGTGGAAATTGTTGTAGGTACGATACAAAATACAAGGAACAATTTGTAAAAGTGCAGGTGTGTGATTGTAATATAGGTTCTAATTATTAATATGTGCTATCCACTTTTTTTCTGAATAATTGATAATTGACATGCTGGGTTAACTCAAAAAACTAGGGAGAGCTGGATCCATACACAAAGAATTTAATAACAAAATACACATAATAACAAAACCACAACAGAGACCAGAGAACAATGGAACAGACAACAATACTAGAGGGGGTAATACGCAAACTGTCACAAACTCGGCCCCTGTGGCTCCCTCCGATCGCCACCAGAGGGCTCCCTCACCTGAATACTGATCTTGCTTGACTACACTTCCCATCAGCCTTCACTCGAGCTCATCACACACACACACACCTGTTTCCCATTACCCGGACTATTTAGGCCAGTGCTCATAAACGCTCATCGCGAAGTCTTGTTTTGCCACGGCTGACATCTCTGAGCATTCTCCCTGTTTATTGTTACTATCGTGTTCTGGACCTTGGACTGTTTTCGACTATTGTGAGTGTTTTCTGCCTGCCCTGAACTCTTGCCTGTTTCTTGGATTACTCTGCCTTGTCTGCTGCCTGTCCTGACCCATTGCCTGTTCCTGTTCACGATCTGCCTTGCCCTTGATACTGTCGTTGCTGGTGTTTGACCCTTGCCTGTATTATTACGGTTACTTCTTAATAAAGCTGCTGATGGATCCCACTGAGTCTCCCGCCTCGTCACACAAACAAGGCACACCTGGCAATGGTCATAGAACTAATCTACTAGAAAAACTAAAGGACTACAAAAACGGTGCTCATGACAGGAAACAAGAACAGAAACAGGGAAATGGGAAATAAAAATCCAATTAACAAACAAAATACAAATCCAGGGAACATCTGCTATTAATATATAAAGACAACAGACACAGCACAATTGTGGTCTGCTCTCCTGTTTTTCTCCCATATCCTCACATGATGCTTTAAAACATACACTATATTGGCAAAAGTATTGGGACACCCCTCCGAATCATTGAAATCAGGTGTTCCAATCACTTCCACTGCCTCAGATGTTTAAAATCAAGCACCTAGGCATGCATACGCTTCTACAAACATTTGTGAAAGAATGGGTCGCACTCAGGAGCTCAGTGAATTCAAGCGTGGTTCCGTGATAGGCTGACACCTGTCCATTGGTGAAATTCTGTGAATATACTAAATATTCCCCAGTCAACTTTTAGTGGTATTATAACAAGCATTTCGGAACAACAGCAAATCAGCCATGAAGACGTAAAATCACAGAGCAGGGTCAGCGCATGCTGAGGTGCACAGTGCACAGAAGTCGCCAACTTTCTGCAGAGTCAATATCTACAAACCTCCAAACTTTGTGTGGCCTTCAGATTAGCTCAAGAACAGTGCATAGAGAGCTTCATGGAATGGGTTTCCATGGCCGAGCAGCTCATCCAAGCCTTACATCACCAAGTACAATGCAAAGCGTCTGGACTGACACTGGACTCTAGAGCAGTGAAGACGTGTTCTCTGGAGTGACGATCACCATCACAATCCGATGGACGAATCTGGGTTTGACGGTTGCCAGGAGAACGGTACTTGCCTGACTGCATTGTGCCAAGTTTGGTGGAGGGGGGATTATGTGTGATTGTTTTTCAGGGGTTGGGCATGGCCCCTTAGTTCCAGTAAAAGGAACTCTTAATGCTTCAGCATACCAAGACATTTTGGGGATTGCCACTTCCTGTTCCAACATGACTGCACCAGTGCACAAAGCAAGGTCCATAAAGACATGGATGAGCGAGTTTGGTGTGGAGGAACTTGACTGGCCTGCACAGAGTCCTAACCTCAACCCAATAGAACACCTTCGGCCAATACCTTTGGCCTTCTCGTCCAATATCAGTGCCTGACCTCATATATGCGTTTCTAGAAGAATGGTCAAAAATTACCCTAAACACACTCCTAAACCTTGTGGGAAGCCTTCCCAGAAGAGTTGGAGCTGTTGTAGCTGCAGAGGGTGGGCCAACTCCATATTAAACCCGTTAAAGTCGTTAAAGTTCATGTGCATGTAAAGGCAGGTGTCCCAAAACCTTTGGTAATATAGTGTAGTTTTCTCTCCTTTTTTACTTCTAATCTCTATCAGCAGTGTTTACTGGAATATTTCTAAAGCTGAGGGAACGCATTTTGAAATATCAATCACTGTTAAAATGATGTAACATACTTACATATTAAAGTATCCTATTTAACACGCCCATAATATTGCTGCTAAATGACTCATTTGAGCTTTTGGGGTTATTCATAGTCTGCTGATAGTAATTTGTTAATACTTAAGTTTTCTTTTGATATTCAATGGTTGAGAAGGGAGGGGAATAATGCTGTCTTATTGTAACATTAAGTGCCACTAATATTGTTTTAACACATCTAAGGTCATTTTGAGAAGGAAACGTATTGTTGATTTTGTAGTGTATAATATGTTCTATGTTTGCACAGTGAAAGACATCTTTCGCAGGTTTTCCTCAATCAGAAGAAGCAAAAAGAAGAAATTGCAAATCAACAACACAGAAATCCCTATAAATCCATGCACAGGTACATATCTAGTCCATTTTTTTGTGGTGGTAGTGCTCTATATAATATTATTCATATCAACACTCTCTCATTGCTGCTTTGTTTTCACAACAGTTTTGCAGATCACAGATTATATAGAAAGAGATATGCTGAAGGAGGCCTATCTGAACCTGCTCTCCATGCGTTTGGAGCTCCAGAAAGAATTGAAAGCTGTGGGGGAAGGAGCTCCTCCTGCAAATCTAGTTAATAAAGAGACGGATGTCAATGATCTACTTGGGACTCTACGGAACAAAATGTCTGCCATTGTACGTAACTCCAATGCTCTGCCCTCATGCAATAAAGAGCTGCTGGTGTATGTAGTACATATTATCCTGGAGGAAGAGAAGAGACAGGGAGAACCAGGAGCGATACAGGGATGGAGGGAAGCATGGAGGGACGCGGTACGAGACGGGGTTCGGGATACTCTGAAGAAAGTTCACCTGGACAACCGCGAGCAGAACGCTTCCAGGTTGGAAGTGCATCTGGGGCTTCTGGGAAAAGCTGTGGTGGAGGATTTGGAGAGAGTGAAGACTGAACTTCTGAGCTCATATCCAGCAGACTTTAAAGTGTTTGAAACCTATGTGTCCTGCCATCATGAGGCTGTAGGAGAGCATTTAAAGAGACTTCTGGAAAAGGTGACAGAGCTGAAAGATTACTACGCTCTTCTAGATTTCATTATTCATCGCTACCCAAGGTGAGCTTTTAGAAACCGATCACACAAATATCTGAATGGCACTTCATTGCTTAACTCGGTTTCAATTAAATGGTATCTCATTGGTCTTCCACAGTGATCTGAAAGACAATCTTATAATGGAAGAAGACTTGCTAAATAAAATAAAGACCTCTTACTGTCATTGTCAAAAGGTGAGCTACTGCAAGGAAAACATTTAGAGCATTCTAGATTAAAGGTACACTATATGTAACCTTTGACCCTCTAGTGGTTAAAAAATCAAAACTGCATGCATTTTACGGACGAACATTGATTTGGTTGTGCTTGGTCTCTGCGTGACTGTGCACATGAATATGTTTCCCTCTCATAACAAAAAAATGTGAGGGAGATTATCCTACTGCTCATAAAACATTCACTATAGACTTAGGAAATATAACCAGGTTAAAAGATCTCAAGCTGACTAGCTGAAGACATAGCTATACCCATTGTAGACATGAAAACAAATTGACCTTCATAATAGATAATGCTATTAACTCTGTTAGAGTGCTACAAATGGACATTTATCTGTTCAATTAAATACCTTACTCACCTGTTGAGCAACAAAAACGGCAACTCAGTGTCGCTTTTAAAGCATTTCAAATCCCCTCAGTTCCCATCTCCCATCAGCTAAGTCAGTGTTTATTCTCCTTTTATTACGAGCTCTGTCGCATTCTGCTTTTGCCAACAGACTCTCCTCCCCTCTGCATTTTTTTTTTTTAAAAACAAGTGATTCCCCCGGAGGTTGGAGATTTAGCTGCTCCATGTCAACCTTTCTCACTCATTGTGACAACTAATGCCACTCGCACACCATATGCACGTCAAAGTAGCCGGAGCAAATTTTCTCTATTTACAGATAATACAGATTATAGACACACGGGTGAGTGAAGTATGCACACAATTTCCAGCGAAAACCACCCTGACAGGTCTAAAAAAACACTTACAATAGGCTTACTATATTGTATCAGGGTAAGACAAAAAAATTTACTCATTATTTCAATTTTGTTAATTTTGAACAAAAAAGGTTACATAGTGTACCTTTTAGCAAATACACCACATAGCCTATTTAGGATTTGTTTACATGTATTTGTTTTACTGTGATACCATATTTGATATCAGGATGACTTTAAATCTGCAATGGAGAATATGATCACAAGTGAAAAAGAAGTGTGGACGATGAAGAAATCTCCTGATAGAACAGATGATGGATTCCTCACTTCAAAAACGTACATGGCTACTTGTCAGGTCAGAACATAAACATGTCACTATAAAGGGTGATCAAATGTTTTATTATTATTATATTTGATTTTTGTTTGATTTTCACCTCTGGATTTGTCTTGTTAGCTGATAGCGAGTTATGCTGGAAATCTTGAGAAGATCGATGAAAATATGGTAGAGTCAGTGGTACGGTTTTGTTTAGAGGAGCTCAATCAATTTCATACAAGGTTTGTGTCACAGTATATTACAGATTAACTTGAGATCACTTCTGCATCTTTCCTTCTTTGACAGTTTCCTTCTCTTTTAGATTTGAAGAAGAGTTTTTGCAACACACCCACTCTCTGTTGACCTCTGACCTGCTGGACTGCTGTCTATGGATAGAATATCACATCAGCTACATCAACAGTTTTAATTCACTCAAGTAAGTCCATCATGAAAGGAACACTACCCTTGTGAAAAAGAGTACTTATTACAGAAATAATATTCTTTAAAAGAATATACTTAAGTGTGAACTGAATGTAATGTTTTTGGACACTTAATTGGCTTATTCATTCAAAATTAATTATCGTTCAAATTAATATTAAATGCAATTAGCTGAACTTTAGAGTGTTTTTGACCCACTTAAGTATAGGAATTAAGTCAATCTTAATGCAATTTCAGAATTACTGACAAGCATTTATGGTAAACTAAACTATTCTTTAATTTCATTATTGATTTGTATGTCATGTATTGAAATATGTTTGTAATTTACACATTTGTAATAACGAAGTTGCAATTTTAAAATATATTGATTTAATATTGAATAACACACTACACTTCAAGTATTTTACATGTGCTTTAGTGTTAGTCAACATATCAAAAACATAATGATCATATTAAACATATTAAAACATAATAATCTAAGAGTACTTTAAAATAAAACTTGTTTCATTATTACAAAGTGCACTTTTTAAAAGTTTAAGTGTGTTAAAAAATCACGAAAGTGTACTCTCTTTATTAATATTATATTATCTGCTAGTATATTTTTTAAATATATATATTTTTAAAATTTGAAGTACACTACAAGTGAAAATTAAACACAATTAAGTACACTTTTAACAAGACTGATGTGTCCAGGAGTGTTAGATGTACCAATGAAAAGTTAGAAAAGTAAAACATAAACTTTTCATAATCTTTTTTCAAGGCTTTTTTAACTTTAACTTTAAAAAAAAAGTAATTTACATACTCAATCTGCTCGCAATCACATAATTCTAGAGGGCACATATGATTGGTTTCTGCTTTATCAGTAGCCAATGAGCTCGCTGCTAAACCTTCAAATACTGGGCTGCATTCAGCCCCTGACATTTAAAAAAAAAAAGGAAACAGTGGTGCGTTGAACACCTTGTTCTGATGACGCAAAAGTTGCAACTATGGCAGCTGAGAAGGCCATTCTTTGTGTTCTTTTTGAAGAATTTTCGGAGCCTGATGAAATCGGTATAAATATGTGTTTAATACTGCAAAATACACTCGATGTTACAGTCACTGCCCTTGCCGTCCAGAATAAAAGAGAACATCCCAATCGTGTGAAGGAATTTGTGGAAACTGTTTCCTCATTATTGTGATCCAACATTTGCCTCGAATTTCAGGATAAAAAGACAAACAAGTGTTCTAATGTCTTCAGTTGTTGCATATACCGAGCTGCAGCAGACACATTTGTAAACGACTTTACTTGGACCCATTGTGCGAGCTGTCTCTTTAATACTGCGTGGTTTATATAGGCTACATGTTGCTGCTTATTCGGCTGATATTTTTGACACACCCACCAAACAAGAGTCAACATTTCTCAAACCCTGTTGCACACCATTGCACACCTTTTCTAGGAAACATGTCGTTCAACCTGCAAACCGTAGCAAAACATTGTGCTACGGTTTGAGCTTGAGCGTGCATTCAGAAACCCTCCACCTTCCAACAGCAGCACCTTAGCAGATCTATTCCGCCAAGACCAAACATGTATCAACATTGTCATATCCATTCCCATGCCAAACACTCGAGAGCTGTCATGACAGAAATCTGTTAAATCTCAATCTTCTGTGAGTACCTTTGTGAGTCTTTTGAGCTACAGTCAAAGTTTTTTTTTTATGTCACTGCTGTTGTTACAGAGATAATGTGCAGTGCTATAGGGAGAACTGTTCATCTCAGGTGGAGCAGCTGGAGAAAGAGGTGGATGGACTGATTCAAAGACTAAGCCAGACCCTGATAAAACATTTTAAAACTGATGTCAAGGTGGGCCTTACTGCGGATATATAAAAAGGCACAATATGTAAGATTTTTGGATTAAAATATCCAAAAACCACTAGAACAATGTTATATATTTTGATGATTTGTGTACTTACTGTACATCATCCCAAATGTTTACAACAATGTTTAAATTCAGAGAAATAAGCATTTTTAACCAGGACACGGACCGTGTTCGTGCGTCGCCTATCAATTACATCATAGCCGCGTTACCCTCGATTTCCGTTTTATTTTGTAGAAACCATGGAAACACCAAAGACTCTTTAGTTTATAATGCGTTTTATTGGGCAGGTGAGCAACTGTTTGGATACATTCATCGGCAGAAGACTAATCGTTGTAGCTCAACACAGTCTTATTGTTTAAATCTCGTTTTCTTGATTTACTGCGAGTACCATGCTTTACCATGCCTAATATCGATCTAGCTCACTGCAACTAGAGATGTTCCGATACCCTTTTTCCCTTCCCGATACCGATTCCGATACCTGGGCTCAGGGTATTGGCCGATACCGAGTACTGATCCGATACCTGGGTGTGTATGTATATACAGCTGTATATATTACTAGCCCTTTATGAATTGCTAGAATTATTTTATGGTGTGCTTCAGACTTAGCCCTTAACATGAACAAATACATACAGTGAACTACTGTATTTATTACAGTATTTTTATTATCTGACATGCATTTGACAGTAATATTATTTATTTTTCTTAAGCGAAAAAGAACTTCAAATGGAGCCACAAATCTAACACTGCAAACTGAAAAAGGTATTTTAGTTTTACAATATAACTGTATAAAAAACAGTGCAACAAATAGTAGGGATATAAAAAATTAGATATTAATCAGAAAATAATCTTTTTACAACCTTCTAGGCATAATTATTATTATCAGTAGAGACGTATTATTATTACATAGAGACGTAGCAAAATCTACTGTAGGCTACAACAGTAACCTAATATATTCTGAAAATGTCTTCACGTTAAACCAAACTTTTATTTTGACGGGTTGCCGTGAACACGTTTGAGTGTCTGTGTTCATTATATGACACAGTAAGTTCTCATGAAGTGACGGTTTATGCGTTCGTGTCCTCATACTGTATAGTGACCGTAGACTGTAAAAACGCACGTAGAGGTAGGGAAACTGTGGGAGGACAAAGACAAGCGAGCGTGTGTGTGTGTGTGTGTGTGTGTGTGTGGGTGCCCGCCATCCACACAGAGACGAAATACTGCTAAACGTACTGCTAACTCTTTTTCATTTCTTCTTCGCTGCTCTAAACAGTGGTTGCTTGTGGCAACACAGCACAACGTCCTGTGTTTGCAATGCATTCTGAGCAGCGAAGAAGAACCGTGCTGCAGTTAGGCAAAGCTGGTGGTCATAATAACTAGGTCTTGTTTAAGAAAATGGTATCGGATCAGTACATGGGTTCAAGTACTCACCGATACCAGAATTTGTTGTGGTGTCGGTGATATTTCCGATACTAGTATCGGAATCGGAACAACTCTAACTGCAACCAGTGTCTCGTAGCTGCTGAGCGAACGCAGTATTATAGCGTTATAGGTGCATTATAACATAACTTTCAACACACTCAAATGTATCTAATATGATGAAACAGCGCTGCGTTACTCCACATACACATGACCGGAAGAAGTGGAAGCGTTCGACTGTGGCATAATAAAAGCTCCACTGCTCATTAGCAATCGCTCCAGCAGTTAATAAATCTTTATTACAGTAGCTCATCCATGAATATGGTTTCTGTCCGAGTCCTGTCGGATTCTTTTCCACCGGCTGTAGAGGTAAAGACAACAACTCCCATGATTTCACGAAATCCAGCCGTCATCAAGCTACGCCTTTGTTTTGAATAAGTGACCTCTAGCGGCGGAAATTACAAGTTGTGCCTTTAAGCATATTACACTTTTTTTTATAGATGAAGATGAATATTACTAACTGCAATGCTATTTTCCTCAAAGCCTTACATGGATGGTATGATGACAAAAAAATGGCTGAAAACAAATGAAGATTTTAAAGAAGTTACCTCTAGAATAGAGAATTATCGTGGGCTGTGTAAATCCATGAGAGCTCCATCAGCTCAAGTGAGTCCTCTCTTCTGCTCAGAGATGCTCTCTAACGGCTGCAGGGCACTACTTTTAACACGGTGTCTGTATTTGCAGGTTTTCGTAAATGATGTGCACTATAACATAGCCAGAGAATATGTCTCCCAGCTAATGAAGAAAAAATATTCATGCAAAAAAACTAAGAATGAAGATGCTGCCATAAAACTGAGAGAACAATGGGATGAACTCAAAAAACTATTTGAGGACATGGTAAGATCTGAATAATCAAATAATGTGAATGCGAACTGGATTTTTCATGCATTGACAATATTATTCTCTACACAGGGATCATCCTTAAACTGGCTTTATCCTTTGGGAGATCACCTTAGTGACATTATTGGAATGGAAAATGAGAAAAAGATAAAAGATCTGTTAATTCCATTAGTTACTAATTACCCAGACATCAGGTAATGGTTATAATAACTTTGAATATGTTGCTATTTTAAAACAATACATTGTTTTGTTCACTTGTTTGATTACATGTAACCACTTACTTGACTGTCTCTTATTTAACTTCTCATTTTTAGCAAGAAGCAGTTGTCAGCTGTTCTGTACTTCAGAGACAATGGTTTTAGCTTGGAGAGGCACAGTGTTATTAATCAGTTTACTGTGCTTAAACGGGATGCCGGGAACACAAATCATGACCACTCCTTCTTCACTGACATTGAGGTAGGCTACTTTCCTGAAATACAATATTTGTAGATTCTTTGATGCACTACATTTTCAGATAGTGAATGAAATATCAAAATATTGTTTCATTTAAATAAGTTAATAAAATAAATACATTATTTAAAAATAAAATTTAAATAAACAAGTGACAAATATTGGTAAAGATGACTGATCATATAACTGTATTGCCTGAAATAACTAAAAAAAATGCACATGTTCATATAGGCATGTACTGTATATTCTCATGAAGTCACATACTTTTATCTTTTACAGTGAGATTTCTCTTGGCCATGCTGGAGTTTCAAAAACCTTCAGATTTAGAAATAAGAAAGGCAATATATGGGGGGGGGGGGGATTAATTGCATTACTTTTGACAATGTTGTTCAAAAACCTGTAGGCCTACCGTACATTTTATCATTAAGAGCTGCACGATTAATCACATGTGCTCTCTCTGCACTGCTAAAAAAGCACTCATGATCTGAAAACACGGACAAACAGTATATGAAGGAGTTTATTAATCTCCACTACCATATTCTACTCAAATGAAAGTGTAATACAGCAGTCTGTGCTCTTCACGTGGCTGCATGTGCTGTTTGCTGCAATGCTAATCTGCATGCTAACCTTATCAGTGACGAATTGTTATCTCGACTACTATGTGGTTTGCGATTGCAGTTGCTGAATAAATGTACAACCTCTGTGCTTTGTTGTTTAATGTTTAAAAACATCAACATAATTTGGAATTACTAGAATTATTAGAATTTGTACTGTTTTAGCTTCTGAGAGAAGCTTCTTAATGAGTTTACCCGTTTTCATAATGTAGAGAGTGTGTTCATGTCAATTATAAATTAAATCAGGAAACTATGAGGTAGGCTAAAATAAATCTTGCATGTAAGTGGACGTTCTCTTGCTTTGTACTTATGGGAAAGTGCAATAATTCTGATTAAATGTATAAAAAAAATCTCAAATTAGACCAGTCATGATTATGAATTTGAGCAAAATTATTGTGATGAGCAGTTTATCGTGCAGCCCTAATACAGCGTGTGTTTTGGTTGTTTGTCCTTATATTTGCCAATAGAGGGAGACATTAAACTATAAACAAAAGATTTGCATTATCTCCATATTGCGTAATCATGCAAAAAGAGACTTGATGGACTCTGTTTATCTACTGTGATATAAATTATGAAAATGTGATGTGTAAAACACAATGTTGGACAAAACAGATTGTGTGCTGCACAATATTTACTCCAGGTGGACCCAGCTATTGAAACAAATGCTATTGGTTGGTTAGTTATATTTTGAAATTATGATTTTTTTTTATTTTTATGTAAGGCTAATCTTTAACCTAAGCCTAATATACTTTCTGTTCAATGAACAAAACATGAAGATGAAAAATAATTCCCCCTGTAACTACAGTGTGTTATTGAGAGGATTTTGCTGTCTTATAATCTTTTGGGGACATTTATAGAGATGCCACTTTTGCTTATGTTTGGTTTTGTAATTTTTGTCTCCCTTAACCATATGAGGGGATGGACCTAAATATGAATAAATGACAATTTTTATATCTTTCCATGTGCAAATCGTGTATAGTAGTTGTGTGTCTGCATGAGAGAGTGTGTTATTTCAGGACAGGCTGGCTTGTATCCAGATGTCCTGAGGATTACAATCTTATCCACAATCTGTAGAGTTAGATGTCATGAAATGGTATAGGGGATTTTAAAGATATTTGTACTTCAGAGATTGAATGCTATAGGTCTCTTGCTCATCCATAAGTCCTCTTCAGCCTAAATGACATTTTGCTCACCTTCTCTCACCTCCACATAACACAATAACATATCTTTGCTTCCTACAAATCCATAATCCCTCTTTTTCACCAACTTGCCCTACTTAACGTGTTCACGGGTCTGAATATTTACCTTTTTTCTCCTCTCTCTCAAGAGGATACAGCTTATTCAAATATCTTCTCGACTGATTTGTATACAGAGACCAGAGGCAGCTGACGACTTCCTGGGTGCCATGTCATTGTGAACTGTGTGTGTGTGTGTGTGTGTGTGTGTGTGTGTGTGTGTGTGTGTGTGTGTGTGTGTGTGTGTGTGTGTGTGTGTGTGTGTGTGTGTGTGTGTGTGTGTGTGTGTGTGTGTGTGTGTGTGTGTGTGTGTGTGTGTGTGTGTGTGTGTGTGTGTGTGTGTGTGTGTGTTTGTATGAAAATACATGTCAGTGGTGCTGCCTCTGGTGCTCAGTAAGTATTATATTTAGCTCATCACAGCATTCCTTATGTCAGAAGTGTTCCAGCACTCTCTCACCCTGCCTTACCTTTATCGTTCAGAGTAGGCGATACAACACACACACACACACACACACACACACACACACACACACACACACACACACACACACACACACACACACACACACACACACACACACACACAATCAATACATCAGTCATGATAAATACTAACAGGTTTAATGAGGTTCTCAAGACTTCTTATAAATCTTCATCATTGAAGGGTTATGAGGCTAACATTAAAGTTGCAGGATATAGTGCTGACTTTGTGCGAATAGAAAAAAAAGATACATGCAAACTTGGGTAGGCTACAACATATGCAGATTGTACGATGATGACACCTATGAAATCGTAGAAGAATAAAACGTAATCAGCATGTGCTAGTGGTAATCAAATGGAGCAAGATTAATCGCATTTTGGTTTTTTGGCAATTGTGTTTTGTATGTGCAATGAAAAAAAGAGGAGGAAACGAAAGAGGAGAATATGGACGCAGTCATGGGAAAAGAGGCCAGTTTGGGCTGCCAATCTTGCAAATGGAGCTTAAGGTAAGTATAGATTTAAGTTTTAGCGCCATGTCACGTTGATCAATACGCCATTTCATGTTGCAGTTTTATTGGCTATAGTCAGAGGTCATAGCCGCAAACATACTGTGAGACGGAATGCTACATTTCTGAAAATTATCGCAGGCTATCTTTGGTCACAAGAAAGACCGTCACACAACGGCCGATTTTGAACCTCTCTCCCTGTACGACATAGGACCACCGTTTAGGATTGGTCAGCGTTCATCTGGGACAGCCCAAAATCGTGCAATTAAGCCAGAACAGAGTTGTGAAAGATGAACATATATATTTTGAAAGAAATGTTAAGGTCACTCCTTCATATTCTTACATATGCTTCAAATGGAGGTCCAGTTTCTTCTCAGATATAAGAGTTTTGGTTACTATTAAACTGCAAAGAATCAGGGATTTTCAGGGATCTCTAACATCCCTAAACTTTTCTGCATAACTTGCACTATGCATAACATTCACCATAGTAACCACGTTTAATGCTACAGACTTAAATCAACCTAGCAACCACCTAGTAATCCCATAGAAACCATCAAAACACCCCAGAAGACACCTTGCTAAACCACCTACCAATGCCACTGCAACCACATAGAACCACAGATTTACATAATAAAGGCTAGATGTCTTACGGCGGAGTCTCTAACGTCATCACCGTTGGCCATCTTGTCACAGGCAAGCTTTCTGGTGGGCGCTGTGGTACCTGATGTAAGGCGAGTGATCTGCACGAACTCAAATACTCTTATCTCGCTGAAATCTTGACGGATTTACAAATGGTTTGGTTTGGTTACAAACGTCATTAACGTGGCTATAATTCTGGATGCTTGAACAAATTATGAATAATTATTCATAAGTATGCAGTGTCATAACAACATCTCTGACATTTATAACAAAGCAAACAGTTTGAAAATCGGTAGAAAATTGAGCAAGTTATGGTTATTTAAAAAGTATCTGACGTCAGCAAGGGCGGAATGTCCGGATACGGTCCCTGTCCCGTAGGGGCTCTTCTCCTGGAAGGGCGCGCGCACGCGACTAGAGCGAGAGAGCAAATGCACGTCCATTAACACGCTTTTCTCAACTTTAGGGGAGCAGCTGCAGTCACAGGACTTCAAGGACACGAAATCAACAATGTCACCAAAGAAGTGTGTTTTTGGTTGTCAGGGCAAGACAACCCTGCACAGCTTCCCAAAAAACCCAGCGTTAATGGAACAGTGGATGGAGTTTGTTTTTCTGGAGCAGCAACGGAGTTGTGCAAGTATCTTTGTTTGTTCCCTGCATTTCGGCGACGATTGTTTTATAAACAAGGCCCGGTTCAAAAGTGTAGTAACCACACTTTTTTTTTACTTTAAATGTTTTGTTTGTGCTTGAAAATAACTCTTAGCTAATAACTCTATCTTTAATTGGTCTTGTTATTTTGCATTTTAGGCTTATTTTAAGCATGTGTTTAAGTATGTGTATTCTGCACATGTATTTGTTGCAAGTGTAATTGTTTAGGTTTTTTATAGTTCAGATGTGTGGTAATCACTGCGTTGTAACTGAGGAACTTTTGGGGACAAAACAATCCCGCATCCTGTTGGGGCCCTGTTATAAAGCACATGCAAACAGTATTACTTAATTTAATATGAATAGTTAGTATGTTACTACCTTGAAAGGGATAACAAAGGATTATTTTGATATTTTACGATAATGGCGCTCTTCTCTCGGTTACGTTCTTCATGAAGGCGCGTGCGCAACCAAGTAGAGTCAGCGTATCTCACAGCGCCATCTGCTGGTGAAAATAATTTGCTCCTATAACCAGATATAGGTTCATAACCAGATGCGGGTTGTTTTGAACGAACTGTAAAACGGGGACATTTCCAGGGACAGCTCCAGTCAGGGACAGAACCAAAAAAACAGGACTGTCCCCGGAAAACGGGAACATCTGGTCACCCTACTTTACACAGGTATGCACCACTCAGATTTTCTCCAAGTATATGTAAAATATATATTTTGTTTTGAAGTCTTTTAAAACATTTAATGGGTGACGAGGGCTGAGTACTGGTCCAAATGCTGATTATTGCTTCACTAAAATAAGAGAGGACTGCCCTAGTTTTCTATTCTCGTTTCTAGAAACTTCAAAAGGAATCTGAGTTCAGCTGTAACACTGCCAATCATCTGTTCATCAGTTCTAAGTTTCAGAAACTTTGGTAACTAGGGTGTTCTCTTTGTATCCCGAACATACTGCATAAAAAACATGAATTTCAGAATGCGTAAAGTTTTTTAAAGCTTTTTAATCTTGAATTTCTTTTGCTCAGGGATGTCTATACACATAGGTTATATTTTCTTGCCTTACACCATTACGCTTCTTCATTAAAGCAAACAACCTTTAACCTGTCTTTAGACACTAATTGAGTACTGTCTGTATTTATTGTTATCTCTATGAAAGGTAGGGTAGGCCATTTTTTTTATAAACACTTTTTGTTATACTGGTTGAAACTCTCTTCACATCCTAACAGCAATCAATAATAGAAGTGGTATAAATATTGAAAAAAATTACATATATCTTCTGTGGAAGTCTCAGGACCCCACTTTTTTTTTTTGTCCAATTATTGGATGTGGTCCGAATGCAATGATACAATATCCTATCTGTCTGTCAATATGTATTTCCATACCTCTGCACACCCTGCTCGCGCGGACATCACACGTCATCAGCGCGTTCCATGAGGCGTAGACAGCCACTCTTTTACACCTTTTTTCTGCGTTCACACCATGTCATAACCTTTATAACAAGATGGCAACCCATGGCGTTCTACCCAGAGCTGATCACATCCTCAGACTCAGATTTTAGCATTTCTATGTCAACACTATGAAAGCCAAAATGAATCTGCAACAGTCAGGTGGTACAAGTAAGAGCTCATAAGTTTATGTTCATTGTTATTGTAATGTTATGTGCTTTGAGACACAAGGTAATTTAATGGCGTCTCTCGTCTTTGGACGAGACTTTGGATATCCTCTGATGTGAGGGTGGGATCTTATGCTTTCAAAGCTAGCTGGGTATTTCTAGCCTCTCTGAAATTGCCAAATTGACTAAACGACAAATTAACTCGAGAACGCAATTCCAAAAAGGCACAGATGGGAGTGGAAGTTCTGCATGTTAAATACTCTCCCCCCATATATTTTGTGTCTGAAAGCAACTCCTACAAATGCATATGCAATAAGGTCAGCTGCAAAAATAACCCTGTCCACACCTTTTCATGGCTAATTTTTCACTGTGTGCCTTTAGTAAATCCTGACAGTAGGTTTTTAACAGCAAAAGAGGGTTTGCGCTGGTGCAAGCTGTTAGTAAATCTGACCCTAAGTGTTGTATTTATAGCCTTTATAGCCATCTACTTGTGTTGTTTGTTAATTGTTGGCCTTGTAAAGACCTGTCATACATTAAACATGGTCTGCATTGTGGCTGCAGAGACGCTGTATTTTGCTTCTTTCCTCGCCACGCAGATGAGAAATGACATGACTAACTTAACCAACAAACATTTGTCTCAGACACACAGGGAAACTTTTGCTTGCGAGAAGCTAATTTTGTTGATGCAAATGTACAGCTTTGCATACACAAGTCGACAGCCAGACGCAAAACAAAGGACTAAAGGGAAATGAGCACAATTTCACAAACAACCATGGCTGACATGAACAGGGATGCATTTAATGATTTTCTTGCATGTAATCCTACATTTGTTGACCATGAAACAACCTTTCTCTCTTTCTTTCTCACTCCATTACAGATGTGCTCTTTTGCTCAAATGTGCTCTTGTCGGGGATGAAATCAAAAACGAGCTCGTGTCACTCCCTGTGCTGTCAGCAATGGTTTCTGAGAGAGGAAGATCGTGACTGAGAGTAACCATTGAGAGCTGAACGGCATCATGGGTAAGAACAAACAGAATCGGTAACAAAGGCAAAAGTGTAGCTCTCGAATCCCAGTGCGCCTCATTTGATTCTGTTTTATCTTGATGGTGTAGTTTTAAAAATCAATAAGAACATGAGAAGTTGAATTTATCCAAAGCAGGCAGATTCACACTTCATGACTTGCTTTCAATTCAGAGACCCAGGGGCAGTATCTTCTGAGTTGGGTTTTTATGTCGCTGGATCACTTTCAAGTAATATAAATAACTTAGGGAATGTTGTTTGGATGATGCATATTCCCATATGCTCCCTAAATGAAAAGAAACTAAAAAGGGGAGGCACCACATGGACTAACACTGCTGATCTTTTTGTCATTGTGTAAGCTGACCTAAGCCTCACCCTCAGTTCAGTTCGACGGGCTTATAATAGAGATCTCATGAATGCTGTCTTCACAAACAAGCACTGACAGACAAGTGACAAGCTCTTCATGATCCATCTGTCACCTGAGCCAAACCTGCCTGAGTAGGTGTAAAAGACTACACAAATAAGCATACACGCACTGTCACACAGTGAGAGAACACAGAGAGGTGTGTAGTGAGGTCACGAGATCAGGATGACATTTAGGAAAGACCCTAGAGTTCTGTTAGATTAATTAATAGATTTCATGTGACGTCAACCCTTATAGGAACACCACCTGGAGGGCAAAACAAGGCTTCCCCTAGCTATTTTAAACAGGTTTGTACTAAGTAATATTGAAACACCAAAGCATACATCTTATTAATAAAACATGCTATGCACAGGCGAGCAGCTGAACCCAGAATATTTATATATTCTAGATATCACCTGAGCGGTGAACTAAATATTCATGGTTTGAAACGTATGGATAATTGAGAGGCCTGTGCTGAAGTTCTATGGATGTTTTGACCTCCAGGTCTCCATGCTAGTCATGTGCCTGGAGACTATGAATATATAGAGGAAGGAAATTTGACTTTTTTATGGTCTCAAAATGTATGTATTTCTTTTATATAAGCAATGTCACACAAGCACAAGTATTCAGTTGTGTGTTGCGGCTGGTCCTTGTGCCACAGATCTGCCGATATTTTGGGAAAAAACAGTACAGTTGCGACTGTGATATTTGCTTGCAAATCAGTGGATCTTTATGAAATAGGGTAGACATCTCTTCTGTGCATATAGCCAATGATCTTATTTATGACCAGCTCAGTCATAAACTAGATGTTCGAGATGGTGCAGACTGATCCGTTACATGGAATCTGCTATCAATCACATTTTTTACTATACGTCACAAGCTGATTCTGCAGCCAATGAGCTTGCTTTCTCAACATTTAAATAGTCTGGTTCAGTGTTTGCTATAAACTGGTCCTGATCAGAGTTCCTCTGAAGCCTAGATGTAGATCTGCAGCCGGATACATGCCTATTTGCAAAAGCAGCATGTCAACAGCATGTCTGTTTAACGTAATGACAGTACGTCTCCATACTTGCTCTGCAGCAGCAGCGTGTATAGCAGATCTAGAGTGAAATAAGTATATTAATGGGGTTTTAAACGAATTAACAGGGGACATCAAACCGGACCAGGCTAACTGCGGCATACTGATTCAAAAAAGGCATGAGATGACACATAGGGGCTTGAAACTGTGATATTTTCCTAATCTGTTCATTTAACCTTTTGAACAAACCAATTCACCAGTGGGCTATTACCGGTTCACTAGAATGAATATGACTCTCCAATGCTATGAGAGGTAGATTTAAGACGAACGCATTCGATAGAATGGCTACACAAGAGCCAACAGTGGTTGTTTACCTCCACTTGCCCCACATGGAAAGAACCTATATAAACATATATGTTTTAATATAGGTTTTGATATAGGTTTTTAATATATGTGGCATATATAAAATTAGCCGTTTTCCTATATTATATGTACATATATGCACAGTACATATATGCACGTATATATGTGTGCATATACAGTATGCACATATATGTTCACCTAAATGTGCACCAGCTATATGTTCATCTAGAAACCGCATTAAAGGTCCTGTTCTTCGTGATCCCATTTTTCAAACTTTAGTTAGTGTGTAATGTTGCTGTTAGAGCATAAATAATACCTGTAAAATTATAAAGCTCAAAGTTCAATGCCAAGCGAGATATTTCATTTAACAGAAGTTCCCTTTCAAAGCCTACAGCGAACGGCCGGTTTGGACTACATCCTGGTATTTCCTGCTTTAATTACGTCAGTAGAACAGTTTGTTGACTAACCTCCGCCCACAAGAATACGCGAAAAAGGGGGCGTGGTCTTGTTGCTCCCTCGTGGAGAAGAGGGAGTGTTGCGTTCGGTTCGGTTCGGTTGCGTTTGTCGCCATCAGACGCTGTTATTTTCATCCCGGAGTCAAATCACCTTTGTTTGGCCTTCAGGGGCTGTAGTTTGAGCGCGTTCATCTCCCCGTTATGGTAAGAGGCATGACCTTCTCGGGCAACGTACGCTATGCTGCTGTCGAATCACAACACGGGAACCACTGGCACAATCAGAACTCGTTACGTATTTCTGAAGGAGGGACTTCATAGAACGAGGAAATTCTCAGGCCGTTTTGAGGACAGTGAAAACAGCAGTATACAGATAAGTAAATTGTGTGAAAAATACACATGAAACATGAACACATGTTATATTGCACACTGTAAACACAATCAAAGCTTCAAAAAAACACGAAAAACGGGACCTTTAAGACCATACAGAAAACTTTGCATTACATTTTGTGGATGTAACGTGAATGTGTGGATGTGTATGAGCTGTAATGTGAATCTGGAAGTGACTTGAAATTGGAAAAAAGGCTTGATTGACAAAATTAAAAAAAACACAAACTATTTTGTTATACATTTCATTCTTTTCCACTATCTTCATACAAGAAAGAATCAACCTTGTAAATGTTTCTGGAAAACGTGTAGACATAGCTTTCCATCTCCTCTCACCTAATTACCATAGTTAAATTCCATAACATGCCAATTACATGGGATACCAATTTCATGCACATACATAAGTTCTTGCATAATTTTTTTTTGTTAGTTCTTAGTTATTGCATTGATAATAGATAATATGAGCTAGGCATCATGTATGACAGTTGCCAAAGTGATGAGCTACAAAATGACCAGATCCTGCCATGAGCTATATAGGAGACATATCTTGTAAATATAGGGCTTATATGTGGATATAAAGAAGCAATACAGGAGACCTATATGCACATATATGCACCTCAATTTTGCCTATATGTTGCATATATATGCATATATGCAGCATATATACGCATATATGCGGCATATACGCATACATGCGGCATATGTACGCATATATGTAGCATATATATTATCATATACAGTATGTGCATATATGCTGTATATATGTGCATATAGGTTTCATATATGTGCATTTATCCTCATATAGGTTCTTTCAATGAAGGGAGCTCGGCAGTTAAGTCATACCAATTATAGACATTAAAACATGGATTGTTGCATAACACAACTTTCTGCATGCTGTATTCATGTAAATAGCGATCACTACTATTGAAAGTCAAGCAGATCTGTTACGGGGGGGATTCAGGGTGATTGGGACACTTTTTGCGATTGAAATTACTTGGAAAAAGTGTCCCAATCATCCTGAATTCACCCTACGTATACTTATTTGTAATATATGTATAATATATTTATTAAAATAATATATGCATTTTTTCCAAACTATTTACTCAACAGATGGTTAATTTTCAGTTTCGCTTTATTTCCATGCTATTAGTATATTCTGGTAGCTTTGATTGGGTGGACAGTCATCAGTCTTGGAGGCCCAGTGTCACTCTGGCCCTTGTGATGCAACAGTAAATAAAAAATCAATAAATATAGAGTAACTTACAGAATATTGTTAGTTACTTCTTCTGTTTTAGCTTCTCCAACAATGAATATACCTCCAAAGGAGAACAGTTGTATGTCTCCGAGCAACACAGTAGTGGTTTTCCATTCCTGAAAGAATCAGTGATTTTCAATGAATAGGCTGAGTAAATGATTCAATGACTCATTCATAAAGTCAGTCACTTGTTGGTTCATGAATAAATCAGAGGGTTTGAACAAATCAGTTGAATTAATGACTCACTCATAAAGACAGGAATTTGTCGACACCTACACTGTAATGATGTAAACTGCAGAAAGGGTCAGTAAATGATTCATCACCACTATACACTAACTTACTGACAGTCTGTCTTGAACACGCAGAGTGAAAGAATCGATAGGGGGTACTCTGGGTTCGGGCCAAATTCCGAGCTCGAAACCCTCCCCCCGGACAGCACGCCAAATAAGGCATTTAAATTTACTCTCCATAAATTATATGTAAGTGTGAACTTGTGAAATATACAATATGTGATAATTTTAGGGATTCTCATTAGCTACATGAATCTCCAACCTATTCCATTATTATTAATTTAGTGTAATATTAAGATACATACAGATGCCTGTAACAGGAAGATAGGAAAATAGTACTTTTAAATGCATGAATAAGCCTATTTAATTGCTATGAGTCTACTAAAGTAGATTTAGAAACATTTACTCATTAAACTACACAAACACACATACTTGAATGAAAATCACTGTTAATGCAAGCACAAATACACACAAACAATCTTTAACAGCATGTGTCCACAATTAATGGATGGCTTTAGTGGGAATTTGATTGAGAATACATGTAGCAGGTCTGCCAAGAAGTTAATGGAGGAAAAAAATAGTATTCATCTGAGAAAGAAAGAGATAGACAAACAGAACATAAAAGAACAAACAGCATACATTTTCTTTTGGTTAACTATCAAGTATCTACAATAAGTTAAAAACACAGACTGCGTGGTCACACTTTTCAACACTCATAAGAGGGTGTTATATGAAAACTAATCAAAGAGATAATAAGAATGCTCATTACTGAGTGTTATTTTTAGCAATACAAATGTGACACATTGACCCATAAAAAGGAATTGAATTTAAAGGAATATTTCACCCAAAAATGAAAATCTTGATGTCTGCTCTAGATTTAGATGTAGCAATATCCGATTTGTGAACGTATTAATCAGATATTTTCACTCAATCAAATGATACACACTATTATGATTCATTCACGATTCTGACTGATCAAATTCTCCATTTCAACTCACTCAATGATCCATTGACAATGATAGCAGTTTTCAAGCTGGAGAGGACAATTATTAGTACATTTCAATTTCAATCTGCTCATAAATTCACCAAACATATAGTGACAATATTTTTCAGGTATTATGGAATGGCATTAGCCTGACGTCGTCATACTCAGATTCTAGTCAGAATATGAGTCTGATACTGCTCTGACAATTTGATTGGTCTGAACAGCTCTGGTTCGAGCATAGTTGCTCAACAACGGACCAAGTCCAGACCGAACTTCCCAACCTCAAATGTTGTGCTTATAAATGTATATTTTATTAAGTGATATTATGGTACTGATTTAGTACCAAAATCTGCTTTGAAATCTGCTGATAACCACCATATTAGGTGGTAAAGCAGAAAATTACACGATGAAACCGAATTCCTCCAAGCATGGCTAATACTTGTATGGTTATCTTTTAAATAATATAAAAGAGTCAAATAGACTACTGTATATCTCACCAAATGGCATGAACAAACAAAGATGTAAGATTGGGATTACAGCTATAATGATGATGATGAGGAGGAGCATGCAGCTGATAGCTGTGTTGCTAATCAGGCTCCTGCTGAACTAGGTCAAGTGCCACTATCCATGTCTGATGTAACCAAACCCCTACATTGAACCATCTCCATAGTTACCCAGCGCAAGCACAGAGGGGTTTTGACTGAAGTGGAAAAAAGATAAAAAGGAAAACAATGACATTAACTGAGGACGGGCAATGCAATTCTAGAAATGGTTTATTCGTGTGTCTACAATAGTCACTTTATTCAGGACTTAAAATCATAAAATAAACAGGTTGGATTTCATGTTCATACTTGGCAAGTGAAATACTTTGGTTTCGGACAGTGACATTAATACTGAAGTGCAAGATAAAATCAGTGAAAGTAGAGTGCATGTCAAAGTTGTTAGGAGATTTCTGGATCAGTGGGCTTGCGATGCCCGTCACATGCTGTAGACTGAACTCCAGTCATCAGGGTCGCGTTAATCACAGAAAGGTCATCGAGCTCCGTGGACAACTTAATCTCCTCAATCCCCCTTTCTGTTTAGGTCCCAATGCTGCTAAACACAAGGAAACTCTCATCAGTCTCATACTGAACTCACTCATTCATAATCATCTTATTTTTGGAATGATTGTGATTTTCACTTAAAATACCAATACCCTCTAAAGTGCTCCTGCACATGCCTTGTTTCCTGTATGTATTTTGCACTGAACATAATTTGACCCATGTTTTATTAAATCTGTTTTACTTATTTAAAAACTTATACTTACTTAAATCTGTTTTTCTTAATCTTAAATCATTTGCAGTTCACTTAGAAACAAAACGCTCAACATGAAGCTCAGGTGTACTTAAAGGATTAGTTCACTTCAAAAGGAAAATGTCCTTATATTTTACTCACCCTTATCTCATCCAAGATGTTCATGTCTTTCTTTCTTCAGTCGAAAAGAAATTACGTTTTTTGAGGAAAACATTCCAGGATTTTTCTCTACACTATTGACTTCCATGGCAACCAAAATGTTGAAGGTCCAAATCAATGCAGTTTCAAAGGGCTTCAGAGTAGAGGGCTGCATTGGGATTGAGTCCCGCCGGGTCCCACGGGACCCAACGTAAATCTCGCGGGAGCAGGCGGTTTGAATTTTGCTGCGGGCGGGAATGGGCGGCTAAAAAAAACACAGCGGGAATCGGCGGGATAGGGAGGTTGCCTTACGACATGATGGAGAAGATGTCAATAGAGGATGTAGAAAAGAACCTCAAACGAGGTATTTACAGCACAAAAGCTAAGCAAGGAAAGTCTGACATTTGGAGAAGTTTCTCAATTGTTTTGGTAAGCAAAATCATGCGGTATAACGTTATATGTATCCACATATTGCGCAGCTGGCAAATACATAGATACTTGATCATACCTCACCAAAAACGCTCAGCACTCCCTGCAGGTCAAGTTGACTGTTTGGTGTTTTTGACAAACAATACATAGAAGTTTAGTGAGTGGAAATGGATTGTTTCTAAATGTCCGTTTGCTATTTTGTGTTCACATTACGTTCTGTTGAAGCATGTTTTCTCAGGTTCCCTTTCAGTCGGTCACATTCGACGTACGTCGGAACTGACCGACGAATTGGGATGTTTTTTGTTTCTCAATCTGTTTTTCTGTTTTCTGTTTTGCAAAGCAGTCTATTTTTATGTGCAAAGTTTTTGATAAAAACGAAATTATATTTGAATGTATTTGTCTTTTTTTTTTTTTTTACATGCAGGCCAGGGAAACGAAACAAACAACCCCATGAATCGCTTTAATAATATCAATACAAATACGTGTTTTTTTTCCCTGCGGGACGGGAGAAGGCACAAAATCAATGCATCTCTATTATTGTGCGGGAATAAGTTTTGCGGGTGCGGGCGGGAGTGGACATACATATTGCGGTAGCGGGCGGGAGTGTAACACATACGTTGCGGGAGCGGGCGGTAATGGTCAGAAATTCGGCGGGTGCGGGCGGGAGCGGGATGAAGAAAACAGTCCCGCGCAGGGCTCTACTTCAGAGTCTCTGCGTGATCCCAGACGAGGAATAGGGTCTTATCTAGTGAAACGATCGCTCACTAATAAAAAATTAAAAAAGATTAATACGCTTTACCCTAAATTGCTCATCTTGCGCTGCTCTGCAATGTGCCAATGATTCCATAATCATGTCGAAAAGGTCACACTACACGTAGACAGAAGTACCACCCCTGTGTTTACAAAGCGCACATGCGAAGACTAACACAAACGTCCTTTAGCAAAAAAAAAGGTAAAACAACGATGTCGGATGATTTTGAAGTTGAAGATGGAGTGTTTTTTGGTAAAGGGCGTTTATATTAGTCCTTGCACGTTTGCTTGGGGCGGTACTTCTGCCTACGTCTAGTGTGACCTTTTCGACGTGATTGCGCAATCACTGGCGAGCCGCAGAGCAGTGCAAGATGAGCAATTTATGTTAAAAAGTATATAAACACACTATATTGACCCACATTATGTTTTCTTTCATGCGCCATGCACGTTTGTGATGACTTAAGATGCACACAAATGCACCAGGGTACGATAGACTCAAGTTGAGTGTGAAACCGGACCGACACTGCGGGGGGTGCCGGGAACAATTGCACTCAGACTCGTACGGCAGTAAACATGCCAAGTGTAAAAACGCCCTAAGAAGTGGTCTGTCTGTAAAAAAAAGCAGGTCATCAAAACCCTGATCATGAGCCTGATCCATTTCTTCCTGTTCTCCAGAGTTTGTGGAATAAACTGTATTCGGCTTGCATAGTCACATGTTTCGGTATACCAGGCTGACCTTTTCAACGATCTGGATCAGGGTGAGTTATTGGAACCTGAAACAGTCTTGGGACCCACAGATCTTTGGTTCTGCCTTTGATTTGGTAGTCGAGAGGTTTAGTGAGGTGAGTTCATGAGCTCAGTCTGCTGCATTCCAGAGGTTCATCCCTTGCCGTGTCCAGGGTCCGTCAACCCCCATAGCTCCCTCTGACCCTTGGCCAGGGAATTGTTCCTGGCAGGAGGCTCAGCCTGCACTCCCTCTCCGAGGAGTCAGGGATCATGGTGGCTTGCCCTAAGGGGGTCTAATCAGGACCTTAGAGAGGTCATTTCAGTTCACAGGTCTGATAGCGATCCACTCTCTTGCCTGTATTGCCACTCCGGGTAGTCAGGGATGAAGGCGGCATGCACCGAGGTGGCCTAATCAGGACCATAGAGAGGTCATTTTAGTTTGCAGGTCTAATTGTGATCCACTCTCTTGCCTGTTTTGCCCCTCCGAGGAGTCAGGGATCAAGGCGGCATGCTCTGAGGGGGCCTAATCAGGACCTTAGAGAGGTCATTTCAGTTCACATGTCTGATTGCAATCCACTTTCTTGCCTGTTTTGCAGTTAGAGGCAAATGGTGATTTTCAGAGGAGTAGTGGGTTCTGGACCAGGACTCCTGCAGAGCCATGTCGAGACGTAATGGCTAAGTTGAGCAGAGATGAGTGATGATGAGCAAGGAAGCGTTGGGGCAGTGTTGACAGAGCAGAAGATGGACTGCATTGCCTTTGGAGTCCCACTCTCTCATCTGACACCCCAACCAGATCTCACGGCAATTTGTACATATTTTACGAGGTGGCTAATTTGTACGAATATGTACGACCTCACTCATCCCATCAGCCATCACTGGGGTCTAGACAAATCGTATGAAAACGTACAAGTGAGATCGTACAAATTCGATCAAATTAGCCACCTCGTAAAATATGTACGAATTGCTTTGAGATTGCATTGGTCATCCCCTCCAATACATTATTATTTGGAGGATAAAGTATATCAATCTGCTTCCCTAAAGGTCTGCTTCCCTTATCTGTCTGCATCTTCCTGAGCCTTCGGTAAGGGATTGAGTCAAACAGGGGAAGTCAAAACACAAAATTGGAGGTAAAAGTATTTCAGAAAAGGGCAAAACCAGTTTTTGTAAAGAGAGTCCCTGTCGGTCTGTGAAGAATAGAACAGCAGAGTTGCAGTGGTATATGTGCTATAGGCCTCCCACTCCCTAGTATATAGTTTCTTCCAGTGGAAGGGATCCTCTTGTAGCACTTTTACTTCTGAGGATCGGGTTGACCGGGTAACTGACAGTGTAGAGGAGATAGACTGTATCACCATGGGCATCTCATGAGCAACCCTTCCTTAGTTTATTAAACAAGAGATTGTAGTGCAGGTATGACTGCATGACTCCCGCTTGGGTTGCTTTTTAAGAGCTTTATGATGCTGGGGAATGTGAAGGCAAAATAGAAGTGATTGATTGCACAGGCGATACACTCTTTGGTTTCTTTACTCTCTTTCAGTGAAAGATGTAAGCTGGACATGACTGAGACTATAGCCACGTTTCCACCGCAGGAACTTTCCCCAGGAACTAGGGACTTTTGGGTGGTACTTGGTGTGTTTCGACCGCAGGGGCCGGGGTCTAAATTAAGTTCTGGGTAAAAATGTCCCCCTCAGAAAGTCCCTGCTTGTGAGGTAGTACTTTTTACAAAGTTCAGGAACTTTCGGGGGTGGGCCCTGAACATGTTGATTGGTTGAGGTCACGCAGCATGTTGATTGGTTGACTCCACGCAGCATTTTATTTCAACCACCATTTTTAAAAGTCTGTTGCGGTGTGTGCAGTAAGAGTTGTTTGCTATTCTAATCAACATTGGAGTTTAAAAAAATACAACAGATGGACTGATGACAAGATTCAGGCTTTATTAAGCTTATATGCAGAGGATGAAATCCAGCGGGAACTGGAAAGTTACACGCAGTCCTATGTCACCGGACTAATTTGACTGTGAGGGAAACACAGACAACAACAGGTCTGGGGGAAAAAGTTCCTGGGATAATTTGTTCCGGGTAATTTCAGTGGAAACGTGGCTTATGTCTACAGATTCCCTGGCTAGCTCTGCTCCCAAGATGCTCTAAAAAAGGGTTACATCATGGGTATAGAGGCATTGAGCTGAGGTGAGTGTTCACACCTCTAGACACTGAAGCTCTTACAAACGGTCACTTAATAAGCATCAAGGCAATTGGAAAATTTGATCATAGACTTAGATCTTTGGGTTGTTGTGTGGTTGTTTGCTTGTGGTTTTTATCACAGCTTGAGTGCAGGCTTTTAAGTATGGCATAGTGGGTACTAACAAGCCCATAACCAGTGTTGGGTGTAATGCCTTACTAAGTAATTAATTACTGTAAAGTCATTACTTTTCCCTTAAAATGTAAAGTAAGGGATTACTCTTACTTTTTCTGTAATTGAATTACAGTTAATTGGTTGAGGCTGATGTGGGATTTAGAAAGTTATTAGTAATATATAATGCAATACGTTTTAGAGAGTAATTAGTACAGTAATCTATTTACGCTGTTGAAGATGTAATGAGTAGCTAGTAATGAATTACCCTTTTATAGTAACTTACACAACACTGCCCATAGCATCAGCAACTGATACAGAGTTGGATTCTCCTGGATAAGGGAACTTCTTGGAGTTAAGTATGTATCCCTGGTTTCTGGGAAAAAAAGTTCCTGGGACAAATTGTTTCTGGGTAATTTCGGTGGAAACGGGGCTAATGTCATACTTCAGGCATATACCTGCACATTTTCTTTCAGACAAATTTAAATTGATGTCTAACACAGGCACCCTTTTATAGTCATGTCGGCACACTGAGTGACATAACATGACTGTCTAGGCCACTAGAATTGGCATGTTTTCACATGTGCTTCAGACACCGTCGCACACTGAAGGCGATCCCATAGCATCAGCAATTGATGCAGCGTCTCGTTCCCTTCTCAGGGAACCAGAGTTACACATGTAATCATTTCAATAAGACCTGCTGTTCTTTACAAGGAACAATATATATATATATATATATATATATATATATATATATATATATATATATATATATATATATATATATATATATATATATATACACACAAAGTATATATAGAACTAAACTCCACATACATTTTAGCTGGAGCGAAAGTAGAAAATATGGTGTGAATATGTTATTGCCCCATGTCATAAAATCAATTTTTAAAAAGTTGACATGGTCATATATGTCACGGCTAGCTGCTAAAAGGAAGTGCACAGCGAAGGAGAACACTAGGAAATAGTCTTTAATAACAATATTTCAGGAACACTTGGGAAACAGAATAACAACCATTAAACAGATGACACAGAACAAAGAATTGAATGAAGACAGGCCTTATATACACAGAGGAACAAAAGAGCTAATTAATTGGGCAACAGGTGAATGGGATAATCAAATCAAGGGAACAAACTGGCACACAATAGGAAACTGGGTCACACAGGCGAACAGGCACAGAACTAAAACACAATGAAACTTAACCAAAACAGAACAGAATATAATAAAACCGTTACAATATACTTCTTCTGAGTGATAAAGGTATATATATATTTGGCTTTCTGTCAGCAGTAGAAGAGCTCAAGGAGAAGACTTGAGCTCCTAGTTCCCTCTAGATATAATTAAGTAAATTAATATAATGATGGAGGTGGAGTTGGGGTGGTGGAGGTTGTTGTGTCCTTTATGTATCAACAGGATCAGAAGAAAATGCTCCTCCAAAACAATATCCATGCCATTTTGGGAATAATGGGATGTTGAGCAAAGAAGAGAAGAAGTTTATAAGAAAACATCCATCTAAATGTCTAAATGGTGTAAATATTAATGTAGATTGATATGTTGTCTAAACAAAGGAGAACGGTTCAATAGACGAAGTACACAAACTCAGCAGTTATTTAATATTAATCTTTATTAACTTACCAAACAAATAAACAAAAAATGTATACATATTAAGAGCCAGTGTAATATCAAAATATCAGTTCATTTTTACTTTGAAATTGTATCTAGAATGAAGGCAATTGGATGATAAAACAAAATAATATATATTTTTTTTTTCCAGAAGATGTATTTTCTGGTTAATTATGTAATATTAAATTAAAAAGGACTAAGTCACAGCTATCAATGCATGCTAATAAAAAATATAGATTTTTTTTTTCTTGGAGACACCTATATGAAAGTAATGGAGAGTGTTTTCAAAGCAAACACAAGTCTTTAATTATGGGATAATGACAATATTACAGAAGACGAAATTTGATTTTAATATATATATACACATCAAGGCAGTTTCACGTGGGGATTTAAAAATGAAGAAAATATCATGAGTGCAATGTATGCTGTGAAGTGAACGGTTTAGAATCACATTAATATCACTAGAATATCAATATTAATATCTGAACTATTGCTAGATTTATATATTTTTTGTATAAAAATGCAAGTGACTTATGCCTGTTGTACGTGCAATACCAACCCTATCTCACAACCTAAATATTTGACAAGGTGGCGGTTTTGTATGAAAACATAATTTTTTTTTGAAAAATGTAAGCTTGAAAGTCCACCCCTAAACATAACTATCACTGGGGCGTAAGCAGATTGTACAAAACATATGAATAAGACACAGATTCGCCAAAGCATAAAATAGTTATTAACTGCCAGTCACGATATTGGAGTTGGCCTTTCCAGTATTTTCCATCATTCATGCCTGTAGTACAAACTGTTCAGAATGAGTTATATACCAAGGTATAATACTTCAGGACAGGTGTCTGTTTAAATTCCTAACCCTAAGAAAAAAAAATAGCAATAGCCACGCGCAAACACAACTAATTAAAGTCAGAAGTTGAATTAATTTGTGTAATAGGAAGTCTCTGTCGGTAGTCCAGTGTGGGACTCTAGCTCCAGCTATTGTGCTTTGAAAATATTGTGTATGTGCACAAAAACCTCTAATAATTTCAAGTCTGCAGAAAGTCAGACAGGGCTTGGAGATATAAGGATGTCCTTGTCCTCAGGATGATTGACAGGCAGACATGTTTGAAGTTCAGCAGCAGTCATTCCTCACAAGCCTCAGCCAGATGGTGTTGAGAGAGGATGGAGTCTCCTCACATAAAGTTTTTAGCCATCATGCGTGTAATAAATAATGTTCACATGGATATGAGATTCACATTGGTAACTGTGATCGTTTTGAATATATATGGGATTCTGGGATACATCACAGTGAAAGGCATAGCAACCAATCAAATCATATCTTGCTCTAGATTTGACATGGGTATGCAAAGTGTTCAAAACCATTGTATATGTTGTGCTTATTATATTGCTCTCTTATATACTTGATTCTGATGAGTAAATTACAATTTGTGGTCAAATATTTCTGTATATTCACCGTTAAATGATATATTTGATCAATCGTACATTGCTGTGCTTGTTTTATCTCTCGTAATTTTGTTATCACTTACCTAATAAAATAATTTCAAATCAATATTTTACATCCATTTATTTGATAAGTATAGCCATTGATTAAGTGGAATAATACAATTAGCTGGTCGTTAAAGCTAAATGATAATGCAACGTTGGCCATGTGACTCTATCGTTTACTTAAGATCCAGGAACGGTTCTTTTTACATTTATATAGAACATTATTTTGTACCTTAAAATTGATCAATTTAAGGGGGCTCATACAATACATTCTTCTGTGGCATCCAAATTACACTTATTTTAGTATATTCTCAGACAAATATAAAAATGTAGAGGACGGTTTTATTTAGCACTCATCATTTCCGCATCTGGAAGAGATACAAACTAGGCCTTCAAATCTGAAAGCAATTTAAACTTAAAGCCATTTTGAAAAGTACAAAAGACTTTCAAAAAGTCTTTTTAAAGCCATGAATGTGTTATAAATGGTGCTCAGATATAGCATTGTGAGCTCTGATCTTATTCACACATGCCTGGCAGATTGGCTGCTTCTGTTGGTTGTCAGATGTGTGAAAATTGTGAGAACTGAGACTTGTGATAATGACAGACTTGCGACAGTGTCTTTAATAAATTTCAGTTACGCTCAGCTGCTGCTGATGTTTCCAGGCTGCTGCACTCGACTTCATCTGAGGAGGGGAAATGCACACAGTCATTAATAAATGAACTTCTCTAAACTGAAACACATATAAGCAGACGTCAGGCAGCATATGTTTAGTTGTTCCCCTTTAGCTAGTAGGGTGGAACTGCTTTTTGTCCTTAATTATTCTCTTACACACCTGCACTCTGGCTGTGTGATATCTGGGTTTGTGAAGCAGACATCTGTGTGATCTCTTCAGAGGGTGTGTGTGTATGGCTGGAAGGGTCTGTGGTTCTCAGGTCATCTGGGGGCCAACGCAACTCTCCGCTCTCCACCTCTCCCTCTGTGGGCTCCACTACGATGGAGGGCAGGCGCTTGGACAGCTTGGGGTGGCGCTCCTTTGTGTCTGGAAAAATCTGAAAATAGATGTTTTATCTTTTATCTGAATGTTCCACTTATGTTTATCGACATAAAGAAACGGCTCACCTACTGTGTATGGAAAATGCTGTCATCATTTAATCAGCTGCATTTTGTTCCAAACCTTTAAGCCTTTTTTCTCTCTCCATATAACACAGTAGGGAGTTTCTGAAGAATATCTTGGCTTTTTTTTTTCTTCTTCATATAATGAAAGTGAAAGTGGACCAGTGCTGTCAAGCAACAAAACAACACTATAAAAGTGTCCATACTATCACTTTGTGTGATGAACAGTACAACATTTATGCCAATAATATATTTTTGATTAAATTCCAGGCTATTAATCACACAAAGCTATTGTATGATATGAAGTACTTTAATGGCGCTTTCACTATATGGAAAAGGGCAAGCAGGCAGAAGTCATAAGTGTTTGAACGACACGAAGTTGAGTAAATGATGACCATTATCTTTACACAGTATTCACAGAATCTTAAATGGGTCATGAACTGAAAAATCTTTTGACATATAAGAGGTCAGCATACTATAAGAATACCCTGTAAGTTTCAGAACTGAAAACTTCCTTCCTTGTTAAATCAATAAGAGCTTTTATTGTAACCAAGCCCAGAGAACGACTCGTTGTGGAATGTATCTATCTATGACAGATAGGTGAAAGACCGCCTCTGCAGAAGAAAATCAACGCCTACTTCATCATTGCAACTTTGGCCCCGCTCACTGGCATGTTAAGCCCCGTTTCCACATAAATTACCCGGAACAATTTGTACCAGGAACTTTTTTTTACAGGAACTTTTTTTCCTGTCTAAGTTTCCACTGTGGTCTAAAGTACCGTGAAGATTAGGCAAATTAGTCCGGTGATGTAGGACTGCGCGCGACTGCTCCTCCCAGTCAGCAACGGACAGTAATAATTTTTGTGCGATATAGTCTGCAACAATAACAAGTATGGAGGAGATGCAAGCAGCGCTGCTTTTGCTAGTTATGTATTGGTTTACTAAAGAGGTAATTAACAAAACGGCGGAAAAGAGACGAGCACTGATACTAAAGCGTATTCTGAAAGTTCGTAAAGCAAGATTTAAAATAAGACAACGCATGTTATTATCAGCTATTACTGATATTGACCTGAGGCTGAGACGAACGCGCGCCATCGGACAGAAAGAGCAAGACTGATATTTACTGAACGCAGAACGATCCTCGCAAAAGACTTTTAAAAATGCCGGTTGAAATAAAATGC
Source organism: Gobio gobio (assembly GCF_949357685.1). Lineage (NCBI taxonomy): Eukaryota > Metazoa > Chordata > Actinopteri > Cypriniformes > Gobionidae > Gobio > Gobio gobio. The sequence goes on from NC_137111.1 coordinate 40,137,042, forward strand.
TGCGTGAACCAGTGGCGGCTGGAGGGGGGGGGGCAGTATCAAGATGCATGTTGACTAAATTCAAGCAAAGAGAAAACAGTGTCTTCACTTTTATCTTTTTACACATTCATTTCCCACATATAATTGAATGAGGAAAGGAAAAACAAAAGAATGAAAAAGCATGTTGACTACTTGAACATACATTTTGCTCTCCTTTCTTTCTGGCCAGCAAATTTTTCAATGACTCTCTTGATTAAAGTCAGTCATCACAGTAGTGTCATGACGTTTGCATTTTTCAGTTAGATATTTGAGGTCTCTTACCCCCGTTGTTGTCCACAAAACTTCAGTACCGACACTTTGAAATAAAAGACAGGGAAAGCAATAAAGGGCATTGCTAACAACACATCCAGCCAGCCACCTACGTTTCTCATAACAAGCGCGTGAAACTCCGAGTGCAGCTGCGTCCTGTCACTGGCCGGCTGCTGGATTTGTAAATCGCGTTGGTCCGGTTCGGGATCCTTTATCATTTCTACGAAAGTGATCATCCTAATAAGGTTTTGGCGGAGTCGGAGTGACTGTGTCGCCCGCGCACTTTCGCTTTAGAGGCCAAGAGTGTAAAGTTGAATGACAGGTGACGAGAACCAATCAGATGGATAAAATAACACGCATCCAATTCTGATTCGCCAGGGACGCAACGACCTGCGTCCGGAGGAGGATCTTTAAGAACCAATTAGAGACCAGCTTCAGGTCACATGCTGCCCGTATATTTTTAGACTCAGACATCCATTTATCCGGCGTCCCTCACGCATGAAACCGCATGAAACATATTGAAGAACATATAAAATAGTTAACCCATCAAAGCCAGTTTTTATTAAATGCTGAGGCTCTTACTAACAGCCAGCACATCGTATGAGTAAACTATTTTATTTTTATTTCACTTTTATATAATTTTTGTATACATGTAGGCCTATATTTCTGGAATTCCCCAGCGCCCTCTATTGACCAGCCGCCACTGGCGTGAACTCAACCAATCAGCATGTTCAGCGCCCAAGTCCAACCCCCGAAAGTTCCTGAACTATGAAAAAGTACTACCTCCCGAGCAGGGCCGTTCGGAGGGGGAAATATTTACCCGGAACTTCGTTTAGACCCTGTTTCCTGCGGTCGAAGTACACGAGTACCACCCCAAAGTTCCTAGTTCCTGGGGAAAGTTCCGGCGGTGGAAACGCGGCTTTAGTGAGATGACGAGGAGACAAGACTAAAAATAACATTACCTTCCAAAGAATCCTAATGCTAGGAATGTGTATATTTATTTTCAACAATGTGAATGTCTCAGTTGAGCATTATTTATTTGTATTCCGTACATTTCACTTGTTCACGGTAAATCAGTCACAATTTCGGCGCAAGTTTATCAGTGACTGAGTTCTGGGCTCTTGCCAAAACTCTCGTTATAATGAACAAATCTCTTATTGTGTTTGCACTGTTAGTTAGTATGACGAGATCACTGCATTCATGCACTCAACATGTCTGTGATCGGCTCATCACTGCAACCTTTCATGCTATGATCTAAATATAATGCTATAACCAACACTTTTCACAATTAGTTAACGTAACTTGAGAGCTGTAACAGTAAAAACATGCTAAAAGTTTTCGAGAGAGTTTTCACATGTAATACTTATAGCTATTTCATATGCAAAGATGTTTGCCAATCACAGCAGTGGGCGTTTATACTGAAGTCTCACAGCAGCCAATCACAGCAGTGGGCGTTTATACTGAAGTCTCACAGCAGCCAATCACAGCAGTGGGCATTTTTACTGAGGTCTCAAAGCAGACATGCCCCTTCAAACAGAGCATTCAAATCAGAGGGCTAAAATCAGGGTAGGAAAAATGCTTTATATTTCAAAATTATGACATTTTTTTATGTAAAAAAAATCATACTAACATTGTAGGTGCACCCCAGGAAACATTCTAAAACAATGCAGTTTATGACCCCTTTGAAGGAACTGATCAACTTTGGGTCTTGGGATGAAATGATCTATGAAAAGACTTGGATGAAGACACCTACCTGAAAGGAAACGCCTTGCTCTCCGGTGTCACTCATTGTGAAGTCTTCTCGACTGTGTTCTGGGTTGTTCATTATATCTGTCATTCTAACAAGAAAATGAATACAAAATTAGCCGATCTATATCTTTTTTTTAATCAGTTTCACTTCTGTATTATTTAGACCTTATGGTGCCACAGAAACGTGCGCGCCGCCATCTTTAGAATATTGTCTTTAAACTTCCGTTTTTGCGGTAGCTCTGTATATTTGTATGGCATTTCTGTCGAAGAATAATTAGCTGATTGCAATGATTATTGTAGAGTTAATAAAAGTTATCATGAGCATTGTAATGTTTGAAGCGGATGTCTTATCAAATGTCAGTAGATCAAGAAGATTTTAAATGAGCAGTTCATTCATAAATATGCAAGATCACTGTGGAAATACAAACCAGAAGTCAAAAGACAATGAGCGCAGCGCTGAAAAGGGGCAGGACTACATAAGGTCTATAAACAAATGCCTGCTGACGAAGAACACAAGGAAGATGAAGTATCTACAGTCACAGCTGGTTTCCACAGGGAGAGTAGAGAATACAAATGCAAGCAGAACTTTTATTAATAGAAAGTAACAACACTCAGGAACACTTGGATACTTATTTCACCCCTCATTACACAAGATAATGAGGGGTAAAATAAGGCACAGTTGGAATTGATCAATCTAATAAGTAACCAGAGCAACCAAAGAGACAGGGACTCAAAACAGACAAGGGGAACTAAACTCAGAGAACCCAAAAGCAGACAATACGTGACATCTATGGCAATCAAAAAATAAATATTCTTAAAGCCTAAAGCCTACTGTTCAAAAGTTTAGTGTTAAAAGAAATCGCTTATGCTCACCAAGGATGCATTTGTTCGCATTTAAAATAACTGATTTCTATTTTAATATTTTTCAAAATGCAATTTATTCCTGTGTTGGAACTTGGAAAAGCTGATTTTTTTAGCAGCCATTACTCCAGTCTTAAGTGTCATATGATCCCTCAGAAATCAATCTAATACACCGATTTGCTGGTCAAAAAACATTTCTTAGCAATGTTGAAAAAAGTTGTTCTACTTAATATTTTTCTGGAAACCAATATGCATTTTTTTCAGCATTCATTGATGAATAGAATGCTCGAACAGCATTTATTTGAAATAGAATATTTTCGTAACAATGTGTTTACTGTCTCTTTTGATCAATGTGATGAATACTTGCTGAATAAACATAAAATCTTACTGACCCCAGACTACTAAACAGTAGTGTATATGTTGTTTGCATTGTGTAATTCGAACAAAGCTTTCAGATTATAACACTAACACACCAATACATAACTTTTGCTGAGCAACATTGAAGGAATAGTTCACCCCAAAACGATCATTTTGGAATGTCATTTCAATCCTTTTTTTCTTCCATGGAACACAAAAGAATCATATGACCAAGCAAAAACCAATGGCGTTTGGCATCAAAAATGTATTTTTGAATTGAACACATGAATATTATTAATGCAATACGATGAATAATCAATACAAAATATTTTCAGTTTTGACCCATATGACTCTTATACTGTAAGTGTTCGCATGGCTTCAGATTACTTGTAATATTTACCACATAATAAAACTGCTTTTATGGGGTTTTTTTTTTGTCCTTATTAGAGCTTGGCAGTATAAAGTACCATCCACTTTTGTTGTATGGAAAATAGCCACTTGGATATTCAGCCAAACATAAAATTTTGTGCTTCAATGGCAGCGTGCTTTCGTGTGGTCATGTTTTGTGTGAACGACGTGGCTTATGAGTTCTCATTGGCTGCGTGTTCATGTCATGTTTTACGTGATTAAGCGGCTTATGAGTTCTCATTGGCTGCGTGTTCATGTCATGTTTTGTGTGAACACGCGGCTTGTGATTTTGTGTTTGCAGGCCATGTACTAATGTGTTTTGTCATGTTTGGTGTGAGCACATGGCTTGTCATGTATTTCTTTGTGCCCACATTGTTTCCTGATTATTGGTTAATTTGCCCCACCTGTCTTCCCTCGTTACCCTCTTTTTGCTCTCCTTTGCTGCGTCTCAATTTGCCTACTTATACTACAACCTAAAAGTATGTACTCGTTTTGTGAAGATAAAGTACATACTTTTGAGTGTGTAGCAGAAGAGTATGCAAGCTTTGGGACATACTACTTTGTCATCTATAACAGACTCTGTTGCTTAGTTACGTGCATCCCATCACCGTTTAAACTGCCCTGTCAATCATCGTCACAGTTCAAATCCTCCTACCATATCGGAGAGAAATGTAGTAGCACGTTGATCTGCCATTCGTGGGTCTTTAATGCAGAGACTCCTCTCATGTGTTTGCAGTTTAAATATAATGATGCATTTAAAAGTTAATGGCCAAACGTATCAAAACTTCACAATGCTGCTGCAGGTGAAATATAATCTGGATATAATTGAATAAATATTTTTTCGTCAGGTTAAATACTAATAATTGCTCACTCAAACCCCTTTATCTAACCCTCTCTACTTAACCGTCGGACTTGCATAACCATGATGTTTGTAGTTTTTTTAACACTTTTTAGTTCTAATCGAAACCTTGTCCATCTCGCAATGGGTTGTGGGCAATATCCCCTGTTAGAGTGCGCATCGATCTGCACTTTGAATTCTTGGAAATAGTAGACCAACCGGGAATCTTTGAAATACCCTTTTCAACATACTACGATTTGGGACATACTAATTATTTTTTCGAATACTATTTAGTACGGATAGTATGCGAATTGGGACGCAGCGCTTGTGTTTGCAGTCCTGTGCTGGATTGTCTTTGTAAGTCATGTCATCTCATCCCCCTCGGGGAAGTTTTTGTTTGTCTTATTTTACTATTTTATTAAAAGCCCTTTTACATGCATTATTGAGTCCTTGCTTCTTCCCTTCACCCAACCCTGACAGTGAGTTACAGCATTTGCATGTTTGTTCAGTCCCTTCCTGTCTCCCTTTCAAACTGACATGGTTTTTAACGCATACACACAACCAAGCACGCCAGCTTTACTCCAGGCTTTGACTGCAATGTGACAGGGTGTTTGCAGGTGGGTATGCAAATACGAAGCGTGGTAAAATAATGAAACAGTCCTCCATCATTTTTATTCAGATTGATGGCAGTCTAAAGGCCTGATCCCTGTTTGCAGTCTGTTGAACAGACAAAAGTCATAGTCGAATGCTGAAGGATAATAAAACTGTGAACACACTAGTACACCCACTCACATGAACACTCACAAATCCTGTTCAATTATTCAGCAGTTAAAAGCTGGATGGCACGAAGACCTATAAAAACTAATCATGTTATTTTGGCAATGAAATCCAAATTGATCAAATTGCTCAGGCTAAGGCAGTGCCTAGTGTTTGTTAACTGAAAATAAAACTATTCAAAATAATTTCTGGTAATTGAAATAAAGCTGAAATAAAATGAAGAAATATTAGATGAAAAACATCTCCGGTTATGACTAACCTCGGTTCACAATGCTGTTGCAGGTGAAATATAATGTGGAAAATATTGAATAAATATCTTTTAGTCAGGTTAAATACTGATAATTAATCACTCAAGCCCCTCAAAGGTGCACTATGTAACATTGTTTCAGTAAAATATCCAAAATCCACTAGGCCAGTGTTATATATTTTGTTCAATACTCACAAGTACTTACAATATCCCAAATGTTTCCAACTATTTGTAAATCGTGAGAAAATTGCTATTTTAACCAAGAAACCGAGACGTGTGAGATAGTCAGTCGCCTGTCAATTTGCTTCATATCTGCGTTACCCTCGGTTTCCGGTTTTATTTTGCAGAAACTCTTTACTCTCACTGCAGTGTGCAACAAGTGTCATAGCCACCGAGCAAACGCACAGAGTAACGTCATAACATCATTTTCAACACACTCAGTATCTGATATGATAAACAGAGCTGCATTACCTCACACTCATGACCGGAAAAGCGGAAGTGGCGCCGGCAACTGTGGCATTATAAAAGTACCGCTTGCAACTCTACCATAATAAAAGTCTCGCTGATCGCAAGGCATGTGTTGCGCTCTTTTTATTAACAATCGCTCCAGCGGCCTTGCTCAGCTCCCACAACACTCGGTCCTGCTCTGCTTCATACTACAGTAACATTAATATTCGCATCCATGAACATGATTTCTGCCCGAGTCCTATCCTGATTCTTTTCCACCGGCTGTGAGGTGAAGACCACATGTCCCAAGATTTGGCACTCAAACGTGGCGTCATCAAACTACGCCTTTGTTTTGAATAGGCGACCTCTAGTGGACGGAAAAGTTACATAGTGCAGCTTTAAGGCCTGTACACACCGGGACGAATATCGCACGCGCTTATCGCCAGCGTTTTTCGTGACGTTTTTCAGCGCGTCTTGAGTGTTCACACCCAAGCGATTTCCACTGGCGATGCGCCGAGTGAACGTGCACATTCAGTAGATGCGCTCCCGGTACACAAGGTGGTGCTGCGGCACTTTAAGCTTCTGACACTCGCTTGTCACACAGAAGAAGAAGAGAGACAGTATTTACGTGCTTGCCAAAACCACAGATATATTATGTCTATGGCAAAACCATTCACACACTTTTTGCTAACTGGCAAGCAGCATTAGCAGCTCATCTTCTTCTTTGTCTACTTACTACTTCTTCGTCGTATCGATGTGTGCTCGGCAAGACCGATTTTGTGCTTGAGCGCCACCAAGTCGTGTTTTACTGTCACTTCAGCAGCTCCAGGCACGTGAACAAAAGCGCTGATCTCATTGGTCGGCCAGTTATTAACGCGCCACGTCAAAATAAAAAAACGAACCCGAGGCGTTTTTTTTTAAATGACGCTTTTACGCCTGGCGTTTTACGCGTCGGTGTGAACACTCACATTGGCGCCCATTGTTTAGTCACGAGGCGTTAAACGTCGGCGATAAACGCGCGCGAAAATCGTCCCGGTGTGAACAGGCCTTTAATCTAAACCTCTCTACTTAACTGTCGGACTTGCACATCCATCATGTTTGTAGTTTTTAACACTTTTTAAGTGTTTGTAGTTTGTAGTTCTAATCGAATCCTCGTCCAACTCGCAATGGGTTGTAGGCAATATCAGCCAATAGAGTGTGCGTCGATCTGCACTTCGAATGCAGAAAAAGTAGTAGATCATCCAGGTATCTTTGGAATACTCTTTTCAGCATACTACGATTTGGGACATACTAATTCTATTTTCGAATACTATTTAGGATGGATAGTATGCGAATTGGGACCCAACAATAGTCTCGGCCACATCTGTACCATGGCAGACAGTGTGTCGAATTCTCTGAAGCAACGAGGTCCACTTACGCTCTGCCGAATCTCTGCCAGATCGACTCCACCTGCCTCAACCGGGCATGAACGCAGACCACCCTGGTGATTTATGTATGAGACTACAGATGTGTTGACAAGACAAGAACATGGTAGCCTCTGAATTCTGGAAGGAAGTATTTCAGATTTGAGAATTACAGCTTTCATCTCCAGGCAATTTATGTGTAATGAAAAATTGTGACCTCTCCACATACCCTGAGCCAAGAGGCCGTATAGGATTGCACCCCAGCCCGTGAAGGAAGCGTTTTGTGACGACACAATCCTCCCAACACAGGACCTTGGGCCTCAAGAATCAAGGTTTCTTCCACATCACTAGGGTACGTAAGCATCTGTGCATTACACTAAGGATACGAACAGTTGCCCCTAGGGAAAAAATCCTTGGTCTTGAGCCACCACTTCAATGTCTCGTTCAAAAGGCCCAAAGGTATGACATTGGACGCAGCTGCCATGAGTCTCTGGAACTGTTTGACATTGATGGCTTGGCCTAGCCTGATCTTGCCCATGGCCATGAGAATCGACTCTATATGAGCAGGGCACAAACGTGTCTGCATTGTGGTTGAGTCTCATACTACCCCAGAAACAGTCGTTCTCAGTCATACATAAAGGTGCGGAGTGACAAGGCTAGGCTGAGAGGAAGAGCCTGATATTGGTAGGCTTTGCCCCCAAAAGCAAACCTTAGAAACTTCCTGTGTTAGATGTGTGGAAGTATGCATCCATTAGATCTATTGTGACACGTCCTTGGATCTGATTTGAGATACAATGAGCTTGAGTGTTAACATTTTGAACCTGTAAGTCTGTAGAGTATGGTTCAGATGACGCAGATCAAAAATTGGACGCAACCCCTCATCTTTCTTGGGAGCTAAGAAGTACCGGCTATAGAAGCCTAACTCTTTCTCAGGAAGAGGAACTATTTCTATGGCCTCTTTCAACAAAAGTGACTGTACTTCCTGCTCCAAAACCAGAGTCTGCTCAGTGCTCACTAACGTGGGTAGCACTCTGCTGCATCCTGTAACCAGGACTTCCACAGTTTGCAGAACCCAAGACACATTTGGCAGAAGTTGCCACACTGCCATATGGTCTGAAAGGGGTATCCAACCTCCGGTGCAGGAGGAGTAATATGTAGGGTTGGGCATCGAGAACCGGTTCCAACTAGGAACCGTTTAAAAAATAACGATGCCATTGGAATCGTTTAGACAATTTGTTTTCGATTCCGATCATCGGTTCCAAACGCGCAAGTTTTGGTTTCCATAGTGGCCACCGGATTTCCGGAAGTGCTTGCCGCGCCCGTTTGTTCTGTTGCAGCCATGGAGCACGGTAAGCGGCGCTCAAAAGTGTGGCTTTTTTTCACTTTTAAAAAAGCCTGGGTCGGCACAGTGCAACACATGTGACAAACTTATTTCTTGCACGGGAGGATGCACTACAAATATGTGGTGTACAAATTAACGAGTGTAGCGTGTTTGACGCGCAGGTCTCGTTCTCCTCGGGCAACCCTGCGTTAACCAATGTTATTAAAGGGATAGTTCAACCTGAAATGAAAATAAAGCCATCTTTTACTCACCCTGCTTGTCCTAGTTACCTATGTCCTTCTATCTTCTTCGGACCTCAAAAGCAGAAATTTTTAAAAATAGTCCTGCACACGCTCCTCTCTTTTATGGCAGTGAATAGCGATCAGGCTAAAACATTACAAAAAATATACAAATGTATCATGCAATGATACTGGGAGATGCACGCAATATATGGAAAGCATTCAGAGGCATACTATATAAGGTTTTACGAGAAAGAACCCATATTATTCAGTCAAAACACTGAGCTCGGCCGTCGGCAGGCCCCGGTGCTCATGCCTACTATAACTCGCACTGTTGTCGTGGCACCCAGGATAAGCACACACACACACACACACCATTTTGAGAAATCAGGCTCAAAAGAAAAAAACGCGACTCTCGTCTTTTCTGTAATGTATTTGATAAGAAATAATACTAATAATATAACCTCTTTAAGTGAATGTTGTGTACCGGTTGTCATGACAATATTGCGTGAGGCTACAGACGGCTTGAGATGCGCACACACACGAACGCGCGCATTTGAACAACAGCAGGATGAGTAAAAGATGGCTTTATTTTCATTTCAGGGTGAACTAACGTTATCCCTTTAATGTTACCTCATCACAATCAGGTAAGTGATTGTAGTGTATTAACAAAGCCCTTGACCAAATTGCTAATTGTGGTGAACAACAACGTTACTTATTAATTTTTTTCCCCTCATAGATAAATGTAGCTTTACGCAAATTGCCCACGCTAGTAGCAGTCCTAATATGACTGCTGCTAATGCTATTGTGGAGACTCTGTGTGAAACTCCATTCACCTTTGCATCAAAGCAGGGGAAAATGCCAGCGGAGAAAGTCCCAAAACTAAAACTCATTATTGAATCAAAATAAAAATGTCCTCTGTGAAATGAGCCTGTGACATGTTTTGACTCCACCCCTCAAAGAATCGGAATCGAGTATTGAAAAGAACCGAAATCGAAAGTAAGAATCAGAATCGTTCAAATCAAAACGATGCCCAACCCTAGTAATATGTTCGGTAGGAAGGAAGATCATGAGGGCTTAAGGTTCCATTTGGGACAATAAATAAGACAAATTTCACATATAACGCTTCCTGAAGACAAAGAAGCTGATGATGTCTAATGCAGGTGCTCTTTTATAGTCATATGGCACACCATCTTACATGACTACCATTAGCCAATAGAATTGGTATGATTTCACACATGCGTCAGAAACCCATCACATGGAGGCTTTGTAACGGTGTCAGCATTCTGATGCAGCGGTGAGTTCCCTCGAAATGGAATTTAAACTTAAAAAAAAAGAAAAATCAACAAAAATGTTGCTTTGGCAGTTTTAAATTTGTGAAGGTGAAGTACTAAAGTTACTAAAACTACAACTGCAATACAAATAAATTCAAGCTAAATGGAAATATATATTTTTAAAAAGTAATAAAAAATGACAAAAGCACATAACAAAAAATAATTAAAATGAAAACAGAAAATATAAAAATAAAAGCGAATTCAAAGTATTATTAAATACTTAAAAATACTATAATAATATATAAATCATATATATAACCTGTATATTTGAAATTGTAACAAGTGTAGTGTTTGACGTTTGCAGTCGCAACTTATGATGGAGATGAAGATCCTTGAATAAAGGCTTGAATTTGGGTCTATTCCTCACATGGTTTCTAAAGATTTGGGTCAGAGCATTGAATAAAATGTGTGAGTATTTTACACTCTTCTTTGATCACAGCATATTGATAAAATGCGATTTAAAAAATATAATTGATGATCATAAATGCAACAGAATCAACCAATTAGTTCCATGAATTCAGTATTTGATAAAGAATTGTATTCATTTGTACGTCTGTAAAGTTGCTGATACATACATAATTTAGATGCTGTCAGTACGTCAATATGGTACGTTTCAGTGTCAATGCAAAGGTAAGTCATATTTATAGGATTCAGTACCCTCAGCCACTAAAGAGGAAAAAAGGGGAACCTGTTATGTGTGATGGGGGTGTTCTGGGTGAACTGTCTCAATGAGTGTGGTAAGAGGCTCTTCCTGAAGTTTGTAATGGGCTTTATTAGTAGTTATAACAGTATTTTGCTAAGTTTCTAGATTAAAAAAGTGCAAAATGAGAAAATTAAACCGATTTCTGTGGGATGTTAGAAAAGATGTTACCAGGGAACCAGTACTAAGAGCATGCTGGGTCTAACTGTTTGAGTATTGTTTTGTTTTGAGTATTGCGAGGCTGTTGAATACAGTGTTACATAACATTATGGTGTAATTAGAATAACACTGACAGATACTCTTACTTAGAACTGTCCTTTAATTATGGCTTTGCTTAAGGCGAATATTGAGGCAGCTCAACTCAACTCAACGCATAAAGCATGGTCTGACTTTAACATTGATGCATGAGGTTTATGGGTGTCTTTGTGTGTTCACAAGGATGCATGCATGCTTGTATTAATGCCCATAAGCAAGGGTGGAATTTACAAGAAATTACATTGATATCACTTTAATACAGTGCCAAAGGCTTCTGGCTGCCAGATGATTTTTGGATCGCAAGCACAGACGTCACCATACATGCTAAATCATGTCTAGGCCTTTTGTGAGCTCACTGAGAGCAACTATTTTATGATTAATATTTTGATAGATTAAAATCATAAAAGAAAAGAAAAACTTCCTGGATATTAAAGGTTTCCTGAATTGTACTGTACCAAACATACAACAGCCAAACAGGTGTGGGAAATATGACATATTTAAATATTTGAAATGAACAGAAACTGTTAAAACTATAGAATGCTTTTTGTAGTGCTCTAATAGAATTAACTTTAAACGTCATATTTTTATTAGGATTAACAAAATTCTAATTCCAGCATTTAATTACCAATCACAGGTTTAGATTTTATAGTCATTCCACGGCATGTGTGCCATTTTCTTTGTATATATATATTTTTTTATTTTATTTTGTCATATAGCTTAGCTATGCTTTGAAATAAAACCGAATTGATAGTTTCATAGTTAATTTAGCCATAACTAGCCTATTGTTCAAGGTCATGACACTTTTAATAATCAGTTGTTTACAAAACCATGGTAACAGGGTTGACTATTTAAGATAATCTCCGTCATTTTTTACATTTTTATTAAATGCATGAAAGAACAGTATCAACTTCCTGTCATTGAGCTCATATCCTGAAAGGATGATGATGTCATTATGAGTTTTGTTATTTTTTATTTGGACATCAAGTTATGATGCAACAGTTCATGCATAACTTGGGGGCACAACTTAAAGTCTAAAATTAAAACTAATAAATATATATATTAATATACAAAATATTAGATTTTATTTCTGCAAATTTGCTAATATTACAACAAGAAGTTCGAAAGACATGGTTGGGGGCTGACCAAAAGACATTTGACACAACAGGAAAAATAAAAATAAAATAAAGTTAATGGATTTGTTTTTCTGAACATTTATTATTACAAACATAGGCCTAGTTAAAAGCCATAATGTCCTTGTTAAAGTCATTAAAAAAGTATATATATATATATATATATATATATATATATATATATATATATATATATATATATATATATATATATATATATATATACATTTATATTTATAAATCAATTTTGAGGGACACAAAAAGCTCCCTTATAATGGAATTAGGTTCCATAGATTGTAAGTGTGACTAATATGCAACTCCATCGAAAGGAAAATGTGGTTTAAAGACAATAGCACGCATATAGCTTACAAAATCATCAAAAAGGGACCAAATAATGTAGTCAAAGGAATATAGGCTGAATTTGAATATAGGCTATTCATCAATACAGTAGACATCTGTAGACAAATTATATGCACATCAAAATATGCTGTTGAACCTTTAAGTTTTGCAGCAATGTATCTTATAATATGGTTTCCTGAGAATGAATACTACTCTAAGCTTTCTTTTAACACTTTATTTTAAATGTGCAATGTACCACCATAATAGAAGTCAAATAGCCTACCTTTATTTTGTCCCCTTCTCTTCTTGAAGTGCTAGGAATTTTATTTTATTGAGTATATCCTCCCGTTAAACTCTCACACAGCTTCCGTTGACATCAGTCCGTCCAGTTCGAGCGGAAAGTTACTGTTGAATGCTGTCACACACACAGTGTGCTTGTGCTCATCCTACCAGCGTCATTCATTTACATGTTGAGAGCTGCATGCATGCAACATGAATCGCTGTACGATTGGTTACGACAAGCACGCATCCACGTCGTCATCGCAGCCTGTTAGTTCATGTAATTTTCGGGATCTCAGATTCCAGATGATGGTTATTACGCAAGTGTTTGGGTGAGTTTACAGACCTGCACTACTGAACCACATTATTAGAAGCAACTGGTCACTGAGAGGAAAAACAATTTCTCTGAAAGACTTTTATACCGCATGTTACTGGTTAATATAGTAAAGTTTAGTCTTATTTCATATATTTTAAAGCTTGTCTGGTTGAATGAAGATGGACACTGTTGAAAACTAATTGCTGACGTTGTTGGTTATGGATCGCTGATGCCCCCTGCTGACAGAAATCGTTACACAGCATGACATTTTCCCCCACTGAGGTCTATTTATTTGCCTGCGGTTTTGTGTATTTGTGCCGGTTTGTGCTCATATTCCCACTGACTTTTTTTTGTTCATATTTGGTTCAGATCCCTTGTACAGGATACAATAGTGACTGTCCACTTTTTCCACCTTGGTATATTTCCTGTTTATTTTCTTCCTAATTATTTGAACTTTTATGAAGAGTTCTAAGAATTAAACCAATTTAAGTTAGGCTTGTGTGGATTATTGCTGCTCTGACTGGACCACAGTACACTCTAAAAAAAAAAAAAAGATTCTATATGGCACCAAAAATGGTTCTTCGTCGTAATCATAGAGGACCCACTTTTGGTGCTATATAGCACCATATCTTAACATGTTCTGTATATGGTAGAGGTGCCTTAGTTAGCGGTGCTATATAGCACCTTAGTCAAAGAACCGGTGAAGAACCACTGAAGCACCAAATTTGGTGCTATATAGCACTTAAAAAGGTTCCTCTATGATTACGAGCCAAGAACCATTTTTGGTTCCATATAGAACCTTTTTTTTTTAGAGTGTATACAAACTTCATATACTGTATATGTGGTTTTAATTGTTATGCTTTTCACATTTTGCATACGCCTACTTCTTTTTACTCAGTTACTGCAGATTATTGCCCTGAAATTATGAATGACATTTTTGATGGTCTGCTTTTTTCTTTGTTTCTTGCAATGCACTTACTATTAGGGTGTCATTCAAAAAAAGTTTCAGTGTTATTAAAAAGCTGTAAGCTAGTATTTATTTTATATGCAGTTTTTTAATCAACACGTATGTATTTTTATCATACCTAGTTTAAATGCGCTGCAGATGAAAAAAAGAAGAGTGTCAATATATTGTTTCACTTATAACATGTGATTTTGTGTTGTTATCCCCCCACACAGAAATGTAAATCCGTTACAAAGTATTCTATTATCAAGACCCTAAGTAGTACATCTTTTAATTACTACTTACAGGCTGACTATTGCTTTCTTGAGTTTCATTAAAAAAACCAACAAACTACTGTACACTCTAAAAAAAAAGGTTCTATATGGCACCAAAAATGGTTCTTGGCTCGTAATCATAGGGGAACCTTTTTTAGTTCTATATAGCACCAATTTTGGTGCTTCAGTTGTTCTTCAGCGGTTCTTCAGAGGTTCTTCACCGGTTCTTTGACTAAGGTGCTATATAACAGTGAAGAACCACTGAAGCACCAAAATTGGTGCTATATAGCATAAAGGTTCCCCTATAATTACGAGCCAAGAACCATTTTTGGTGCCATATAGAACATTTTTTTTTTTTAGAGTGTAGTACAGACCAAATGCTGGTGTAATTCCAATATCTAAGCAACCACAAGAATGCACACTGATTTAATTTCAGAGCATCTCCTCAGCAGGAGAACATGTATCACCCAGTGGCAATAGAGTAGACGCAGTTATTCTTTTTTTTTTACCTCTTAATCTGTTTGAAGTAGTGCTTTTTTGCAGTGCCACTGCCAATCCAACTTGACAGTATTTGGAGTTTTTCAAATCAAACATGTTATCTATTAAGTGAACACTTGGGTGTCACAACTGTCATATTTACATATACTGAGTGAGAAGTCATTGATTTGACAGATTCATTAGAAAAAGGACTCATGAGTCCGTTCAGAATTTAGAGTGGGGCAAAATGCTGTTAAAATAACCAGTATATAAAGTCAAGATTCGTTTTTGTTGTTGCTATGTACTATGTTGATGAGAGTGATGTAGAAGTATTCACCGTGAAGCTTACATTGGTGACGTACCTGAGAGAAAAGCAGATTTCTCATTAAAGTGATATTTTTAACAGAAAGAAAAAAAGGTGTTTTAAAGCTTGTTGTTTTGCAGAACATCACAGTTCTATATATGATATGAGAATAGTAAAGTCTGTAGTTAGGGATGTTATTTAAGGAAAATATTATATTTTCAGAATTTAGCCTTTAGCCACTTCTTGGGGTAGAACGCTCCATTATAATTAATTACCATGTTCTGAATATCACATCCTTTGTTTTTCCATCAAATGTAATTTAACTAGGTGGTTGAATAAAATATTTGGACTTTATATTAAAAAAATTACCTCAAGTTAGCGCCAGCTGTCTAGTTAGCTAGCCAGTTAGCATCAGCTAACAATATTTTTCAAATAGGTTGATTTTCAGCATGGTTCATTAATAAATATTCACATGTTTTAGCTTGTCTTTTTAATTTTAGGTTAAATCTGCTTGCACACTGATCTTGGTGTAAATGTATAATGCAAATTGCTTTTTCAGAGTGGTACAAATTACCCTTGGTACAAATTACCCTAAAATTGGTAAATTGGCAGCGCCCTAGGCGGTGACAATGTCATAATGATCTGGCCCTATTTAGCATTATATTTATTATAATATATTATATTTAGTATAATATAGGCTGAATATTGTCTGATTATCAGACAATATATCTGAGGGGTGTTTCCCAAAAGCATTGTTAGCCAACTACGGTCACAAGTTCAACTGAATTGTGTTTTAACGACGGAACTTGCAACCATAGTTGGCCTTGGGACACCCAACCCTGGTTGATTTATGTCCTCTCTTATAGCTAATGATCTTTTTAAAAATGAGAAAATTTCACTCCTGGAGATTCATGTAATATAGGCATAGTGCAGGTTGACTGCGATATATTATTCTAAATGTCAACAGATGTTTGTATAAGCCTTTTTGACTTGTCTCTGTGCATTATTCTAACTCTGTTTCTAGGCTCTACACTCAAATCTGTAAACTATAGTATTTTAAAAACCAATTAGTTATACACTGGATTAACATTTTGCTATCAAAATTTCTAAAGGCCAGGTGATCTATCTCTCAGTCTGCTCAAATGTGTGTTTTTGTTGTTGTTGTTTTAAATCAGAGGCATGGGACGTAATTACACTTTTTATTTATTTTGCAGTGACCAGTTTAAGTGCTTCTCTTACAACATTAATTTGATTTCTTTGACTATACATGTTAAAATAAAAGCCAATGCTTATTGAGAAACTTATTGTATTTTAAAATATGCATTGTACAGTTGGCCTATATTTTGCAAATCCATTGATACATCATACTGTAGGTGCAGATGCTCTTGTCACAAGCTAACAAAGATAACGGACAGACTTTGGGGTGAATAAAACATATTTACACAAATGTTTTCATTTATTGTCAATGCTGCAGAAACACAGATTTTATATGCAATTATAGATAACCTCAAAGAAAAAAATGCCTCAATATGTGATACTGTCAACAGTCTTTAAAGGCTACACCAACTTTATAATTAATTTTATTTGTGAATATATCTATTTGCTTGAATATTACTGAGTTTGCACTGTAAACAATTTTCCCAAGATAACAGTAAAGTGCACTGACATCCCACACATCAAATTATAATATAATATAACCTATTATTCCTTGTACATACATAATTTGTCCAGTGGATATAGTTTTTTTTTTCTTGTTCCATTAGCTAAACAATACTCTGTGATATGTTCATTAATTTTACTTTATTAGCGTTACAATTGAGCTGGCTTATATGATTATATAAGAGACGAAACATACATTCAAAAGCATAAAATCAACTCAGCCATATAGCTATCATGTTCATTTGTTCATTTCCCCCCCATTCTCATCGGTAGAGGAATCCATGTGTCTTAGAGATGTTTCATAGCTCACTATTGTGACCTCTTCGGTTGTTGCTACACTGTCAAAAAACCTCATTTTCTCAGTGTGTACCGTGTCTCGCAGCCTACGAATAGAGGAAGCTGTCTCATCAGAAATGGGTTCTGCGGAGTCTCCTTCAAATACACGTGTTCTCTGTGTCACAATTATTGTCTCTTTATCATCATGTAGTGTTTCTTTCACAACATGCTTTTCCACCAATGTTTGCTTCCCACTTTGCACTCTGGTTTCCTCCACTGTCAACACGGAGTCTGAGCCTAGTGTTACTTGTAATGGTGAGGTGTGAATTCCATGGGCATCTATATTAGTAAGGATTGCAGCTTGCTGTGTGTCTGGTATAGCTTGTATGTTCGATGTGATGACATGAATTTCCCCTGACATCTGTTTCAGAGTGTCCACTGAGGCTGAGGACAAATCTGATGAGAATGGGATGTTGACTTTTTCTGGCTGGTGAGGCTCCATTGATATCAGTTCACATCTGGCTGTGGAAGTCACAACATTACTTTGTACATCCATGACCCCAACGGTGGCAGTGGGTTCAGCATACTTCACTTTAAATTTTGTAGGAGAGGTTTGTGACAGGCCAACCTGCTCAGTGGTTACTGTGGAACTTATATCTGCAAAAGCTTCAGATGATCTTAGTGATAATGTTGGGCTGATGTTCTCCTCCACAGCCTCGCTGAACAAGCTCTTCTCCTGTTCCTCGTGTGCCTTGCTGGATTCTTTCTCTACATCATCAGACTTCTCAGCCTCTTGAGGTGGTTGGATTATTTGTTCTTTCTCGTCAGATTTTGAAGTTTTGGTTGGAGAAGAAAATGAGAACTTGAACCAGCTTCCTTTTTCAGTTTTTGATTGTTCTTTGCTAGCAGCTGATTTCTGATCTGCTGAAGCCTCCTGATGTTTTTCACTTTCTTCAGTCTTAGCGTCAACTAACTTATCACTTTCATCTGAGGACTGGCTGAATCCTAATTTGGGGAATTTAAATTTAAATTTGGATTTCTCCTGCACTCCTTTGTCCTTATTTTCTGCTGCTTCCTCGACCTTTTCTCCAGCCTCTTGATCCTGCTTAACAGATGGTTTGTCCACCTGTGCTTCCATTTCCTCTATTGTTGGAACATTAAATTCAACCTCAAAGCCACTGAGAACATCTTCAAGTTTAGGCATTGTAAATCTGGGTGACTTTCCAGAATCCTGTTTTGGTTCTGTCTTAACATCTGGGGCATTAGCATTTATGGTTGTGTCCTCTTCTCCATCCTGAGATTTTGTTCTTGAAATGCCAAACGTTGGCATTTTTATAGTAGGAAGTTTGAATTTACTCGGGGAGCCTTTGTCACCCTCCAATTTTTTTGCTGCAACCTCTGGAGGCTGTTCAGTGGTTTCTTTGATTTCACCCTCTCTGTGTATGTCTTTGGACACTTCTACTTGTATAGGCTTGTCTTTAATATTTAGATCAGTTTTAGTGTCTGGTACATCTACTTCTGCTTCTTTTCCTTTTGCATCAGCTGTTTTTTTAGGTGAAAATCCAAATTTTGGCATTTTAAAAGAAGGCATTTTGAATTTACTTGGAGAACCTGAAACAACAACGGTATCATCTTTCAACTCTGTCTCTACCTCTGTTTTTTCAAGGCTGGAACTTCCCTCTAAAGCCATGTCTACTTTTGGGAGACTTGCATCATCTGCTGCAATTTTAATTTTTGGTTCAGTGATCCCAATTTCAGGTGTTCCTGCTTTTACTTCTTTTGCAGTTACTGTTATCTCAGGACCTTTTACTTTGGGTAATGAAATCCCAAATTTTGGAAGTTTAAATTTTGTTTCCTGTCCCTCTTGAATCTCTTTTGCTTTTATGTTGATATCAATTGATGGGGTTTCAATCTCTGCAGTTTTACGTTTGATGTCATCTGATTGACCCACTTTTGATGTCTCTATCTCATAATCCACTGAACTAACTTTAATTTCCTTGGTGTCAGAATCAGGTGCATCACTAGTGACCTTTGGAGTGGAAACTCCAAATGTGGGTAATTTTATTCCTGGGAGTTTGAATTTTGTTGGAGAACCAAATTGTGGACTTGTTATTTCAGTTTTGCCATCTCTCTCACTTTCTCCCATTTCTGCGGTGCCCTGTAGTGAAATGTCTGTTGTCATTTCAATGGCTTGCATATCCACTTTCACTGATCCTTTGGGTAACTTTAGTTCTTTCTTGTCTGTAGTTAGTACATCTCCTGAGATTTTCACTTCTGCTTCAGTCAGAGCTTTCTTAAGCCCTTGGTCACTGTCAGGACCTTTAGTTGTTGGGAGAGCAATCCCAAATTTTGGAAGCTTAAATTTGCTCTCTCGTTGTTCTTTATCACTTCCCTTAATGTTTATCTCAATGGATGGATCCTCAACATTTACTGTTGGCTCTTTCATGTCAACACTTGCTACTTCTCCTGATATGTTAAACTTCTTGTCAGGAAGGCTAATTTCATCGATGTCCACATTTGCTGTAGGAATATCCACCTTGTCTTTTGATGTTTTTATTCCGAATTTTGGGAAATTGATTGTTGGAAGTTTAAATCTTGTTGGAGAGCCAAAAGTTTCCTCTTTCAAATCAGGTTGTTCTTCTGGTACTTTAATATCTACAGATTGCTCTGAAACATCCACATTTCCCAGTGATGTGCCCATGTCAACTTTGGGTAGACTCACATCACCTTCAGGAGCCTTAAGCTCTGGTTTTGAAAATCCCAATTTGGGAAGTTTCACTTTCAGCCCTTTGGAATCAACTTCAACTTTATCTGTTTCCCCCTCAAAGGTCACATTTTGAATTGCAACATCAGGCTGTTGTATATGAACTTTCTCTTCACATAGTAAGCCAGTCTCTGTATTTATTTCTTTACCATCTGTCTCTATTGCCTTTACTTTTTGCATGCCAATTCCAAATTTTGGCATCTTAAATTTACTCCCTGTCCCATCAATGTCCATCTCTTTGACCTTAATGTCCACATTAGGCCCCTTAATATCTATGGTTGTTTCTGTGTCAGTGGTTTGTACCTCTCCTGTTTTAGAGAAACTGATTTCAGGTTCTTTGATATCTACTTCAGCTGCTGGAATATCAGATGTGGCCTTTGGATATTTGAGTCCAAACTTTGGGAGTTTAAATTTTGTATGAGTTGAATCTTCTTGTTTGTTCATTTCATCGGTGGAAGTAATTTCTGCATCTTGGCCTTTAACAGGTATGTTGCCCTCTTGTATAGACATATTTTCCTTTGGTTGACTGCCATGATCAACATCATGCCCCTTAATATCTGGCTTTGAAAAAACAAATTTTGGAAATGAAAAGCCTGGCTTCTTCAATTTCACATCCAGCCCTTTTAAGTCAGCTTCAGGTATATCCACTTCGCCTTCAATGGATATGTCTTGAACATCAACATCAGGTTGGGGTAGTATTACCTTACCTTCTGTTAGATGAACATCAGTTTCTTTTATTGTGGCACGTATATCGACCTCTTTTTCAATTTTTGGTATTTGTCCTGACACCTTGATGTCTGGTTTATGAGCAGTAATTTCTATTCCTTTAATGTCCTTATCTTCTGATGGTGTACCTTTTGAACTTTTGACTCCAAATTTTGGCAGGTTAATTTCTGGCATTTTAAATTTGGTTGGGGAACTAACAATTGTTAGATATTTCTGTTCAGCTTCCCTTCCTGGAGATGTAACTTCTGCGGTTTGTTCTTTTACAGGTACATTACCCTCTGGTATGGATCCTTCAACCTTTTGTACACTGACATCAACTTCTGGAGTTTCAGTATTTGGTTTGGAAAACCCAAACTTAGGAAAGGAAAAGCTTGGTCTCTTCACTTTTACTTGCAGTTCTTTGGAATCCACCTCAGGCATGTCTGCACTCTTTTCAACTTTAGATTCATTATTGGGTGGCTGTACTTCTAATTTGACATCAGGTTTAGAAATATCACTTTTTATATTTGTTCCCTCTAGTTCGGAATCGGTTACATTAATGTCTAATGATCCTTTTTGTGATTTAACACCAAATTTTGGGAAGTGGAATGAAGGGAGTTTAAACTTTGTTGGAGATCCAAAAAATGTTGAACCCTTTTGGTCAGACTCCACCATTGACACTTCAATGTCCATATTTGCTTCTTCTAGGTCCATACTGCCTTCTGGTATGGGAATATCAGTTTTTTGGATACTTACATCAACCTTAGGGGCTTCTGGTTTTGAAACCCCAAATTCAGGTAGTGTCTTTATCTGCACATCTAGGCCTTTAGAATCATGTTCTGGTGGGTGAATTTCCCCCTCAGTTGTTATCTCAAAATCAGCTATATCCTCTGTCTTTGATGCACTTAAATCAAACCCTTTTGCTTTAGGAAGGTCAATACCAAACTTTGGCATCTTAAGCTTTCCCCCCTGTCCTCCAAGTTCAGCATCTTCAACCTTTAAGTCCACACTTACAGATTGACCATCTGTAGCTAGATGAGGTCCCTTTATATCAACTGATGGGGCTTCACCTGATATTTTTATTTGTGTATACTCAGGTTCTTTAACAGCTATATCTACATCTGGCAAAGTTTTCTCTTCTTTCATAGCTTGTTCTCCGGTCTTTGGGAAGTTGATTGAGGGGAGTTTAAATGTTGTTGTGGCACCAAAAGTTGTTGAATCTTTTTGCTCAGCCTCAAAATTTAACACTGTGATATTCATACTTTGTTCTTTTATTTTCACATCACCTTCTGGTTCAGAGGTATGAACTTGTGCAAGATTGACATCAGTGTCTGGGACCTTGACATCTGGTTTAGAAAATCCGAATTTAGGAAATGAAAAGCCTTGCCTTTTCATTTTTATACCTGGGTCTTTGGAATCAACATCTTGATCTTTTTTGCTTTCTATTTTAGGTTGTGGTACTTTAGCTTCAGCTGACAGTTCCCCGAGTTTTGTCTCTGGTAAAGAAATATCAACTTCGGCCTTTGATGTTTTGGCCTCTGTAAGTGACAGGGTGTATTGATCTCCAGTGTCTACCTTTGGCTGATCAACACTGATTGAGGGTTTCACCAGCTCTTGACTGGGCACATTAAAGTCAAGTTTTACGTCTGACGTAAATAAATCTTCAGCCTCCAAATTAATTTCCTCACCCCTCAAATCTGTTATTTCAGATTTTACTTTGGAAGGTGAACTTCCGAATTTGGGTAGTTTGAAAGTAGGAAGTTTGAATTTGAACGGTGACCCTCCAGTGGTTGAATCATCTTTTAAGTCAGACTCAAGATTCACATCCACTTCACCTACTGCCATAGATATATCACCTCTTTCAACATTAACTTCTGGAGCTGTAATGTCTTGTTCAGAAAATCCATGCTCTGAGCTTGGCACTTTTGGCTTTTTCATCGTTGCCTCCATTTTCAAAGAAGCCTCGGGTAGGTCTGCTTTTCCCTCAGCACTCTCAATGTCATGTTTCAATGTAGCCTCTGGTTTTTCTACATCTGTTCTTGATACATCCTTTTTAAATTCTGGTCCTTTTAGTTTTGGAAATGAAAATTCAAATTTGGGCATCATAAATCTACTCCCTTGGCCTTCAGGATCGGTGTCATGAATCTTTATTTCAGCATCCACCGGTAGGGTTTCGAAAGTTGATTTTGATGGTTCTATATCTTCTGTACCTATATCTTTATCTTGTGATGCAACTATTGATGTTGCCTTTATTTCTGACTGTGCATCATCATCAGCTTTTGCAATAGATTCTTTTCCAGTCTTTGAAATGGAAATGTCATATTTAGGGAAAGAAATTGTTGGAAGCTTGAATTTAGATGGAGAACCAGAAGAGCTTTTGTTTTTCACCTGGACTTCAACCTCTGGAGCAGGAATTGTCACCTCAGTCTCTTTGATCTCAGTGTCTGGCACAGATATTCCTTCTTTTTGAAGACTGGTGTCAGCATCAGGGATCTTAGTGTCAGATTTGGAAAATCCAAATTTTGGAAATGACATTTTACGTTTTTTATGTTTTTCTTTTTCTTTAGCCTCCGGGATGACTGAAGGAACGTTGACTCCCATCTCAAGTTTCTCGGCTTGCACTTTCAAACCTTCTATATCTGCTTCTTGATCAAGACCTTGACCAACAAGGCTTATGTTAACCTCTGGTTTAGAAAATGCACGGTTTGGAGACAATACTTTTTCTTTTTTCTTTTCACCGTGTGCATCAAAAGCCTTTTCTACCTTTGGTGTAGATACATCCACTTCAGGTTTTGAAACACTGAGAATAATTTCTGGGGTTTTCATTTCAGGTAATGATGGCATTTCTCCAGACAGTTCGGCTTCTGGCACTTTAATTTCCATGGTAGGTTCATCTGTGGTGAATTCCGGCATTTGATTGTCAAAGTTTGCATCTGTTGGTTTGGAAAATTGGATACCAAATTTAGGAAATTCAATTGTGGGAAGTTTACTTTTTGTTGGAGATCTTGGATCTTTCTCAGCCCGGTCAGACTCTGGCTTTGATTTTTTGGTGTCTATAATTGATCCTTGTTTGTCCATACTATCAGCTGGCTTGCAGACATCAACCTTTGGAAGGCTAATGCCAAATTTTGGCAGTGTAACTGTAACCTCCTTGTCTACACTAACACATTGCCCTTCTGTAGTCACAAAAAAATCCTTGGCATCATCTGATGGTGCATCCTCTTTTAGTTTCATGCTTATTTGTGTTTCTGGAAAGCTTACATCAGGTTCTTTAATATCTATATCTACAAAGGGCATGTCTTTCACTACCTTGGATGATTTCCCACCAAATTTTGGTAAGTTGACAGAGGGAAGTTTAAACTTTACTGGTGTACCACCAGTTGTTAGATCTTTATGTTCAGCATCATCCTTTGAAATTGTGAAATTCACATCTGGCTCTTTTATTTCCACAGAAAATTCTGGAAGGGATAAACCAACCTGCGGAAGACTGACATCAATGTCTGCAGTTTTGATGTCTGGTTTTGAAAACTCAACAGCTGGAATTTCTTCAATACCAACATCAACCTCTGGTTTAGAAAATGAAATGTCTTCAGATGATTTTATGTCTTTTTTCTGAAAAGCATCTACTTTTGGAATGCTAATACCTTTGATTTCTTTTTTTCCCTCAGGTAGAGTCAGGTCAACTTCAGGTTTGGATACACTGAGAGTCATCTCCAGGCCTTTGTTGTCAGATAGAGCTGTAGGTTCTACAGATAATTTAGCTTCTGGCAATGTAACATCCTTTGTAGTTTCATCTGTGCTGACTTCAGGCATTTGAATATCAGCCCCGTCATCAGTTGTTTTTGGAAATGAAACTCCAAATTTGGGAAGTTTAATTGTGGGAAGTCTAAATTTTGTGGGAGAAACTGTTGAATCCTTTAACTCAGCTTCTATATCTGTGGTCTTACTTTCAACATTTAGTTCTGTCCCATCTGCACCCTTTAACAAGCCCTGTGCAGTTGGAAGATTTATGTCAGCCTCAGATACTTTAGTATCAGATACTTTAGTATCTGATTTAGAGAATCCAAATTTGGGAAATGATATTTTCCTTTTCTTCATTTTAGACTCTGTTTCTTTTAGTTCAGCTTGTGGTAGATCAGATGGCTCCTCTTCAGTTTTTTCACTAACCTTGATGACAGATTTCTCTGGTACCAGACCAGCTTCTTCTGTTCCACTCTCCTCTTGAGCATCCTCTACAGCCTCAACCTTCATGTCAACTTTCCCAGCCCTTTCTTTTGTAGGCTTTTGTGTAGTCTCGCTGGAAATGTGGTCTTTGCTAAATTCAACACCTGCATACATTTCAGGTGTTGAGAGCCCAGTTTCCTCCTGCTTTGATTTTCCCTCTGTCTTGGGGATTTTTATTTTTGGAACAGAAACATCTATGCTCAGCATTTTTAATTTGCTCCGATTTTTGTCTGTTTCTGAGCTATATGCTTTGGGATCAGTATCAGATGTTTTCTTCTCAGAATCTAATACAACCTCTATTATGTCATTTTCCTCTTTTTTAGTGACTTCAGTTGTTCCTTTCATTGATTTCCCTCCCATTTTGGGCATTTTAAATTTAGGCATCTTCATTTTATGTGGAGAGGTGTCTTTGCTTTTGATTTCAGCCTTCAGTTCTCCTTCAGCATCTTGTTTTGAGGTTTCCTTAACAATGCCAGTGCAAACGTCATGATGGAGCATTTGATCATCCTCTATATCATGTGCTTTTTTAGTTTCATGCTCCGGTGCACAACTTTCACCTTTTTGAGATTTTTTAAATGTTGCTTCTTCAGAAGATTGTTTAGTGGCTAAATGGTCTTCATCAAGAGATATTTTTGCATCACTATCACTTTTCGATGATGTGGCCTTTTTTGGTAATTCAATCGTTATTCCTGGGAAGTGAATGTCTGGTGTCTTGATCTCAAAACTAGGCATAGAAACCTTTGCTTTCTTTGATTTCTTTTCATGTCCTTTTCTGTCAGCTTGGATATCAGTGTCATCTTTCACATCCTTTTCTTGAGTGTCTGTATCTTTGGCTACTTTGATTTTTTGCAATTTAATTGACTGTTCAATGGCTTCCATTCCTGGTATTTCAATGTCTTCACGCTTTGGAAGTTTGAATTTTACATCGGGGGAAGTACTTTTCCTATCCCTTGCTAACATTTTGCCAGTTTTGGGTTTGTGGTCTGCTGGCTTAATTTTTGATTGGTCTGTTTCATAAAGATGAGATTGTTCACTTTTAGGTAATAAGATGGCTTGATCTTTTGAAGCAACAGGAGAAAGTCTCTGTTCTTCTTTATCCATTGTGTCAGGCGACTTAATATTTATTTCTGTGCTCATGCTCAACATTTTACAAGGGGATCCTTTAGGTGTTATGCCAGTCTTGTCTGATTTTATTGTGATCTCTCTCTGTACAAGGACTCCTGTGATGTCTCTCTCGGGTAATTTAAAGGCAGGGAATTTTGATACTGCTTCCTTTACATCCTCAACATTAAAATCTTGTCCTTCTCTCTTAGCTTTTGATATATTTATTATCTTCTCAATTTTTTGTTCTTTAATTCTAGGAGACTTCAACTTAGCTTTTGATCCTTTGTCCTCCATGCCAGGAATCTCAATTTCCTCTCGTTTCAGGAGAGGCACTTTGTTTGGGTCTCTTTGCCTTATAGTTATCGAGTCTTCGTGGTTGAATTCAGAGAGATCCATCTTAGGTAGTTTAAAACTTGATTCCAAATGTGCTTTTTGTGTTACTTCAGTGTCAGTACCCCCAGTACTCTTCCCGCTTTTGTCCACTTCCAGAGCATGTGATTTTGGCTGGGATATAACTGGTGTTGAAGTAATTGGTTTCTTTGTGTCCATGACCGTTGAGGACACATCTTGTTTTGTTTGAATCCCAAATGTGAAACCGTCTGATGATGTAAATTCTAGTCTGTTTACTGTGTTTGCAAAAGGACTCTTTGATGCAGCTATGTCTGCCATTGGTCCCCTGGTTCGAATCCCATAACTTTCTCTTTCTAGAATGTTTTTTTCTTTCTTTTCCTTGTCGCTGCCAATTTTTGGTGATTTGCTTACTGGTCCTATATCTGGCATGTCAAGAGAAACATCAACTTTCGGTATGCCCATGTCAATTTCTCCTGACTTTTGGGTGTTCTCTAAAATCTCTTTAATTATTGGTTTGCTATCAGAATCAACTTCATGTCCAACTGCTTCAATTTGTGATATTACATTAGGACTGTCCATAATATTGTCAAATGCTGATGTATCCGAAGTTCGCATCCCACTTGTGGAGGATTTTAGTGGACTCTCTGTTTCTGTTTCATATTTATCCTTTCCTGGAATGCTAACCTTCAGTTCCGATTTCAATTCTCTTTCTTTGCCATCCTCTCCAAGAGCAACTGTAATATCAGTGGTCTCTAAAGTAGTGTCCAAACTGATAAGCTCAACCTTATGCAATGATTCAGTCGTTGGCAAAGTCGTGAATGTATATTCATTTCTTGTTTTAGTCAAGTCGGTTTTTTCAGCTTCATTCAAGATTTTAGGGCTCTCTAACACATTAGACCCTGGCACTTGCTCTACGGCTATATTCATAACAATTTTGTCGTCCAAGACCTCCATATTGTCTGTTGTTGGCACCTCTTCATTTTCTTGGGTTTCTTCAACAGACTTGCTCCTGCAGCCTGCCATCCTCATCTTAAGTTTCGTTTTGCGTGTCTTTTTCTTCTCTTTCTCATCTGGGGACTTTAATGGAGACTTAAGGGGAGATTCTGTGTCACTTGTTGGTGGACTCATCTCTAATTTTCTCTGTTCTTCTGCTTCTGATGTGCTGTGAGATCTCTTAAAATGTGCCCTGCGACCTTTGCTAAAGGTGGGGAATTTGGGCCAAGAGATGCGATCATGTTGTTTTTTCGTCTTTCTTCGACCTCTCATTTCTGGTCCTCCTCCTTCCTCTTCTCGCTCAGCCTCCTCACCCTGTAAATGATGAAGCGGATATACGGTCAATGAAATCTCTAAGGAAGCTTTGTGGTATTACTTAATTGAATATAATGGACAGTATGATAATTACAATGGTTATATCTGGCCTCATTGTCTCAGCATCTTCCTGGGTTCTTGGAGTTGGTTTGCGTTTTAGACAGAATGCCACTTTATATGGTTGAGCATGCTCAAGAATCTGGAGGGCGTCTTCATATGACACATTATCAAAGTATACTGTAGCACTAAGAATCTGATCACCTGAAAGGCCAGATGGAAGGACACAAATGAGGATGGATGTGAAAAGATTAGTTAGCTGTATTTTGTAATGTGCTATAATTATGACATCTCACCTTCTTTCACACTTAGATGCTTTGAGGCAGCTGACTCTGGTTTTACTTCCTTGATGAAGATGCCATCCTTTCCCCCTCCACTTACAACCAAACCCTCAGCACAGACTTCTTTTTCAGTTTTCACTATAATTTCTGACTGATCACTTTGCATGTCCTGAAACAAAAGGCAATTTAGAAATCTGTTCATAATTTGTATTATTCACATTTCTAATCATCTGTGTTCTTCACTAGAGAGAACTTTAGGCGTGTCTGACCTCTGTTTGATTCATCTTGGCAGAGGAACGCTTGTCAAACAGTGAGCCGAAACCAATCCTTTTGCTTTTTTTGGAACTCTTGGTGGGTGAGTCATAGAAGTCACCTTCAGCCTGGCAAAAGAGTTAGTATGTGATCTATTATATAATATAATAGTTAGATCAGATACAGCATTATGAAATTCTGAATTTGGGTTATCGTACATAGTTAAGATAAGGGTGTTGTGTAAAATACCTGTTTATCGTATTTTTCTGTGGTAGGGAATTCCTCAACAGGAGAGGAACCCTGAGGTCGAGGTCTTTCCTCTTCTAAAACTTCAGGCTCCTGACATATCTGTTACATTTAACGATACCAATTAAAGGGGACCTATTATGCAAAATTCACTTTTACATGGTGTCTGAACATACACATGTCGGCAATGTGTGCACACAACCACCCTACAGTATATTGGTAAAAATCCACCCACTCCTCTTTTTTTAATCCACATAAATCATAAGTAGTGTCTCAGAACAAGCCGTTTGCAGATTCTAGCATACTGTATGTGACGTCACAAATGTGTAGGCCCCGCCCACAATTGCTGACGGACTCCGCCCTATTAGCATAGACCTCCTCGTCAGAGCATTAAACAGCAGCATTCAAGCAAGAATAAAAAATAAAAAAAATTGTAAAACTTTACGATAAGGTTGTATTAGTTAACATTAGTTAATGCATTAGTTAACATGAACTAACCATGAACAACACCTCTGTTCAGCATTAGTTAATCTTTGTTAATAAAAATCCAGCTGTTCATGGTTTGTTCATGTTAGTTCACAGTGCATTAACTAATGTTAGCAAGATTTTAATAATGTATTAGTAAATGTCGAAATTAACTTTAACAAAGATAAATAAATGCTTTATAAGTGCAGTTTATTATTAGTTCATGTTAACTAATGTAGTTAACTAATGTTAACTAATGAATCTTATTGTAAAGTTTTACCATTTTGTTTTTTTAAATTAAAGCTACTAAAGTTAATTCAATCAATAGCAGTGAGGGATTTTCTGTTTTTCTTTTGTTGTTTGATTCATATCAACAACATAGCAGTAGGTACTGTATATTACGCTGCTTTCACTTTTAATACACAGATCTAATATACACATGCAATTTCTTTTTCTGCTACTTAAGTTCACAGGCACAACTGACTGTGTTAATGTGAACTTTTTGTGTGTTTTTGACATAACCTTGTGTGTTTTTGACAGTTTAAGCGCAATAAGACGTGAAAGAGAACTTAGTTTAATACTCTCGGGCTACGCCATCTGACATCCAGCTCTCTGTGTGTGTGCTTCGTATGTGTGCACTCAAAAAAAGCGTGGGGTGGGGAGCAGCAGCTCATTTGGATTTAAAGATATACATGCACAATGTTTTTCAATCCACTCAAAACTGTGGCATTTACAGCATGGTATAATAAATGAAGTGTGGGGTATTTTGAGCTGAATCATCACAGACAGGACAACTGAGACTTATAATACATCTTGTAAAAAGGGGCATAATAGGTCCCCTTTAAAGATTGTTCAAACAATCAACCAGTTTAAAACAGAGAGACAAATTAACGTGCATGTCTGCTGTACTTGATACTCACTAAATCATCATCTGTGTCTTGCTCTGGTCCCTTCAGCCTTCGCCCTTCACCTGTTGTGATGAAAAATGCAGAATAACTTGTAAATACTTAAGGGGGAAGCTACGTGAATACATATATTTCCCATCTGACTTGTAAGCAAAATGCTCAGATGCGACTTGAATTTAATTCAAGGTGCATAACGTTACTGCACACATGAATCCATCCTAAATGCCAAGAGCCTGCTGGTCATCAGTGCCATCTATACCTTACTTATTTGCTGTTTGAAAGTTTTTAATGATTGGAGAGTGGGGATCTACGGGATTTTGACGGACCAAAACTTTTCTATCTGCAAAGATTGCAGAGTCTAAGGCAAGATTTCCTGGTAGATATTCCCACAGGATCCAGATAGTCTACCTGCTTCTGTTGCTTCCTGTAAAGAGAGGCACTCTATTGATCTGAAGGGGTTGGCTTACACTGCCAGCAATAAGGACAACATAGAAACATGGGCTTTGATAGATCCGAAAAAGAACAGTGAAACTAATATTGTTATAAATATCTGTCGATGTGGTATTATTAAAAAAAATAATGAAAGTAAAAGAATTTACGGCATGAAATTGATTGTTGTATGTATTTAACAATATTATACAATAGACATAAAAGTTGAAATATTGCTTATACCAGCAGCAAAAATACTCTCCTCCTTTCTTCTGAGAAAGGCATTCATTTCCAGTTTCCCATAACACAATGCACTTAAAAGGATTGTGTAGGTACATAAATATTTTCCATGAGCCTCACTCTGCCCAGGCCATTAACCTGCACTTTCCTGCAAGCACTTATCGAGGCATCAGGTCTAGATGGTATTTAAATACACTGGAGATTTTTGTATGTGCATGTATGCCATGTAGCACATGAATAGTGTGATTGCACTTGCAGATTGTTCATATCTTTTCACAGTTTCTAATAATCAGACACTCTAAGCTTGGGAATGCACCAATGTACACTATATTGCCAAAAGTATTTGGACACCCCCTACAAATCATTGAATGCAGGTGTTCCAATCACTTCCATGGCCAAAGGTGTATACAATCCAGCACCTAGGCATGCAGACTGCTTCTACAAACATTTGTGAAAGAATGGGTCGCTCTCAGGAGCTCAGTGAATTCAGCCGTGATAGGTTGCCACCTGAGCAATAAGTCAATTTGTGAAATTTTGTCACTACTAAATATTCTACAGTCAACTGTTAATGGTATTATAACAAAGCAGAAGCAATTTGGAACAACAGCAAATCAGCCACAAAGTGGTAGGCCACGTAAAAATCACAGAGCGGGGTCAGCGCATGCTGAGGCGCACAGTGTGCAGAAGTCACTAACTTTGTGCAGAGTCAATAGCTACAGACTTCCAAACTTTGTGTGCTCAAATTAGCTCAAGAATAGTGCTTAAAAAGCTTCATGGAATGAGTTTCCATGGCTGAGCAGCTGCATCCAAGCCGTACATTATGCTCTTGTGAACTGTATGCAAAGAACATATATTGCCAGGTTCAGGGCAAGGAACTGGGAACCGTGTGAACGCCACCATTGAAGAAAGTTCACTTCAAGTTCAAGGGCAGATACGCTCTTGTCAAAGGATGTCGGGAACAGCCGGGCTATAATCAGACCCGTTATTATCCTGTCCAAAGTACACCAGAGTTACTGACCGCTACCATCTTTGATTTGGAAAATTTGAAATTTAGTCCTGCACCGCAAGAAAACTGATCGGGTCCCGCAGGAATGCAGACCTCTACCTTACATCACCAAGCACAATGCAAAGCGTTGGATGCAGTGGTGTAAAGCACGCTGCCACTGGAATCTAGAGCAGTGGAGACGTGTTCTCTGGAGTGACCAATCATGATTCTCTGTCTGGCAAAAAAGTCTGGGTTTTTCAAGTGTAAAGTTTGGTGGATGGGGAACTATGGTTTGGGGTTGTTTTTCAGGGGTTGGCCATGGCCCCTTAGTTCCAGTGACAGGAACTCTTAATTCTTTAGCATACCAAGATATTTTGGAAAATTTCATGCTCCCAACTTTATGGGAACAGTTTGGGGATGGCCCCTTCCTGTTCCAACATGACTGCGCACCAGTGCACAAAGAAAGGTCCATAAATACATGGATGAGCGAGTTTGGTGTGGAGGAACTTGACTGGCCTGCACAGAGTCCTGACCTCAACCTGATAGAACACCTTTGGGATGAATTTGAGCGGCGACTGCGAGCCAGGCCTTCTCGTCCAACATCAGTGCCTGACCTCACAAATGCGCTTCTAGAAGAATGGTCAAAAATTCCCATAAACACACTCCTAAACCTTGTGGAAAGCCTTCCCAGAAGAGTTAAAGCTGTTAGAGCTGCAAAGGGTGGGCCAACTCCATATTAAACCCTACGGATTAAGAATGCGATGTCAATACAGGACAACTCCGGTGAAAAATGAACCTAGGGGTAATTAACACATGGTTACCGAGTAGATCGTTCTCTGGGATGGGTTTTCATGAAAATCGAATGTAAAGAGTTTTATCTCTAAAAACAGATTAGCTTATAACGCTAGTATATGGGGCATAGAATAAGTAAAATTAAATCGCTAGTTAATACCACTAACAAGGCTCAAAATAGCCTCACACTAACACGATAGCATAATGAGGGTCCCTACATGCAAACCGAAGCATTGAGAACTTTGTAAGTGTACAAATAGTTTAATAAGAAGTTACTTTTTAAAGATAGTACATTACGCGTATACAGACTGGAGCCATCGACAAGTCGAGCCACGGTTGAATAATCCGCCATCTCTTTAGTGTGTATCCTTTGGAAGCACTAGTGTCTGTTGCGTTCAGTTTTTAAAAAAAAATATTTTTATTTATTTATTTTCTCTATTGTTCAGTGCTTTCTTTCGGAAACAACGGACCATATGAGATTCCAAGTCACAGTTCATCACTTAGCACAGCGTTCGTGGCTCGACTTGTCGAGACTGTTTTCCAAGATGGCTCCTGTCTGTATGCGCGTAATGTACTGTCTTTATAAAGTATCTTCTTATTAAACTGTTTGTACACTTACAAAGTTCTCAATGCTTCGGTTTGCATGTAGGGACCCTCATTATGCTATCGTGTTAGTGTGAGGCTATTTTGAGCCTTGTTAGTGGTATTAGCTATTATTTAGCTATATATATATACTAGCATTATAAGCTAATCTGTTTTTAGAGATAAAACTCTTTACATTCGATTTTCATGAAAACACATCCCAGAGAACGATCTACTCAGTAACCATGTGTTAATTACCCCTAGGTTCATTTTTTCACAGGAGTTGTCCTTTAAAGTTCATGTGCATGTAAGTGCCAAAACTTTTGGCAATATAGTGTATAAACAGCTGGGGGAAAATGCTAATTGCATTTCATGCACATAAATAGACTTACAGTATTAAAGGGAGGAGAAAACTCTTCCCATATCTTTTGTCGATGTCAAAGGCTTTGAGAACAATCCAAATAAATGGTATTAAACTGTCGATCTGTCATTCGGCAGATGCCAACATTGACAGGTTACATAACACTCCCTTCTCAAAAATTAGAAACAAAATTACGCAAGTTTTGTACCAACCACAATTAGGCTCTTTAAACCCTGCTTTTAACCACAGGTAAAGCAATTTCATGCTTGAAAGGGGTTTAGCACCACTTTTGCTGGGTGCTTAACCTCCTTGGGTTATGAAACGTTGCGCTGCTTAGCACTGCCTTTAATAATAACAGAATGGTGCAGTGAGAAATAAATAAGCCCAAATGATATGCAAGACAAGAGAAGCCTTTAATTAAATAAGGTCACATACTGTGTTCCTCCAATCAATGATATTGGCTAAAGAAACCAATGGTTTAAGTAAGCTGATGTGTATAGGAGAGATCAGGGATGATTGCAACACTTTAAGTAAGGTTTTGGTTGAACATTTAGGATGAACAACATAGCTGTGGGTTTGATGTTCGATATGTTATGATGCAGATCAACGAGTTTCAACGAAGCTTTTTGTCCGGGCTGCTATTGTAGTTAAACAGGCTTAAGATGTTTTTTCACCTTAAGCGTTATAATATCTGCCCAAAACCAACAAGCTTAAACAACAGGCCTTACTGTGTGTTCTTTTTCCCTGACTGTTTTCAGGCTCCCCACCCGTAGCAGGATGGGGGAATATGTCCCCCTTAAGAACAATGTGGATTTACTTTTAAATTGTAACATATTTAGATATAGCATGTGCAGGATGTTGATGCATCAGCCAATTTGTTATTATATGAAATAAATAAAAACATTTGCTAATTTAGAAGTTATAGAACAAAATGTCAAATAATTAAAGGGATAGTTTACTCAAAAATGAAATTTTTGTCATCACTTACTCACCCTCAAATTGTTCCAACCCTAAATGATGACAAAATGTTCATTTTTGGGTGAACTATCCCTTCAATAGAGGGGAAAGATGGCCCCTGGATAATGTTTAAATTACTTTTTATATAATTCTTATTAATATATTTTAAAGTGTTTTCATGTAAAATACTAAATAAACGATTGTATTTAAAATGTTATTTTGGCAGTTTAGTTAATTGTTAATAATTTAGTTAATAATTGAATAACCAATGTCAGACAAAACAGAATTCCAGTAAGAGATTAATCTGAAAGGTACAGTTATTCTAAGACTTCATAGTTATTCTATGACTTATATACAGGCATATGCATTTTTAATTATTTAATCGCCCATACTTGAATTGAAGATATGTCATAATACCAACACTATGAATGCAAAAGTATTGATTTCACTCTAACATCTAAAATGTAAATATAATTCATGCAAATACTGAATAATAACTTAAAATAATTACTACATTTAAAAATAATAACACTAGTAGCAACATGCCAGTTGGGGCCTTCTGTGCCAATTATGAGTCATCTTACCCCGAGGGTCTAATTTGATCTTTTTACTTCAAAATATAAATGATACATTTTACTCATCAAATCCAAAAACATTTATGTGTCCACAAATCCCTCATTAATAAATAGACACAAAACAACTTTTATATTCAACACAATACAATGTTGAATATAAAAGTATATTTTCCAGAGACACAAAATTATATCAATTACCCTCAAAACTGTTTCACCTAAATCTCACAAATGTATCCCATAATGCAGCCATCTGTTAGGTGTTACTGTATGTAATATATATGAATACAAAACATAAAAATTTTCTTTCATTGTCCATCATTAGTAAGTTATTTAAAATACAAATCACCACCAAAATGTGTTGAAATCATTCCTGGGCTCATATACTTCAGAGATATGTTTCCATTATAGGATTAAAAATAAAATATGTTAGCTCTGCTGAAGGTGTTGTGAAATCAGATTCACAGGTTCAGGTTGCTGCTTTATGTTACTGAAATATCTCGAAGTACAAACACTAAAAATAATCCACGTGCCAATATAAAAATAGCATAGTTTAGCAAAATTACATTTAAAAACATTTTTCCAACATTTCCAAAACATCGTGTTTGC
The DNA here is from genome assembly GCF_949357685.1 of Gobio gobio. NCBI lineage: Eukaryota > Metazoa > Chordata > Actinopteri > Cypriniformes > Gobionidae > Gobio > Gobio gobio. Next base: position 40,172,453 of record NC_137111.1, read on the forward strand.
TGCATTTTAATGACACTGATGCCAAGTGCCTCTCCAGCTAAACATTAAAGGTTAATAATTTTAGGTTTGCACCTACCTGATCTGTGGTTTACTTGGAGGAATATATGTTTACCGTTTTCCAGATAATAATTCGCCTCGTGCACAGCATGCATTGACAGGACTGTCTGTGAGTAGTTAGTTTTAGTAGAGAAGATGAAGGGCCCTGCCCTTTTTTGTATACTTTATAAAGGTATGACACAACCCTGTTTCAGGGCTGTGGTTCTAGCTCCTGCTAATACTATTGTGCTGAAGAACAAACATTTCAATCGGTTGCACTCCTGGCACACATTCACAAATATGAGGTCTTGTGATTTTAGTTATTTTTTTAAGCAAAGAATTGCAGTGAGGGTGTTTATGTCCCTCTGTTCTCCAATAAATGTTGTGTTTGTTTAGTTTAGTTTTAATGTTGAAGGAAATTGTTATGACATTAGTGGATGTGAATGCAGAATGAAGACAAGATCTCTTGCAGTTTAGGGATATTTCACTGTGCTTTAGCCACACAATGAATAAATAAACAATAAGAGCTTGAAGAATGGATCAGTTTACTCAATGCAAAGCAAGCTGTCAATCTCATAATGGCAGTATATCTGTGTGTGTGTGTGTGTGTGTGTGTGTGTGTGTGTGTGTGTGTGTGTGTGTGTGTGTGTGTGTGTGTGTGTGTGTGTGTGTGTGTGTGTGTGTGTGTGTGTGTGTGTGTGTGTGTGTGTGTGTGTGTGTGTGTGTAAGTGTGTAAGTGTGTGTGTGTGTGTGTAAGTGTGTGTGTGTACGTGTATCTGGTTTACCCTATGTTATTGGGAGCAAATGTCCCCATTTTTGGCCCCCATGAGGAAAATCATACCAATGAAGTGTTTTGAAAAAGTAAAAATGAAGAAAGTTTTGTGTGATGGGTTGGTTTAGAGGTAGTGTTAGTGTAGGGGGATAGAATATACAGTTTGTACAGTAAAAACCACTACGTCTATTGAATGTCACCATAAAACATGGAAACCAGTGTGTGTGTGTGTGTGTGTGTGTGTGTGTGTGTGTGTGTGTGTGTGTGTGTGTGTGTGTGTGTGTGTGTGTGTGTGTGTGTGTGTGTGTGTGTGTGTGTGTGTGTGTGTGTGTGTGTGTGTGTGTGTGTGTGTGTGTGTGTGTGTGTGTGTGTGTGTGTGTGTGTGTGTGTGTGTGTGTGTGTGTGTGTGTGTGTGTGTTTTAACCCTATTTATTTGTCTTTAACTGAGCTGGACATGAGTGCTATTGAATTGAATTGTCTGAGAAATTCAAAGTTAGTAAATTCATAAAGTAGTTACTCCCTAATTAAATATTTGCTCATTGGGTGCTGCTGTAAAATGGATAAGAATGTGTTTTATGCAAGTGTCAAAGCCAAACTATTTTACAGTATATATAATTTGTATGACTATAGGAAATCTTGCTTATAAAGTATAGGAAAATATATAAATTCCCAATTGTGAATTATAAAGTCAAAATTGTGGGATATAAACTTGCAATATGTGAGAAATTCCGAAATGCACGTTTATACCTCACAATTCAGACTTTTTTCAGAATTGTGTGATATAACTCGCAATTGTAAGAAAAGCTATTCTACAATAAAGCAATTCTGACTTTATTTCTTGGAATTGCGACTTTTTCAGAATTGAGACTTTATATCACAATTTGAACTTCATATTAACCGAGAGATAAAGTCAGAATTGCATGTTTGTTGACTTTATTTCTCAGAATTAACTTATATAATCTTGCAATTACAAGTTTTAAAGTAAGAATTGTGAGATGTAAATTCCCAATTGCGTGTTATAAAGTCAAAATTGCAGGATATAAACTTGCAATTGTTTTAAAGTCTGAATTGCGAGATAGGCCTATACACTTGCAGCTTGAGAAATGTCAGAGTTGTGAGAGAAAAAGTCACAATTTTCTTTTTTATTATTATTTTTATTCTGTGGCGAAACAAGCTTCCATAGGAACTTTTGAGCATGATAGAGATGGTCGCTATGAAATGTTGTTGTATGGAAAAGAGCTGCATGAAATGTCTCGTTTCACTGTAATAATAACAGTACACAGGTTTGGAACAACATGTGCGTAAATGATGAATTTTCATATTTAGGTGAAGTATTAAGTACATAGTATTAAGTAGATGAATGTGTATTTAAACTGGGTCATTTATGTAGTAGAAATGTGGAATTATTTTTGAACTTGGTGCCTTCTAGACTGAGAAAAGACAGAAAATGTATTTTTGTCTCATGTGGATGCATTTTCAGATCATGCCTATGGAAACTAAACTTTCATAGGAATTAATTGAAAAGTTGAAACACTCACTTTGCTCCGCACTGTTCTGTTATGAATGCCCGATCCGAGCGGCCGTGTGCATTTACATTCTGTGAGTGAGATCCTATCCCTATGGGCGGGTTGAAAACATGCGGAACTAGCTCCTTCTACTGGCTGTAGTCTCTAGCCTCCAATCCTCCAATGAGGCAAAATTACGATATTTGTGTCATTGGAGGATTTTTTCCAGAAATAAAATGCATAATTCTCTCGTCTCAGGGGGACATGAGGGGGGAAAGTACGATAATATACTACCGGGTTTCTACTGATACAAAGCTTAATGCTAATCGCTGAAGTAACCCTGTAAGTCCAAAGGTCCAAACCTTTTACAGACCTCCTTAATTTAAACTTTTTGCAAGTGCATGTTTCAAATTTCATGATATTACAAGATTAGCTGTACAAACCTTGGAATTTCCCAACTACTGATCCTGTATGTTTGCACATCACCCATGACCAAGATTACAGGCATTAGAGGTTGTTTTCTGCTCCTGTGGCCATATGGGCCCAGAGCGCTGCTCCTTCGACACACTAATACGGTTAATTAGCTGCTCAGCAAGTTACAGGGACAAGGAACATCAATTCTGGCCTGCGCTCATAACATCATACACAAGCCTCTTTCAGAGTCAAGTGGGAAAGACTTGTTTGGATTCAAAATATAATTGAATTTCAGGCCCAGAGAGGGAAAATAAACTGAAAACTGAATTGGATTTTCTTCCCTATTAAGAACATGGGACCGACTTCCCTCATGTTTCCAATCAATCAGGAACAATAATTGATACATTTATGTGCCAATGAGATAATGGCTTTAGAATTGAAGGGTTAAAAAGATAGTTCTTCCGGAAACAAATTCTCTCATCACTTACTCATCCTCGTGTCATTTAAAATGTATCAGGGTTTTTTTTTTCTCCATACAATGAAAGTCATTGTGGTATGGACCCTATTAACTTACAAAATATCTTGAGGTTTAGAATGACACAAGGTTTAACACAGGCCCGGTTTTACGGGGGTGCTAGAAGCACCCTCAAACGCAAGCAAAAGCACCCTCAGTTGATACTGTAATAATATACTGGCGAAACAGATTTGGCAGATTTGCACATTTGTGTCCGAACTCTGGAGAGCGTCAAATGCATCTATTTACAGCGAGTTTTTGCAGCGCTGAGTAATGTAGCCAATCACAGATAGTGGTTGATCTCTTGAACGCAATCAGAATCTCACCGCTCAAAACGCCAGAGTTTTTAGGCTATATGAGTTAATGCAGGCTCCCGAAACCTCCCATTAACAAAGTCAAGACACGATGTAAGTAAAATAATTATTGTTAACAACTTCATTTTAATAACGGAACTTTGTGAGATCGCGATGAACTGACAAAGCAACCGCATTTTAGTGATCGTAGCGATCTTGGCTGCACTTTCGAGGCTACAGTCTATAATATTCATTGAATAAAACAAATTAGTGAATTTCTCTGACAACATATAGTTTTTAAGTCTGGATATTCTTATGAAATATAAAACATTCTCATGAAAATATTATTACACGTCTTTTTACATTACATATTGTCCCAAAACACATTCATATGCAAATTAGATACAGTGTATGTATTGCCTAGAAAGGGAATGGCATTTATGGCCATGTTTACACACACATATTGCAAGTAAAATGGTATATCAAATTATGATATATTCATAACATTGAGAATCATCTTTATACAAAGTTTGGATTAAAAAAAAACTTGAAGCATAAAAATTGATTGGTGAATGAAAAAAAATCCCATTGTTTGTCTATTCGTGTCTTTTAATTTTCTTAATAAATGGGTTCTGGTGTCCTCTACAGAGCAGAGGATATAGCATATAACATAGGATTTTAAGAAAAAAATCTATTTGTTTATTAATGACCAGGGGAAAAAAATCTAAATTCACAAAACATTTTTTTCTTGTTCTCAGTAAGATGACATGTTAAAATATTAGTAACGCATTAAAGCAATGTAAAGGCAGACTAATAGATTAATAGACAATTTGTAGAAAAATATTTTTGAAATTCCAATTATTGGTAAAAGTGATGACTTATAAATAAATAATCATCACTGCCGTTTCTTAGCCTATCTGCACTTTACTAGAGCACCCGTAGTCATTTCAGAAGCACCCTCAGGGATTTGATTCTGTAACTGGGCCTGGTTGAATAAATGGTGACTTTTCTTTTTTTGGATGAACTTTCTCAATAAATATCTCACACAATACAGTAAAAAAAAAAAAATATATATATATATATATAGGCATATTATCAGTTCAGATATGAAATGTAAAAACTTTCAATTTATTTAGGAATGTTCAATTTCAATGTTCAGTCCATCACAAAAACCATGAAAAATGCAAACACTCTCAAATTCATCATTTATTCATTGGCAGGAGGACATTAGTGAGATGCTGATATTATGACTAGTGCGCATAATCAATGAGTATTTTATGGACTGCTGATGCACTTATATTTGAAGAGCTTCTCTATAACTATGCTTTTTTTTACTGTAAAATTGCCACTAATTACTAAATTAGTACTGTATAAGGTAACCAACAGTAAACCAAACAGGTTATTACTGTAGAATACCCCCATTTTTGTCCCATTGTAGATATAGCAGCTGGCCAATGCCTAATTCAAAATGTACAAAGTGAAAACAAAGACGTTTGTTTGATTACATTTTGATTGATCTAATATCCATTTGCACACTTTGAGAATCAGAGAGCATAGAGCCAGACCCATCTGTCACAGGACTTTATTTGGGTGAAAACTACATTTTGGCAAAATAATGTGTTAAGTACTGCTGTATAAAATAATGTACCTTTAAAGCACTGACATGTTATCTTTGCAATGTACTATTTGTTTTCTCAGATAGCACAGATTGTGTGTTAATGCAATCTCACAAGTGCCCAGCATCATGGAAAAGCTCCAATGAATCTGACATTGCAAATTTATATCTGTATAAAACCAGAGCTCGAAAGCACATTTCATTTAATTAAATCATGTGTATGCCATTCTGGGTTACATATCTAGTAATTAAGCTGTCATGCAGCTGTTGTATTGTGAGATGTATTGGCTGCTCATTGCACCCTGCAAGATCCCTAAAATACAGCTGTTGTCTCATTTAGGTTACTTTAAGTGTCTGTTTCTATGTTTCCACAGCTTGAAGTTCATCTGAAGGTCAAAGAAAAAACTATAGATAAATCTGCTAGTTGAACGGGATAGGACAAGTTGACCAAATGACTAGAGCTGTTTGGTCAACAGGTTAATTGGATTTCAAAACCTTTGTAACGAAGCCAAAAAGAGCAGTTACCGTAACATAGAATGACACAACCAAGAAGAGTTAAAGAAAACATTAGACAAAGAAGGTACAAAGTAGTCTCTTAAGTCAAAAACACCATAATATAGGGATGTGTTTTATATATATATAATACATACATAGATAATAAATACATACATAATATACAAAATAAAAAATATATAAAAAATCATTACATTGTGGCTTTATATATATATTTGTGTGTGTGTGTGTGTGTGTGTGTGTGTGTGTGTGTGTGTGTGTGTGTGTGTGTGTGTGTGTGTGTGTGTGTGTGTGTGTGTGTGTGTGTGTGTGTGTGTGTGTGTGTGTGTGTGTGTGTGTGTGTGTGTGTGTGTGTGTGTGTGTGTGTGTGTGTGTGTGTGTGTGTGTGTGTGTGTGTGCGCGTGTGTGTGCGCGTGTGTGTGCGCGTGTGTGTGCGTGTGTGTGTGTTATATATGATGGCTCCCTGATTGCTCATGAATTTGATATATTTTATTTATTTTAGATTTATTTTATATAATTATATTTTATAAAATTATATATATATATATATATATATATATATATATATATATATATATATATATATATATATATATATATATATATATATATATATATATATATATATATATATATATATATATATATATAAAATGTTCCGTATTTTAGAATGGTATATACTTATATAATGTATGTAATTATATACATGAATGTATATAATTATGTATATAATTATATTTTATTAAAATATATTACATATATTATATATTTTTATTTGATGAGTTTATGTATTATATTTTATATATATATATTATAAAAAATCTATCAATTTAAATATAAATATACTATATATATATTGAAATAATCATATATATCATTAAAATAAAACTGAGCACTTTTTCTTAAAATGTAGTCAACATATTACTGTAGAAATACACGAAAATAAGATCTCAAGCTTTCATAAACACTTGTAAAAACACTATCCAAATTCAACCGTTCCTAAACGCTCTAAAATCATGCTCTCAATATTGTAAACAAACACACTGCAGATGCTGTTGATAAAATACTGCATAACTCTGTTGACACACCCACTGCCACATAGCCACGCCCCCTTTACTGCAGACACACCCAGATCACACACAGTGCAGCGTCATCTCAGCAGAGAAATGCAGTGATGCTTGTAAACAAGCTCAGCACTAGTGTCCCACTAACACACACAAGCACAGTCCAACTGCAACATTATACTGTCCTGCCGCCAGAGGTGCTGAGTACGGAGATAAAAATAGCACAGAGCAGGCAGAATGAGACAGCAAGAGAGAGGCAGAGAAGAAAAAGCTAAAGAGACAGAGCAAAATAAAGAGTGATGCCCACCCGTGGCTGAAGCATGCCAGTTGGGAAATGCCAGGTGAAAACAGTCACACATGATGGCTGTCGTCTGCGGATGTTGTCCGGGCTGTCAGTACTGTTTTTCTGGCGATGTCCTGTTTCGGGCAGCCTCACTCTCTTCCTCCGAGGCTGAAGAACCTGCTGCCTCCTCTGTCCTCTCAGTCAGACACTCCAGATGCAGAGGACAAAATAAAGTCGGAGTCAGTGAGTGATGATAAAGTCAGTCTGAGGGAGGCAAGGAGAAAGGTGTCTTGCTCCATCCACATAAGTTTGTCCACTACTTCACAGGAGTGAAGCTGCACTCTCCTCCCTGCCAGATTAAGCTCGGTCTCTCTAGCAGGCTAAAACAATTAAAGGGGGTATGGCTGACTTGGGACGGGGTGGGAGGGGCTGTCCTAAGCAACACAAATCCCTCCTTCTAAGCATCCCGCTCCACCCTCCTGATCACTTTGACCAGTCACTGCAAAGACGTGCTGGAGCGTCCACCGGCTGATTGGTTCACCACACAAGAAAAACATTCCAGCTTTATAGGCATGCGGCAGGGATGCTTAATTGGATTTGACACCACACAGTACATGTTTTCATGTGTGATGGGTGACAGAAGGGGAACTGAGGATAATGTTTGTCAGGTGACTGTGTTTAAGAGCAGCTGTTTACCTGAGCTGTCTGAAGACAAACTTGATATGTATGATGTGTAGTTTTGTCTGAAATAGGGTTGTAAGACTTGTTTTTGGGAATGTCTCCCCTTGTTTCTGCACGACTCCATCTTTCTAAGAATGGCCACCAAGACCATGGCTAAATTATTTATCATTTCATGTCTAAGAATAAAAAATGATCTCAGAATGGTGCCAAACTGTGACGTCAACCTGAGACCAGTTCAGCGCGCCGGACTGCCACACTCAGACTACAGCAGTCGTATTTTATGGCTTCTGTGGATCTAAATCAAATCAGTAAAATGAAAAGTCTTGATTTTTTCCTGATGGGATGGAAATCAGTATCTCATCTTTAATATCTTCGGTATCTAAGAAGGTTTTTTTAGGCAGTTAAATCTGATATTGCCGCAGTCTCCTTCTTTCACCTATTTTTTCCCCTTGCGAAACCTAATAATCTCACATGCGTCTCCACTAGACTTTCAGAAGAGATCTCAACAAATGCTACATTTGCATAGCCTGGTCCTACCAGACTCTCGTACATTTCATTTGTACAGAGAGTCTGGCCACTCTCCATTGACAAGCGTTAACTTCCATGAAGGCGGGTACTCTGTTGAAGTTATTGGATCTGCCATAACCAATTGCTAACGTTTGGTCGTGACGTATGTCATCTCAAACTAGCGCACGACATCAACGTCATCGTTCTCAGCCACTCCCTCTGTTCGCTGATGGGACCGGTTGAAATTTGAGAATATACCGCAATCCCAGACGGAGTTCTGAAGGAAAGTGAAAATTGAGCAGAAGTACGTAGGTGGGCGGAGCCAGGCTAACATTTGCATGCATTGACTATAAAATAAACAGTTTGATTGGATTGAAAGGGGTGGTGTAGACCTTGAAATAATCCAAACTAAGGAAAAAATTATGCGTGCACACATGCGTAGTGCAGAGATGCAAATGTTTACATACATTTTACATCTTACAAATGTGCGTACGTTTATTTACACTCACCTAAAGGATTATTAGGAACACCATACTAATACTGTGTTTGACCCCCTTTCGCCTTCAGAACTGCCTTAGTTCTACGTGGCATTGATTCAACAAGGTGCTGAAAGCATTCTTTAGAAATGTTGGCCCATGTTGATAGGATAGCATCTTGCAGTTGATGGAGATTTGTGGGATGCACATCCAGGGCACGAAACTCCCGTTCCACCACATCCCAAAGATCAGAGAGCTCAATTGGGTTGAGATCTGGTGACTGTGGGGGCCATTTTAGTATAGTGAACTCATTGTCATGTTCAAGAAACCAATTTGAAATGATTCGAGCTTTGTGACATGGTGCATTATCGTGCTGGAAGTAGCCATCAGAGGATGGGTACGTGGTGGTCATAAAGGGATGGACATGGTCAGAAACAATGCTCAGGTAGGCCGTGGCATTTAAACGATGCCCAATTGGCACTAAGGGACCTTAAGTGTGCCAAGAAAACATCCCCCACACCATTACACCACCACCACCAGCCTGCACAGTGGTAACAAGGCATGATGGATCCATGTTCTCATTCTGTTTACGCCAAATTCTGACTCCACCATCTGAATGTCTCAACAGAAATCGAGACTCATCAGACCAGGCAACATTTTTCCAGTCTTCAACTGTCCAATTTTGGTGAGCTCGTGCAAATTGTAGCCTCTTTTTCCTATTTGTAGTGGAGATGAGTGGTACCCGGTGGGGTCTTCTGCTGTTGTAGCCCATCCGCCTCAAGGTTGTGTGTGTTGTGGCTTCACAAATGCTTTGCTGCATACCTCGGTTGTAACGAGTGGTTATTTCAGTCAAAGTTGCTCTTCTATCAGCTTGAATCAGTCGGCCCATTCTCCTCTGACCTCTAGCATCAACAAGGCATTTTCGCCCACAGGACTGCCGCATACTGGATGTTTTTCCCTTTTCACACCATTCTTTGTAAACCCTAGAAATGGTTGTGCGTGAAAATCCCAGTAACTGAGCAGATCGTGAAATTCTCAGACCGGCCCGTCTGGCACTAACAACCATGCCACGCTCAAAATTGCTTAAATCACCTTTCTTTCCCATTCTGACATTCAGTTTGGAGTTCAGGAAATTGTCTTGACCAGGACCACACCCCTAAATGCATTGAAGCAACTGCCATGTGATTGGTTGATTACATAATTGCATTAATGAGAAATTGAACATGTGTTCCTAATAATCCTTTAGGAGAGTGTATGTCTCACGTCTTATGAATTGGTCATTGGAAGAGACTAAATATTTGCTAAAAAATATGACATACACTGATCAGGCATAACGTTATGACCTAATATTGTGTTGGTCCCTGTTTTGCTGCCAAAACAGCCCTGACCCGTCGAGAAATGGACTCCACTAGACCCCTGAAGGTGTGCTGTGGTATCTGGCACCAAGATGTTAGCAGCAGATCCTTTAAGTCCTGTAAGTTGCGAGGTGGAGCCTCCATGAATCGGAGTTGTTTGTTCAGCACATCCCACAGATGCTCAAGTGGATTGAGATCTTGGGAATCTGAGGCCAAGTCGACACCTCAAACTCATTATTGTGCTCCTCAAACCATTCCTGAACCATTTTTGTTTTGTGGTAGGGCACATTATCCTGCTGAAAGAGGCCACAGCCAACAGGGAATACCATGAAAGGGTGTACATGGACTGCAACAATGCTTAGGTAGGTGGTACGTGTCAAAGTAACATCCACATGGATGACAGGACCCAGGGTTTACCAGAACATTGCCCAAAGCCTTGCCTTCTTCCCATAGTGCATCCTGGTTCCATGTGTTCCCCAGGTAAGCGACACACACACATCCACATGATGTAAAAGAAAACGTGATTCATCAGACCAGGCCACCTTCTCAATTGCTCTGTGGTCCAGTTCTGATGCTCATGCGCCCATTGTTGGCACTTTCGGCAGTGGACAGAGGTCAGCATGGATACCCTGACTGGTCTGCGGCTACTACCCCATATGCAACAAACTACGATTCACTGTGTATTCTGACACCTTTAGAACCAGCATTAACTTCTTGAGCAATTTGAGCTACAGTAGCTCGTCTGTTTGATTGGACCACACGGGCCAGCCTTCGCTCCCCACTTGCATCAATGAGCCTTGGACGCCCATGACCCTGTTGCCAGTTCACCACTTTTAATACATACTGACCACTACAGACCGGGAACACCCCACAAGAGCTGCAGTTTTGGAGATGCTCTGACCCAGTCGTCTAGCCATCACAATTTGGCCCTTGTCAAACTCGCTTTACATGTCGCTTGACATTACATGTCATAGAACGGAAGAGAGGTTCACGGGAGTGTGCTTAAAGAAAACATAACATCCTTTGGATTTTCCTGGTGAAACCGGCCCGAGTCTTTTACATAAAAATCATTCTACAGGCTTTTATAGACAACCGAGGAAGTCAGGGAAGGTCTCGTTTTTTAAGTTTCATTACAGGTTGTTCACATATTAGCGAAAACAAAAAGTGATTAATACATGAAAATTCTTACATATAGCCCATTTAATGTAATTATTATTTAATAATCTAATAAATACGATTTATTTATAATAATGTGTGTTATTACCGGAATTCATACTCAAAACAAGTTGAATTCTTTTTGAAGAGGCCTTCCATAAAGTTTAGCAAAGGCATCAGAGATGCTCAAATTACTGGTGATGTGTGATATATTTCTGAAAGATTTTGTATCTGATGTATCTGTAAAATGTTGTGTGTGTGGCGTATTTATGTTTAGATATATGTCCCCTATGGGTGTGTGTATGTATGTATGTATCTTGATTTTGATAGTTTTGCCTTAGCATCTTGTAAACAGAAGGATCTCTGTGTTTCATATTCAGCACAGATGTGCATTTCTCTTTATGTGTCTGCATCTGAGACAGGGAGTGGCAGGATGATACTGCATTAGCCCCTGGCTGCTGCCCAAGAAACTCCACACCGAAATCAATTTAGGCACTTGAAAAAAAAACTGAATGTGCACTGCCGCCATCTTTGCCTACACTTCTTCTGACAAGACATGCATCTTCAGCCCTTATGCACCTCATATTCTGTGAATATTGAAAAGGTAATTCATCCTCCAAATGATTTGAATATGTTAACATGCATTTGTTGCCACAAATTCCGTGCCATGATGAACTAACCTTCCGCTCATAGAGTGGAAAGTTTGAATACGGTAGGAATCAAAAGACTATTGTAGGGTTTTTGCTGATAAGCAGATGCTTTTAATCTAATGCAAATAACACTTCACCATTAAGTATTTCTGGAGATCACCAGACTGATTCTGGAGCAACCTGTTGCTTTACCTCAATGGACTTCATAAAGAAGAGACGCCATCTTTAATCTGACGTGAATGTACAATGTAAAAAAAGGTATACAAAAGCTGTCACCCTTTCAAAAGCAGTGTTGGGGGGTAACACATTACATTCTTTTTACATTCACAAACATCTTTATTACACACTAAAGGTAAAATCCCCAAAAAGCATGATAGGTGAACTTTAAAGGATACCTATTATGCCCCTTTTTACAAGATGTCATATTGGTCTTGGGTGTCCCCAAAATGTGTCTGTGAAGTTTCAGCACAAAATACCCCACAGATAATTTATTATAACGTGTTGAAAATGTCATTTTGAGGCCTGTCTATAAAAAGCGCCGTTTTTGTGTGTACCGTTTTAAATGGAAATGAGCTGCATATCCCCACCCCGTCTTTAGAAGAGATATAAAAATACTAGGTGGATTTTTTTCGTTATAGGGTGGTTGTTTGCACTGTCAACACACATTTATATTCAAACATCATGTAAAAGTGGATTTTGCATAATAGGTGCCCTTTAAGGTTTAAATAATTGATTTGTACTATGTTAAGTTGGAAGGTCAGTGCATTTCCCATTCAATTTATTGCCCAACATTTAGTTTAATGGGAATTTGTGTTGTGCAAATTATAGTATGTAGTACAGAATGACATTAAAGTATAGGTAACTTGTGCTTGTAATGATTACAATATAATGATAATATTAGGATCATATTTGAGTTTTGTGTATTAATCCAAAGTTGCTGTCATCTGAAAACTTCGGAATTATTGGCGTCACCTGAAATCATTGCAAAAGCTGGAACCAAACTGGAACTGACACAATCTGTAGTTACTCCAGGATGGGCATCCCGAGTATAGAAACAGGGACGTAGCTGCCGTTCATAACATTTTAGGCAAAAGATGATCATGTGTATCTATTTGGTTCTATTTCATCAGATAATGATTGTAGTAGAAGTTTATGAGATGCATTATGTGAATGCTTGGCTAAAGAGATGCGTCTTTATTTAAACAGAGAGAGTGTGTGTCTGGTCTCCGTACTTTATCAGGAAGTCTATTCCAGAGTTTAGGAGCCAAATGCGAAGAAGCTCTATACCTCCTTTAGTATACTTTGATTTCCTAGTACTATCAAAAGTCCAGAGTTTAAATTTGTAATGTACCTGCACTCTCTTTACCTATGCTTAAGTGGCCTTTTATTTTATTTCATTAATATTGTATTATCTTATCTTTCAAATATACTTTTACAATTTGAAGTACACTACAAGTGCACATTCAATACAATTAAGTGCACTACTTTTTCCACAAAGATATCTAATGTGAAAAAAAGAAAACATTTTAAGAGCATGGTAGTTGGAAACAAACGGATGTTCCCGTAACCAAGCCAATCCTTCTTCTGAAGAGCTACCGCCCTGCAGAGTTCCGCTCCAACCCCAAGAAACACACTTGAACCTGATAATCGAGCTGTTCAGGGTTACTTGAAAGTCATACAGGCAGGTGTGTTAAAGCAGGGTTGGAACTGAAGTCTGCAGGAAGGTACACACAGAGAAAAAAAGTGTCAAAATGGTACCTTTAGGGGTACAACAGCTTGTCACTGGGGCAGTACCCTTAATAGGACATATTTGTACCCCTTTTTTTTTTTTTTACCACAAAAAGGTTCATAGCAGTACTTTAAGATACGTGTTTGTACTCTAAGGTACTAATATGCACCTTTTAGGGGGTACAAAGATGTCCTGCAGGGGTACTGCTCCAGTGACAAGCTATTGTACCAAGCTGTTTGAACGTGCTCCTCCCAAACTTTTTTAATAAAACATCATCTCATGAGCTCATCAGAGACTGCAAGACCTGAAATGGGTGTGTCAAATATTAGGGAGACATAGAACATTTGCAGGGCTGGTGATACTCCAGGACAGGTTTGGGAACTATTGTCCTAATCTATTCATTTGTTTTACTTTATTCGGCATATTGTTTTCCCCATTCAGACTTTGTCATTCAGTTCTCTAGTCCAGTCCAGTGCATCATCCAGAAATACTGCTGCTGTTTCTGTATGAAACTGATACTCCATTGCTGCATTTAGATGATGTGGCACATTTTTGCAGAATCTGCAATTTCTGATGAAAGTACTGAGAGGATGCGCACTGATGGGCTGCATGCAACATCCCATACCATAGGAGACCATTTGTGAGATACTTTGATACTTTGAGCTGCACTATAGTTGAAAGTGCTTCGCTTGGTTCTAATTACCCATCTTGACCGACCTTTTATATGAATTTAAGTATTTCGGAAACTGCTGATCTGCTGCACAACCATCTCTAGGGTTTACAGAGAATGGTCCGAATAAGAAAATATCCAATGAGTGGCAGTTCTGTGGACGAAAATGCCTTGTTGACAGCAGTATTGCAATGCAATATGATTGAGAGATATACAAATAAATGTTTTTTGATGATTTTTTTTAAGAGATGATAGATAAGTACATCTATTTTGCTTCAGTCTAATCAGTGTGCATCTTGAAATATTACTACCAATATAAAACTTTTGTTACATTTACTAAAAACCAGTAAAGATTTAACAGCAAAAAGCACACGTACCATGACTTAATCCATGACCATAATTAGTGAGAGATATAACCTCTAAACGTACTATTATTACTTTTATCGGTGAATGCATGTACTTTAAAGGGTTAGTTCAAATTAGCCCATGATTTACTCACCCTCAAGCCATCCTAGGTGTATATGACATTCTTCTGAAGCGAAGCGATGCATTTTTTTGTAAGGAAAATATCCATATTTAAAACTTTATAAAGTAAAAATTCTAACTTCCGGTGGACCGTCTTCTGTATTCAATTTACGTATTCATATACACCTAGGATGGCTTGAGGGTGAGTAAATCATGGGCTAATTTAAATTTTTGGGTGAACTAACCCTTTAATAGGCCAGTTTTTGTACCATATATCATACTCCAATCACATAATTTAGTCCTTGTGTTAGTTTTTTCTTTGTACAAATGACAGCAATATCAAAACGATCCCCACACAGATCCGCGAAAACGACTAATAACGCTGTATGTTATGCATGTCAGACAAGTATAGTTGGCGATGTCACTTTGTCGTTTTGTAGTTTACACGGAGACGGTATTGTTTTCAAAATCTTGCCACCAAAACGCCATAGTTGTGTAAATAAGCCGCCAAAACGCACAAAGAGATTTCCGTCTTTAGTAGAAAACGGTGTTGTGTAAATAGCTCCTAAATCCCCCCATAAATATGTGTGCATAAAAAGTTCTGACCTAATCACTGACAGAAAAGTATGCAAATGTTAGCCTGGCTTCGCCCTCCTATGTACTTACACTCAATTTTCACTTTCCTTCAGAACTCCGTCTGGGATTGCGGCAAATTCTCAAATTTTAACCGGTCCCATCAGCGAACAGAGGGAGTGGCTGAGAACGACGACGTTGATGTCGTGCGCTAGTTTGAGATGATATACATTGCGACAAAACGTTAGCAATTATGGCAGATCCAGAGTGGCTCTGGGCAGATCCAATAGTTTTAAACTTCAATAGAGTACCCGCCTTCAAGGAAGTTAACGCTTGTCAATGGAGAGACTCTCTGTACAAATGAAATGTACGAGAGTCTAGAAAATAAGGCAGAAGTACAATGGAAGTCTGAAGTAATTTCAGGATGTTTGCTATCATTTTAAATGGTCAGAATACACCTATGACAAAGGGTTCTAAAAATAAGGCTTCTTATTAAAAATAACAATAATGTGGCTCAATTTACCCCATGTTAGGGGTAAATTGATCCAGGTCAGTGGGTAAGTTGCACCATCTGGGTGTAAACCGGCCATCTAATTGAATCTGAATCAAACCCATGTGAAATTGTAAAGACAATTTACGTTTTTAAAAAACACCTTCATTAATCAAATTACCTTTTACAAATATTCATATTTCTTTTCTTAAAGCTAATTTAAACAACAAAAAACCAACCAAATGAAGTTGAAATTTCAATATCTTTAATTGTTTGCATTTCTGAAACTATATTTTGAACACCTATATTTTGTAACCTTCCCAAAAAAAAAAGACTAAGCAGAGTTTGTTGAGTAAAATTAAATACAAATTAAATAAAATCAAAACTGAATTAGAATGAATGAATAAATAAATCTCATTTAAACTAATAGACATTTTAGTCAAAGGGTTCTTGGCACGGTAGATTTTCTGCAATGACGAATATGTTAGGCCATTAGGGATTACAGGTGAAAAATATATATGATTAAGCATCTTCTGGGTCTTATCAGAGAAGGATTTGCTGTACTTGTACATTGTTCCAATATTTAAAAAAAAAATTGTTTAAGAAAATTATAAATTAAACCTGTTGTGTAGCATTACATTGAAATTATACCAGTTTATACTTCCGAGATTTAACTCAACTACAGTGCCTTATGGTGGGGAAGTTAAAACGCAATTTACCCCATAGCATTTGGCTCACTTTACCCCATAGCTGCCATTTTGGATAAAACTAGCTAGCGTACCAATTCAGGCTAATATTTAGCTAAATGATTTGCATGGTTTTATGCATTGCTAAATCACCAATATGGATCATAAATATATTAGACCTGGACAAATTTGCTTTGATGCAACAGCCATTACATCAGTTATGGTAAGTTTTTAAAATAAATGGGCGCCTTCCACTCCTCCCATGTGCTTCTCATTTTCACAGTCTGGCAGAAATGATGGGTGGTTCCAAAATATATGGTCACATGACAATAAAAGTGTACAGTTTCCAAGATAAAGGGGGTGGGTAAACTTACCCACTGGCTCATCTTACCCCACTCTCCCCTACTGTCCTGTGACTGAGTTAATGATTAAGTATATAAAAAAAAAGAACGATGTATGAATCAATCCACTGTTTTTTCAATGAACTTTGAGGACAAGGTTGGCATGCTTGGAATACTTGGTTTATTTTGGAAATCAGAGACGGGGAGAGGGAAATTGTTAAATCGCAAACAATTTAATCTTGTTAATGAGGGTTTTCTTAAGGTAATTACAAATGTACACTCGAATATAGTGATATACATTGTGTAAAACAAAATATATTCAACTGAGCACAATAAGGCCATTCATTATAGCTCACAGACCATGGGAAATTAATTAAATGGTTTGCAGTACACCGAAAATATATGTGTAGAAAATAAATGCATGAGAAAAGTGAAGCTAATGATTAATACAGCGTTGTAAATTAGCTGATCATAATTCATTTTAGAGCTAATTGAATTGGTTAGGGGAGGGCAGATAGATGTTTGTCTGGGAGAAACCCAGGACACTCGAGATTATGCGATATGTTGTTTACTGTAACATTAACCACAAGATGAGCTCATGAGTTCTAGAGAGAGGTCATAACGATGTCATAATAATCAGAACGACTTCTTTAAGTCATATGATGTTGCTAAATTGTATTTTTTCCACAGGTGTCAATATGATTTTAAAACAGGTATGATAAAAATAAACATAATTTTTACAGAGGAACTTGCCTTGACAATTTGATTATTGTAGATAAACAGCAGGGATTGACCTGCAGTTGAACATTTCCTTCCTTCTCTTCCCCTTGCTTTGCCATAAAATAAAGACAAAGCCAGAGGGAACACAGTGGACTATCTGACTCCGCTTGCTCATTCAAACATCAGATTTATTCGATGAGCATTGATGAGTGCATTTATACCTGTCTCCCGTCCCTTCACAGTGAAATAATTCAGTTGTCTGTCTCCATTTATCATTTATTGATTTTTGACTAACCAGAGACAAGACATTATGCTGTTTCCCCAATGCAATATTTTGCAATGGTTTTTGAGCCTTATAACTGCAATAAAAATTAAATCAAATGTCTCTCTTATCTCATTATACATTTTTAATCTTAGATTTCTCATGTTAGTCACATCAGTACAAAATTGTATAACAAACAACAAACTCATCAGGGGGATTGTGGCGTCAGACCATGTGTGTGGATGCTTATTAGAAATTAAACATGCTGCCGCCTCTATACAAAGCGTGCGTTAAAGGCTTAGTTCACCCAAAAATGAAAATTAGCCCATGATTTACTCACCCTCATGCCATCCTAGGTGTATATGACTTTCTTCTTTCAGACAAATACAATCTGAGACACGGCGAAAGAGTAACCCTTGACCTGATGCATGACGTATTGATGAAGTGCAGAGGATAGAGCAAAACAATCACGAATTAGAAGTCTAAAACAAAATTTTTTAAAGAGAAATGTCTGAGGATTTCGATATAAAGGGGCTTGAGTTTGTTGCCCAGCCCTATTTGTTTGAAACGCAAGAGGCGTCAAAGCTTACGCTATTCCTAAATTGCGTCAGGGGTTACTCTTTAGGCGTAAGTCGACTTGCGTAGGCCGTCTGCCAAAAACTAGCTTTATTTTTTAAATATGGATATTTTTCTCACACAAAAGCATGGCTTCGCTTCAGAAGGCCTTTATTAACCCCTCGGAGCCGCATGGATATCTTTTATGATGGATGGATGCACTTTTTTGGGCTTTAGTTTAGTTTATTATTTATTTGACAGGGACCATGTGCAAGTACATTAATCTTACAAAAGAAAAGATGGGCAGATAAAACAATAATCTAAACATCAATATATATAACTCACTATCTATTTACAACCCCATTTACATTCACACTTCAGCCTAAGCTAACCCTGTACATACTGTCTAAAATCAACCTTTTAAAATTGCTACAGTAAAACCTTACTAACCATTAACATAATCAGTGCTGACAGTTGATTTTCTAATAATACCTTTCTAACATTTTGAGAGAAATCCCTCAGGTCAGAGGATAATTTCAGACTATCTGGGAGATTGATCCATTCTTTAACAGCTTTGAATGAGAAGGCTGTCTGTGCAAAGGCAGAGCTTCTTTTGGGTAATCTGCAGTCATTTCGACTTGTAGACCTGGATGTCCTGGTAGTCTGTTCTGAGCAGAGCTGTACAAACGCCACATTGGTGGAGGTGCGCTCTTATTGAGGATCTTAAAAATGAACCGTACATTTGAGTACACAATTAGATTCTCGAAATTTTATATTATAAATCCGAATGTTCGTTCCAAAATGACCCCTAAGTATTTGAATTCATCTACTACTTTGATCTGTTTTCCTTTTACAAAAACACAAAAAGGTCGTTGGTTTTCTAGTTTTAGTAAAATACATTGTTTTATTTACATTAAGCCTAAGAGAAGCGGAGGTGAGCCAGTCTGCGATGTTATTCATGATCTTTGTTAATTTTTTTAGCCACACTAGTGGCGTCATTTCCATGTGCATAAATAATAGTATCATCCGCATACATTTGAACATCCACCTTGCCACACACGTAAGGGAGATCATTAATATAGAGTGTAAACAGCAGTGGCCCAAGAACAGAGCCCTGGGGGACACCTGTGTCACAAGCCTTTGATGTAGACAGCATATTATTGATTCGCACGCACTGTACACGGTCACTAAGATATGATTTTATCCACTGCAGTGCACTGTGAGACAGTTTGTAGTTGCTCAATTTCTTCAGCAGCACTGAGTGGTTGACCGTTTCAAATCCCTTGCGAAGGTTTAAAAACACAGTGCCCACGACCCCTCCCTTGTCCAATTTAGCTTTTACCCCTTCTATAAAATGGCAGCACGCAGTTTCAGTTTCATCCTTTTGACAGATTACACTGAGGGTGATCTGATTGTTACTTATAACTGTAACTCTCACCCCTGTCCACTTGGTGGCGAGTGACCTCTTGCTGACTATCAAGTTAATGGTCAACTAATGGTTTTTATGTGACATTGTTTACAAGCGGTTTTATTGACGTCTTTCGGCGGTTGAAACTCAGGTTGAGCGATTACACGAGAGACATGATATGGATTTCGGTTAGTTGGACTGTATCTTTCAACATATTTTCTCATGTTCATTCATGTTTATTTCGTTCAATAACAGTAAAGAGGAAGGGACGATCGCGTCCACTCGCGCTCTGATTGAACTGAGGGGCTACCGTGATCTCACGCGCCACATTGAAGAACGCTAAAGTGTTTGAATTTTGTGATAAAATGGACAGAATTTGATAGCTGAGACTTTGTTTCATATCAAAAGTAACAAAGCTTATTACGATTTATTGGATAAAAAAAAATCATGATGAAACCTGAAAAGTGACCCACAGTCTGTGTTCAACTTTCTCTTCATAAATAAATTACACCAAGTGCAAATAGCGTGCCTTGTTGGCAAGTGCTATTCGCACTAGCTCCGCCTAACAATGCCTGGTTGGGCCAAACAAGATTAAAAAAGAACATGTATTTCAGCATCTTCAGTGGTGTAGTCAGTAGAGCATAAGGTTAAGGGTTTAATCTTGGTTTTGACGTGATCGACCCGGGTTCGAATCTGCCTTTTTGCGAGCTTGCTCTTCTCCCTTTTCTCATCACATTTCACATCGGAAAGGCATTTATTTTCAATAAAAATTAAGAAAATGTTCTAACGAAATTATATTTAATAATAATAAAATAATTTATTGTGTAGTAATAAAGTATAAATTGCATGTAATTACTATTTACACATTGCAAAGAACTGCTACTTTTACATGGTGTAAATAAATAGAATACATCACTATTTTCACTTAGTATGCTATTTCACTTAGTAAATAGCTTCTACAGCTATTTGCACTTAGTGTAAATAGCAATTATCGCTAAGAAAATATGCTATTTTCACTTAGTGTAAATCGAATCTATCGCTATTTGCACTTACTGTAAA
This sequence comes from Gobio gobio, assembly GCF_949357685.1. Classification (NCBI taxonomy): domain Eukaryota; kingdom Metazoa; phylum Chordata; class Actinopteri; order Cypriniformes; family Gobionidae; genus Gobio; species Gobio gobio. Next base: position 40,193,244 of record NC_137111.1, read on the forward strand.
TAGCATCTTATTGGCCGCTGCCAATAAATAAATGCATAATCTTGCCTATATGCTTGTCCCGTAAGTTTGTGAATAAAAATGAAAATGTGAACAAAAACAGAGCCTATTAAATGGCTTATTATCATTAAAATATGAAAATTAAAATTACCGACCATGATTATGACTGAATTTTTACGATCCTTGGACAATGCGGAAGTCTAACACGAACTCTGGATTAAGTCTTAAATTGAATGATTAATTTATACAGTGTAGCATAGTGCAGATCAGTGTTGGGGAAAGTTACTTTGAAAAGTAATGCATTACAATATTGTATTACTCCCTTAAAAAGTAACTAATTGGGTTACTTAGTTACTTTTTAAGCAAAGTAATGCGTTACATTACTTTTGCATTACTTTTTCTCACCAGGGCTGGGCTTGTTTTTTGTTTTGTTTTTTAATAGCAAAAAAAGTCATTTTTTTGTGCAGATGTAAAGACCTCTTCATACCAAAATTAAAATAATAGGCCTCAGGCTGAGGTAAAAATGTGCTGCCATTCTGGATAATGGAAGAATAGGATGCAGGAGAAAAACGTTTTACCAATAAAAACAAAAAATCTAGTAATTTTTGCTCATGGCTTAACTGAATCAAAGGTCAGCAACACGACATTGGTCAATAGGTAGATTAAATGCATAAACATATTTGTTTAATTTAACATTTATATATTTGAGGTTTGCATAGTACTCTGATTTTACATTTGACTGATTTTATTAATTTTGAGGAGTACTGAATCTTTATTGTGCAAGTGAGATGAGTAAATGCTCACATTTAGTCTAGAACTACAATATCACATTTACACACAACACCTCTGCACTTACTCTCGATTTTTCTCAACATGGGGACAGGAGAGCTGTCAGTCAAATAAATGTGAAAAAGTAACGTCTCGGTTACGTATGTAACCCTCGTTCCCTGAAGGAGGGAACGGAGACGTACGTCGGAACTGACCGACGAATTGGGATCTGATCTCAGAGACCAATCTACTTCGAGTGTATTAAAAACGAGCCAATGGAGATTGGCATGCGATCCACGCATTCCACGCACCGCCCCGCAGCGCGGGTATAAATAAGGAAGTGGAATGCTTGATCATTGCCTTTTTCTGCTGAGGAGCCGAACTAGTGACTCGGCCCCCTAGCGGAAGCACAGCACCTGGCGACGGGACGTACGTCTCCGTTCCCTCCTTCAGGGAACGAGGGTTACATACGTAACCGAGACGTTCCCTTTCAGTCGGTCACGTTCGACGTACGTCGGAACTGACCGACGAATTGGGATCCCTACCAAAACGCCAGGGCGCTGGCCCTTCCAGCGTCCTGCTTGAGCGCACTGGACCGTCTTAGATGGTACGGAAGTCAGGGCTCCAAGCAGGGAGGTCAGTCACTGCTGTTTCTGCAAGACCCACTCAGTGTGACTATTGGATAACGCTGGGAAAGCGTGCCCGTCTCGGGAGATGGTACGCTGCGGAGCCACGTCCTTCGTAGAAGGCTAGGTGGCAGAATACACATAAGGACTAACCTGGCAGGGTAGTGCAACATATGGCAGTCTCTGGGGTGGTTCCAGCCTGGTCCCAGGGGGGAAAGAACACGCCCAGAGACGACAGAGCGGGCTCTGTCAAGGGAAAGACACGGGGCTAGCCGAGTAGGGCAGCTGGTACCGTGGAAGAATACACATATGGGGTAGCCGTGAGGGGACCGCTACATATGGAACCCAGCCTACACACACGTTTCACAAGCATACGGGTGCAGGCCTGGCGTCAGACGGCCGCAACGTCTGGCACCGCAGGGGTGACGGAGGAGCTCGACAGGGTTAGCCGTTTCCGGGGAACACAACTGGAGAAAATAGACGCACGTATCCGGCCCAGAGGGCGGGAGTGGCGTTGCAAGCCGACACTTAGAACGGGCACTTAGCGCTACTGGCCACTGGGGGCGAGGATGCGGGAAGATACCGGCTCTACACGGAGGCTATAGAATCTAGCGAACGTGTTCGGTGTCGCCCAGCCCGCAGCTCTACATATATCTGTCAGCGAGGCGCCTTGAGCCAGCGCCCAGGAAGAAGCAACACTCCTTGTTGAGTGTGCTCGCAACCCGAACGGGCAAGGCACGTCTTGGGACTGGTAAGCCAAGACGATAGCATCCACTATCCAGTGGGCTAACCTCTGCTTGGAGACAGCCTTTCCCTTCTGCTGGCCTCCGTAACAGACAAAGAGTTGCTCTGAGGTCCGAAAGCTTTGAGTCCGGTCGACGTAAGCGCGAAGAGCGCGGACGGGACATAACAAAGCCTGGGCTGGGTCTGCCTCCTCCGAGGGCAGCGCTTGCAGGTTCACTACCTGGTCCCGGAAGGGAGTGGTAGGAACCTTGGGCACGTATCCAGGCCGGGGTCTCAGGACAACGTGAGAGTTGGCCGGCCCGAATTCTAGGCACGATTCGTTGACCGAAAGTGCATGCAGGTCCCCTACCCTCTTGATGGAGGCCAATGCCGTCAGAAGCACTGTCTTCATTGACAGGATTTTAAGCTCCACAGACTGCAAAGGCTCAAAGGGAGGGCTCTGAAGTGCTCTGAGCACTAGAGCTAAGTCCCAAGAGGGTAACGAGTTTGGACGAGGAGGATTTAGCCTCCTCGCACCTCTGAGGAACCTGACGATTAAGTCGTGCTTTCCTATGTACTTACCTTCGACTGCGTCGTGATACGCCGCTATTGCTGCGACGTACACTTTGAGGGTGGAGGGAGACAGCCTTCGCTCCAGCCCATCTTGCAGGAAAGAAAGCACGACACTAACCGAACACCTTCGGGGGTCTTCCCGGTGGGAAGAGCACCATTCAACGAACAGGTTCCACTTCAAAGCGTAGAGGCGCCTCGTAGAGGGGGCTCTAGCAGAAGAGATGGTGTCCACCACTGCCTGTGGTAGACCACCTAGAACCTCCGCGTCCCGTCCAGGGACCAGACATGGAGTTTCCAGAGGTCTGGACGCGGGTGCCATAGAGTGCCCCGTCCCTGAGAAAGAAGGTCCCTCCTCAGGGGGATCGGCCAAGGAGGGGCTGTCGCGAGGAGAGTTAGTTCTGGGAACCAGGTCCGGTTGGGCCAGTAGGGCGCAACTAACAAGACCTGCTCCTCGTCCTCCCTGACCTTGCACAGGGTCTGTGCAAGAAGGCTCACTGGGGGAAACGCATATTTGCGCAGGTCCCGGGGCCAGCTGTGCGCCAGTGCATCCGTGCCGAGGGTGCCCCCGGTCAGGGAATAGTACCACTGGCAATGGGTCGAGTCCGGAGAGGCAAACAGGTCTACCTGTGCGGCTCCGAAGAGGTCTCATATCAGCTGGACCGCCTGGGGATGGAGTCGCCACTCCCCCGGAGGTGTCGACTGGCGAGAGAGCTCGTCGGCTGTCTGGTTCAGCGCACCTGGGATGTGAATGGCACGAAGCGACCTCAGATGCTTCTGACTCCAAAGGAGGAGGTGGCGGGCGAGTTGGAACATGCAACGGGAGCGTAGACCACCCTGACGGTTGATGTACGCAACGGCCGCAGTGCTGTCCGTACGGACCAGTACATGCTTGCCACGTAGCGGCCCCTTGAGGCGGCGCAGTGCCAAGTGTACCGCTAACAACTCGAGGCAATTGATATGCCAATGCAATTGAGGTCCCATCCACAGACCTGAAACTGCATGCCCGTTGTACGTGGCCCCCTAGCCCATGGAGGAGGCATCCGTGAAGAGCACAGCATGCCTGGACACTTGTTCTAAGGGCACCCCGGCCCGGAGAAACGAAGCGTCGGACCATGGGCTGAAAGTTTGGCGGCAGTAAGGAGTCACGGGGACCCGGTACTGGCCGCTCTGCCACGCCCACCTCGGGACTCGGCCATGGAGCCAGTGTTGAAGCGGTCTCATATGAAGCAATCCGAGCGGCGTAACCGCGGCTGCAGATGCCATATGCCCCAGGAGCCTCTGAAAAAATTTCAGTGGGACCGCTGTCCTGTTCTTGAACGAATTCAAGCAGTTCAACACCGACCGGACCCGCTCTTCCGTGAGGCGCGCAGTCTGGCTGACCGAATCCAGCTCCATACCGAGATAAGAGATCCTCTGCGTGGGACAGAGTTTGCTCTTCTCTCGGTTGACCCGAAGGCCCAACAGGCTGAGGTGACCGAGCACCATGTCCCTGTGTTCGCACAACTGCTCCCGAGACTGGGCGAGTATGAGCCAGTCGTCGAGATAGTTGAGGATACGAACGCCGCGTTCTCTGAGCGGAACAATGGCTGCCTCTGCGACTTTCGTGAAGACGCGAGGCGACAGGGACAGCCCAAAGGGCAGGACTTTGTACTGATATGCCTTCCCCTCGAACGCAAAACGTAGGAACGTCTGTGTCGAGGAAGGATAGAGACATGAAAGTACGCATCCTTCAGGTCGATCGCTGCGAACCAATCTTGGGGACGGATGCATTCGAAGATGCGTTTCTGCGTTAGCATCCGGAACGGGAGCTTGTGCAGGGCCCGATTCAGGATACGCAGGTCCAAGATTGGCCGTAACCCACCCCCTTTCTTGGGTACAATGAAGTAGGGGCTGTAGAACCCCGCCTTCATATCGGCTGGAGGAACCGGCTCGACCGCGTCCTTCGCCAGTAGGACATCGATCTCTGACCGCAAGACCTGAGCATCGCTGCTTCGCACGGAGGTGAAGAGGATGCCCTTGTACTTGGGAGGCCGGTGAGCGAACTGAATCGCGTAGCCGAGTCTGTTGGTACGGATGAGCCAGCGAGACGGCCTGGGGGCCGAAGCCCAGAGACCGCACAAGCGGGACCAACGGCACCACAGACGTACCCGGGGTGGGGCAGCGAGGCGGAATAGACAGACCCGACTCGGGAGGCCCGGAGGCGGCCCGGAGTGTTGTCTGAGTATTCCAGGGTGGGGCAGAGTGTGGGTGAGAAGGCCCGGGGGCGTTCTCGGTGCCCACACTGCTGCCCCCTGGCGAAGGGAGGGGAGGAAAGAAGTGACAAGGCCCGGGGGCGTCGCACACTGCCAACCTGGCCCTCTTGGGGCCCAGGGAGAGAGGAAACTGCTCTGAAAATGTGGGTACCGCTGGACTCCGGAGAGCCAGCGGCAGAGTATTGACACCAGTCAGGGCCCCCGGTCCTCCTCCGGGGGGGTGAGGGAGGGGTGCGGACACCAACTCCCTCGGAGCAGCTCCTGTTCTCCCTGGGCTGCCCATCTCAGGGCCGCTTGCCCTTACGCTTGCTTGTAGACTAGCAAGCCCTGAGTGGGTTGGGCGCCTCCCTTACGTCCGACACCCTGCCTCCCAGATGGAGGCTGCTGCCTGGGTTTCGCAGGGGCAGAGGTGGACGCAGGGGGGGCGCCCTCGGCGACAAGCAGGCAGAGGTGCTGCGAATTAGGATTTTTTTTTTTTTTTTTTTTAAACCACCTCTGTCTGCTTCTAGGCCATCGAGAACTGCTGGGCAAAGTACTCGACGGCGTCGCCGAAGAGGCCAGCCTGACAGACAGGGGCGTTAAGGAACCGAACTTAGTCGGACTCACGCATATCTGCCAGGTTTAGCCCCAGGTTCCTGGACCACTAGTGTGGACATCGCCTGACCCAGGGAGCGTGCAGTGACTTCCGTCGCCCAGAGAGCGAGGTCCACCACCGCACGCAGTTCCTGCATAACCCCTGGGTCGGGACTACCCTCGTACATGCAGGACAGAGGGTAGTGAGAGAGGGAAAAATTTATACAGATTTTGGCCCTTTTGGTGTTCCATATTTTGACACCAAATAGTTCCATACTGCTCATTTTTCCAATGCCCATCCGGGAAAAAAGGCACGGGGGTAGGCAAGGCGATTTAAGCGTTGCACTACGCCTCAGCCACCCGGGAAAGCATGGCTGCCAACTCTGAATCTGATTCAGCAAAAGCACACACCATTATAGTGGGAAACTCAGCATCATCATTTCCAGTGCATAACAGCCCTCTCTCCGATGCAGCAATTGACATCTGTCCTCTGCCAGAGCCACAAATGAAACATTAGGTCTCCTTGTTTTAAAAGGACCAGCAATCCCATCTGTAAGCTACCAGCAGGCATGTGAAACAGTGAACGTGGCCGTCAAACTCGACGGCACACGGTGCGCTGAACGCTCAAGCCCTATGAAAAGGCAAGACGAACACCGCACCGACGTGGTCATGTTCTCATGAGAGAACATGAACCACCCACGAACAAAGTCTCGGCATGCTCATGATGCGATAGAGGAGTGGGGGCCCGAAGAGATGTACCCGGCGGGGATGCCCCACTGTAATCCTCAGGTCCACCAAAGCTTATTAACTAAAGTAGTCCTTTTCTGATGCACCAGAAAAGAAACTAGATCAGGGAATAAGGAAAGGGACTCAACCCCATTTGAGGTTTCATAGTCTGGACCGCGCATCTAGAGAGTGCCGAGTGACGCGCTGGGTTGCCGTGGCAACCCCCGCTGTCAGCCGGCGCTCGACGGCACACGGCGCGCTGAACGCTCGAGCCCTTACGAGAAAGGTGAGACGAACAACGCGCCGACGTGACCATGCTCTCCTGAGAGAGCATGGATCACCCACGAACGCAATCACACATGTTTATATGTGAGAGAGATCGTGGCCGTCAAATGAGGACAGGAAACAACCGCATCCAGAAACACACGGTTTGAATGACATCTTGAAAAAGACGCAGGGTCAAACCGTGTTGCTCTTTTAGAAAAGGAAAACCGCTCTTTCAGTGCTGAAGCACTCAGGGAGATGACCGCGGCTCACGCAGTTCAGATAGTGCAAGCCTGCGTGAGCACTCAGAAATGGAAACGCCCAGCCAACCAACAAAACCAGCTCTTTATCTCCTCTGAAGCGGCCACCCGCTGAAAAGCGCCGTCACACCCGCACTGGAACAGCAATCCTTCTCACGAGACTCGAATAACACTCTTCGTAGACACAGCAATGACGCTGTTCGGCTCCGAAAAAAAAGGCAATGATCAAGCATTCCACTTCCTTATTTATACCCGCGCTGCGGGGCGGTGCGTGGAATGCGTGGATCGCATGCCAATCTCCATTGGCTCGTTTTTAATACACTCGAAGTAGATTGGTCTCTGAGATCAGATCCCAATTCGTCGGTCAGTTCCGACGTACGTCGAACGTGACCGACTGAAAGGGAACTTGCGTTACTTTTTTGAAAAAGTAACTCAGATATTTTGTTGTAAATTTGAAAAGTAATGCGTTACTTTACTAGTTACTTGAAAAAGTAATATTATTACGTAACTCAGGTTACTTGTAATGCGTTACCCCCAACACTGGTGCCGATACATTGATGGCTCTATCAATTGAATGTTGTCATAACTCATAAAAAGAAAACACCAATACTCCTTGAAAAGTATTAGTATAAAAGTGCTATGGTTTTAGTCTAAATAAAAGATAAAAACATCATTGTTTTCATGTTAATAAAAGCCTAAAAAAAGAAATTGTGTCTCTTTAGAAGACTTGGATTAAAGAGCTCGATTCAAATGGATTGCTTTCACAATGTCTTTATGAACTTTTTGAAGTTTTGTGTGAATGGACTTTTAGTGGAGGGACAAAAATCTCTTAGGTTTCCTTACAATTATCTTCATTTGCGTTTCGAAGATGAACAAAAGTCTTTTGGGTTTGGAACGTAAATCACAAAATCGCAGAATTTTCATTTTTGGGTGAAGTGAACTAACCGTTTGAATAAAACATTACACGGTCTAGATGTTGGTGCCTGGACTGCAGGTGCATCAATCTAAAAAACTACAATAAAGATAACATGACTACATTAACAAAGAGTTGATGAATAGCGCAACATCTCACAGGATAGTGGCTGAATGCCACAAAACAACATCTGAATTGAATCAGTGCCTGTGTGACCCAGACTCAACACAAACTGTGGGCCGCCACTTCACAAAGTTGAAATTTATGGCAGTATTGCCATTTAAAGACCACTTGTATCCAAGGCCAACGTGCAAAGATGTGTAACCTGACATAAAAAACACAATACCTTAGGTTCAGGACAATAATTCAAGAGTTTCATGAACAGCAAATGCCAAAAGCCTTCCCAGTCACCATGCAAACGCAACCCCTTTTAGCTTCAGTATGATAACAGGACACTACTGGTGCGGTGCATGATGACATGAGGAGGTCATGTGACAACTATATAGCGAGTCATATTGAATCAAACAGACTGCAGTTTCTATTTGGTGCTGCTAGAGGAGCAGAAATCACACACTGTGCTTTTACAACCCTGAGTTGGCAAGTTTAACGATTTCTTCAAAATGATTTTGGCTAATTTGATTGACTTCACTGTGTGAATCAGTTAAATAAACCACGTGAGCAAAGGCTGTTCACTGTTCATAAATCATTTTAAGTAAACTCACAAAGTGGGTTGTGCAGTTTTGGACTGTTTTTGTAAAGCATAAGCTAAAACAATATCTATTCAGTGACTCAGCATCTTGTTTTATTGACTAGGATACAAGGATTTGATTCATATGGTTTCATTGCCCTCTAGTGGAGCAGTTCATTAAACACACATGCTCAATGCAGGAAGATATGAGAACAAACTAATATCAACAGAGTGACAACGGAAAACTGTATTGTAAATGTAATTGGATTTATTTATTTTACAAATGTATAAATATATAAAACAATGCTTTTGATTGTTCTCAAAAGTATTAAAACAATTCATGATGTTATACAAGTATAAGAATACATTACGTTGGTTATTTTTATAATATATAGCATCCTTCTGCTGACTGATAAATGTAAATATCATTTAAGATAATAAAGGTGATAAATTAAGTTATGTGAAATGGAATCATGCGAGATCATAGTTCACACATATTTTAGTATAACGTAAACATGTTTGTTAACCTTGTTTTAATTAGGAGCTTTTTGGCCCATTTCCCTCCAGCTCTTCCATAGCAGCAAGCCTTGGCTCTTAGCCTTGGTGACCAGAAAGCGAGGTAGTTTACAGCCATTAAACTGGCCTACTCCAGCATCCTTACCCATAGCAATCAGCATAGTCACATTTCCTAAATGGGAACAGAATATTGGACTTAAATTGATAATAATATTAAAAACAAAAAAGCAGTCTGAATGTGAGAAATGAACTTGAAGACAGCTGAAGCAAAATCATCGGCTTATGGTTGTCACCTGTGTGGTATGAGGTTAAAGCTTTGCCTGACAGACTGTTGATGATATTGGTGGCAGCTACTCCAGCATGAAGTCCAGCATGATAGGCCAACTTGGGTTCGTTGAGATTAACACAGTCACCCACAGCATACACATTGTCAAAGCCTTCTACTTGCAAGTGCTTGTTCACCTTCAGAGCACCAGTCTCCGACATACACGCACCTGAAATATGAACACAATTAATAAACAGAGAAAGAGAGAGATGAAAAAAATCAACCAATTAAGTGAAGTTATATGAAGGCACGCTACCAGTGTTGGGGGTAACGAGTTACAAAATTTACAGTAACGATATTACTTTATTGGGTAACGAAGTAAAGTAACGCATTACACTAAAAATATTGGTAACTACACTACTTTACTAGACTATAGGAACGCGCTTTCCTGCGTTACTCAAGCCGTGTTTGCCTGTGTGTAAAGATCTGATATGTTTAAGTGCTGCGTGCACCGTTGCCATAGAGCAGTGTTTCCCAACCGAGGTGCCGTCTGACAAGAGCAAGGGTGCCGTGTAAAAGTCCTTCAAATTCTCTCTTTGTAAACTTTGTTCAATTCATGCGAGTGCTGCCGTATGTTTGAATAAGACCACTCATTTTCGCCGTCATCACAAATGAGAAGTCACGCGCGCTGTGAGAAGATTTTGTGTCTGTGCACTCATCCGAAAGCACGCACACGTCTCACAGTGCGCAAATATTGAGTTCTCTTTCAAGTTTTGCTCTTGAACGGACAAACTCACACAAAAACTATGTCAACATGCCCATCTTGATGAGTATCCTAGCAGACATAGTCTGTATATGCCTTAAAACGACGCATATCCGAGCATTAGGTCCAGGATTAGGTCTTAAAGGGGCAGTAGGATTAGGTCTTAAAGGGGCAGTAGCCTTTACTGCTGTCTGTTTAATGTCAAACAACAAAAGACAAGGACATCACTCACTGCTCTTGATTGAATAGATTGTGTAAATTTAATAGGATTAATCTTTAATTTATACGGTCAAATATGCAATGTTATTTTACATTTGATCAATTTCTGTACCTGAAAACTAATGTTAGACGTACCTGAAAAACCTGAAAAGGATTGTTTATTTTATTAGTGTCTTTGCTCAATAGTATTTATTTGTGCTGCTGCTTGTATTTAAATCATTTGTTCTTATTATTTTCTTTATCTTTATTTGACAGTAGTCCTTTTTGTTTGTTTGGGGAAACACTGCATAGAGCCATATGATATTTGTCCATATATCTACACGGTAAATTAAGAAGTGGAAAAGTAAAGTAATAAGTAGTGAAGTTACTTTTCAAATACAGTAACTAGTAAAGTAATCTCATTACAATTTACAGATGTAACTAGTAACTAATTACTTTTTTTGAGTAACTACCCCAACACAGCACGCTACTAAAGGTCAACAAAGAATTAAGTGATATAAAACTTTACATATCATTTATGTACAGTTGCAAAGTGTAACTACACAAACTTAGTGCCTGTCACGTTGGAAGTTACCTAGCTGGGGACTATTTTCAGGCGCTGCTTAATACTGCGACTGCTGCACCCATAGTACGGCAGCAAAGTTCCTTGATTATTACCAAGCGGCAACCTCCCGCAGTTTCTCTTTAAAGGGTTAGTTCACCCAAAAATGAAAATTATGTCATTAATTACTCACCCTCATGTCGTTCGACACCCGTAAGACCTCCGTTCATATTCGGAACACAAATGAAGACATTGTTTTGAAAGCTGATGGCTGAGAAAGGCCTCAGATAGGCCTCCATTGGCATTCAATACATTCACACTCACAAGACCCATAAAAGGCACTAAAAACGTTGTTACAAAGTCCATCTCACCACAGTGGCTCTACAATAATGTTACGATGCGACGACAATAGTTTTTGTGCGCACGCGTTTTCCACGACGCATGCGCGAGAATATTACGCAGGTCCGGCGTACGGACACATGACCCAGGAGCGATTTGTTTACAAGCAGAGGAAGACGCGCGTATCTAAGCTGTTGAATTCTACATTGATCGTGCTTTAGGTCTCAGCGTAGTGCTCAAATGGGGCTAAAGTGTGCATATTATGGATTCCCGAACGCCGGCGCTACGTCATATTCTCGCTCATGCGTAGTGGAGGCACACACGGAAGACAAGAAGAGGTTGAATAAAGTCGTTTTTTTTTGTTTTTGTTTTTCGCACAAAAACTATTGTCGTTGCTTCGTAAAATTATTGTAGAGCCACTGTGGTGAGATGGACTTTGTAACGACGTTTTAAGTGCCTTTTATGGGTCTTGTGAGTGTAAATGTACTGAATGCCAATGGAGGCCTATCTGAAGCCTTTCTCAGCCGTCAACTTTCAACAAAAATATCTTTATTTGTGTTCTGAAGATGAACTGAGGTCTTACGGGTGTCGAACGACATGAGGGTGAGTAATTAATGACATAATTTTAATTTTTGGGTTAACTAACCCTTTAAGCCAATCCGTGAAGTGACATAAGCGGCAATTCATCGACTGGCCACTAGGGACAGGCTCCAGAAGGGAGCAGAATCTCATTGAGCCTCATGTTAAAATGCCCAACTTTACAGCAGAATAAAACATGTTTACAGCCTGGTACAAATTGTGGTTTTTGTCTATATGGCTAATTTTGCCCTTCATGACAACTGTGAGGGGGGTGAATTTTTTTATAACTCATTAGTTTACATTGTATAAAGCATTAAAGTTCTGCATAATTAAGGGCGTGGCCACTTCGAGTGACAGGTGGATAGCCAGCTCCGCCCTCGTCCCGCCTTTTTGCCCATTTTCTGTTATCCTTATCTGGCAACGGCCAGCACAGCCCTACTTTACGCTTCAAAACTGCTCATCAGAATCCTATGGGTGATGTCACGGACACTACGTCCATATTTTTTTACAGTCTATTATTATTACGCAGGAATGAGGGTATAGTTCCTAGCCATATCGGGCAAGAACATTGCAACTTTTCATTTTCCGTCTGTCTTAGTACACGATGTAACTACAGAAGAGTTGTAAATAGTAAAAATATCGAAACTCTTTGGTCATTTTTTGAGCAAGATGCTAACAGTCTAATCAGATACAATGATCTATGCTAATCTATGCAAAAAGTGCTACCACCAAAAACGGTAAAACTCAACTGTTTAACTCTAGGAGAGTTGGAAAATGAGCCTATTTTCAAAAATAGTGGGGTGTTCCTTTAAGATGCGTTTTAGACGATCGGATCACAAGTAGACAAGGCAGACACATAACCGTTTACACCTGGTGTTTTAATCTCTTTTGTCCACTTTCGACCACTTCTGTTTTGATTTCTTCTAATGTAGGGTTTATGGGTGGATAAATGTATGGGATTTTTTTCAGATCTTTTGAACTAATGGACAAAATAAGCTTGTACAATTACAGACGACAGAAAAACATAAAGAGAGTTTCTTTTGTTTCTGCTCTGACAATGGTGAACGCTGTGAGTGTGTGTTGAAAACCAGAAATGGTGAGAGAACATCTTTGGTCTTCAGACACAACTTTGGTCTTCAGCCAACAAAGTTGAAATCCCGTTTGGCTAGCACGCTTCCCATAAAGTTTACGCGTTAGGTCAGTAGGCGGTATTTTGTGGCTGTACAAATAATTAAAGCTGCAGTCCGTAAGTTTTGCCTCTTTGTCGCCATCTCTGTTTGAAACCTGCAATTGCAGTTATTTGCGGAATTATCATCTTTACGTGGGTTGTGCATCGGCACGGCTCCTCAACGCGGATGAATCTAATGTTTTGAGGAGTATCATGGGTTGTCAGTCAACGCACCGGTGTGGATATTCACTGTACATCCAAATCATAGATTCTATGTCTTGGAAGTGTGAGAGAACATTTTCTTAAGAAATTTGTCTAATCAACTGAGAAAAAAAACATTGCCATAATTAGTCCAAATTAATTATGCATTTAATAACATATGCATTTATGTTTCTAAATATTATCTCAACAATCACAAACAACTAATAGCCCATTTATTACATCTAAAAAGCACTTACTCAGACTAGACCTGTATGCTTCAGAGTTGATCTTATTTCCTGTGCAGCAGATGACAAGATCGGCGGTGACCTGCTCGTTCTTATTGGTCTTGACCACCATGCCGCTCCGACACACATTAAATTCCAGCTCATCAAGGTTTGACACTTTTTGCCCTGCATTCAGGTACATAGGGAAATAGAGAAGAAAACGGTCTACAACCTGAGAAGTGCGGCAGTTACAATTTTTTGCATAGCTAAATCCAGCTTGTAGCATTTTCCATTTCCCTTTCCTGAAAAGGTCATCTCCCCATATAGACAACACACGTAAGGGATAATGTACAGTAAACTGGTCATTATCACAATTTAAAGGGTTAGTTCACCCAAAAATGAAAATTCTGTCATTAATTACTTACCCTCATGTCGTTCGACACCCGTAAGACCTCCGTTCATCTTCGGAACAGAAATGAAGATATTTTAGTTGAAATCTGATGGCTCTGAAAGGCCTCCATTGGCACAATGCACGGTTCACTCTCAAGACCCTTAAAAGGTACTAAAGACGTCGTTACAAAGTCCATCTCACTGCAGTGGTTCTAAAATAACTTTATGAATCGGCGAGAATAGTTTTTGTGCGAAAATAACGACTTACAAAGTGATGACGATTTCAAAACAAGGCATAATGAAGCTTCGAAGCGTTATGAATCAGTGAGCCGAATCATGATTCTGATCGCGTGTCAAACCGCCAAACTGCTGAAATTTGGCGATTCAAACCGCTGATTCGACTCGCTGATTCATAGCGCTTCGAAGCTTCATGATGCCTTTTTTTGAAATCGTCATCACTATGCAAGTCATTATTTAGGGTTTTTTTGCGCACAAAAACTATTGTCGCCGATTCATAAAGTTATTTTAGAACCACTGTAGGTAGTGAGATGGACTTTGTAACGACGTCTTTAGTACCTTTTAAGGGTCTTGAGAGTGAACCGTGCCATTGTGCCAATGGAGGCCTTTCAGAGCCATCAGATTTCAACTAAAATATCTTCATTTCTGTTCCGAAGATGAACGGAGGTCTGACGGGTGTCGAACGACATGAGGTTAAGTAATTAATGACAGAATTTTCTTTTTTGGGTGAACTAACCCTTTAAGACCAAGTAAAGAAAACATAAGGAATAAATTGAATGTAACTCAATACGTTTGTGTTCTCTAAAATGTCCAGGGAGAAGCACAATGAATTGTATTAGCAACATTTCATCGTTTGGAAATACGACTTCCAACAGATAACCATTACTTTTTAATTCATTTCACACAAAAAAGCTTGAATAGCTCTGCCCCCAACCACTAGAATATGGAGGAAAAAAATTACTGTACCTTCTGATCACACTGCAAATAAAGGTGATGTTCTTCCTCAGTATTTTTGTCTTTTTTCTAGTGGAAATGACTAACGATTCTTAAATCTGATACAAAATGACATAAAATATGAAGTCTTGTTTTCTGTGAAATTGATCAAAATGAAGTGTTTATGATTAAAACAAGAACAAATATCTGCTTAATCCAAAGGGACGTTTGATGGATATTTGTTCTTGTTTTAAGCACAAACTCACTTAATTTTGTTACATTTTCTAAAATTTGCATCTCAAGTAAATGTATCTTGACTTAAAGATGATTAGATATTTGTATTGGAAAACAGGACAAAAATACTGAGGAAGATTTTTTTGTGTGTGTGCAATACCTGCAACATTTCATGCCATTTAATTTTCTGTTCTGATGTAAGGCCTTAAAGGGATAGTTCAGCCAAAAATGAAAATTCTATCATTTACTCACCCTCAAGTTGTTTCAAACCTGTATGAATTTCTTTCCTCTGAACACAAAAGATGATATTGATATTCATATAAGACTTGATGGACCCCACCAACTTCCATTTTTTTCCCTATACTATGGAAACGGTTTGGTTACCGACATTTTTCAAAATATCATCTTTTGGTGTTCAGCAGAAGAAACTCATACAGGTTTGGAACAACTTGAAGGGCGAGTAAATTACGACAGAATGTTCATTTTTGAGTGAAATGTCCCTTTAATTTAAGGGCGAATAAAGACTTTTTTTTAAAGGCCTATAGAAACCCTGGCAGTATACATTAAAGGGTGTGATCACCTTCAGGGTGATCACAGTGCCCTCCGCCCCACGTCCAGCCTTATTACATGGCTACTTGTGAAATTAATGAATAGCTGGATATGAAATATTGATTTGAGTAGAAATTATTTTATAATCTTATCTGTACATTATCTTAAAGCTTTTGCTAAGAAAAAAAACATAACTTGTATTTTTACAGTAATATATTAATACTGAAGTAGAATAGTATACAGAATGGAACACATTTGTCAAATATTAATAATCATGCTGAAAGCTGGCTGATAATATTAGCCAGTGTTTTTTGTTGCTTATGTTATGAAATGCAGCAAGTGTCAAGTGTGAGTCAATTGTTTTCCATCGAGTTGACTGAATTTCGCGCTTACAATGTATGTGCGTAAATGTTAAGAAAAAAAATTGGACCCACTTTATATTAGGTGGTCTTAACTACTATGTACTTACATTTTAATTAATCATTTGATACAATACACTTATTGTGTACATACATGTTTTTACATTGTACTTACATTTTACCTGCATGTAATTACATCTGTAATTAATTGCTGTAATTACATGTATAATTACACTGTTGACCCTTCCCTTACACCTAACCCTACCCTTAAACTTACCCACACCACCACACCTGTCCCTAACTTTGTACTTTGTACTTATATTTTGATGTAAGTACACAGTAGTTAAGGCCATCTAATATAAAGTGGGACCAAAACATTTTATTAAAGTCATTTTACTAGTTCCTTCAGAAGAAAAAAAGACATGTCATGCCCCACATCGGGAAAAGGAACTAAAAGGCAAATGCTAAGCAACATTTCATGTGAGACCAATACCTAGCAACAGCTCCACCCCCTTTTCCAGTAGCACCTGCTTGGCTTGTTCTTTCACACTAGGCAATAGATCAGGATCAGCCACCTCCTCACGTGGGTGAACCAGAATCACCTAGATGAAATGTGTGATAGAAGACAATCATTATTATATAACAAAGAACACATTTAAAGTGATATTTCGCCCCAAAATGAAAATTCTGTCATTAATTACTTTTGTTCATCTTCAGAGCACAAATGAAGATCTTTATGATGAAATCTGAGAGCTTTCTGTCCCTTCATTGACAGCTACAGAACTACCACTTTGTCATTCCAGTCATTCTCCATCTTTGTGACTTGCGAGTCAGACAGCTGTCAATCAATCCGTCACTGCGGGTCTCAGGCACTCACGCCCTCCGCTCAGACATTTGCATAATGCCAGTTTATGATTTTCATTGGCTGCGCGCGAACAATGTCTATCTTGCCCCGCCCTCAAAAACTTTTGTAGCTGAGGCCTGGAAAAGTTTGGTTTGTGTTGTCAACATGTCAAGAAGACACTGTAGAGCAAATCTACTTTAAAAGAATGAGGACTCATACTGGAATCGATACGGAAGAAAATCAACTGTTTGTGTATTACCAGTAAATGCTAAAGAAGTTCAGGGGAGCGTAGACCAATCACAACAGACTGAAGCGTCTGACCAATCAGAGCAGAGTAGGCTTTCGGAAAGGAGGGATTTAAAGAGACTGGATCTTTTTTAGACTTTGAGAAATGAGGTGAAGTGCAATGCACATTATGAGAAAATGCGTTTTTTGACCTTGGGTGCATGTAAACCAATTGCCAAATGAGGAGCTTTTAAAATTGCGTAATAGGGGCACTTTAAGCTCATGCTTCAGAATAAAATTGAAAAGTCTATTTGGGTGAGAAGTCAAAGCTCTACCTTCTTGTTAGGAAATTCTGTCCTGATCTCAGCAGCCATTTCAACACCGGTGGTTCCGCCACCAACAACTAGAACCGTGTTTGCTGACTGGATCTGTAACATTGTATGAAAATGTAAATATGTTTGTTTTTTTTAATGTCCATAAATAAAACTTTCACAATATAGTCTGTACTGATTAAAATCATGTCACACATATAAACATGCCCAATAAGAAAACTCACCAATTGGACAAAGTCCTCATACTTCTGAATGGCTGATTGGTAGGTGTCCACAGAATTGTGTTTACCTGGGAAATGTCCGCTTGTTCCAGTACACAGAATGAGGTGTGAATAACGTACTTCCTGTAGATTTATATTGGGACATACTGTATAAAGACATTTTCTCATATTTTATTTTCTTCTGCTGTAACATTGCAATATCACTTACCTTTCCATTGTCAAGCACAACTGTCTGCGGTTCGGTGTCTATCCGAATGACGCGGCCTTGGAGGAAATTCAGTCCGAATGTCTCTCTGTATGGTATGAAAGTCTGCTTCGCAAAACCTACAAGGACATGCAAAAAAAAAAAAAAACACAACATTTTTATATAAATCTAGCTGTTTGTTTTCTTGCAACCTCTGATTTTTGCATACCGGGTTTAACTGAGGCACGCAGCGCTGCAACGTTGTGATGAAACGCATCCAGGACGTCAATAAGCATGAAGGGCACCCCATGACTTTTAAGGTGTTGAGCAGCTGCAATGCCGCCAAAACCACCACCGACAATCACCACATGAACATTCTCGTCAATGGACACCTGCCCACCCATAATGCTTTACTACTGAAAAGAAAGAAAAATAATCAATGATAATGTCTCAAACTACATTTTTTTTAATTATTATTCTAAAGTAAGTAATATATACACACATCACACAACCATTCAAAAGTTTTTTTATCTTCAGTGTCTCATGATCCTTCGGAAATCATTCTAATATAGTGATCTGCTGCTCAGGAAATATTTTGTATTATTATTATCAATGTTGAAAACATTTGAGCTGTTTGCAACATTATAAATGTTGTAACTGTCACTTGACCAATTTAATGCAGCACTGCTTAATATAAATATTAATAGTGCTAACTTCTTTTTTTTATCTTACAGACCTCAAACTTTTGAACGGCAGTGTATATACACACACATAGTATCGGTCAAAAGTTTGAAAAATTACTATTTTTAAAGTTTTGACAGAAGTCTCTTATGCTCATCAAGCCTGCATTTATTTGATCAAAATACAGAAAATAACTGTAATATTGTTAAATATTACTACAATTTAAAATAAGGGTTTTATATTTGAATATACTTTAAAATATAATTTATTTCTGTGATGCAAAGCTGAATTTTCATCAGCCATTACTCCAGTCTTCAGTGTCACATGATCCATCAGAAATCATTCTAATATGATGATTTATTATCAATGTTGGAAACAGTTGTGCTGCTTAATATTTTTTTTATAACCTATGATGCTTTTTTCAGGATTCTTTGATTAATAAAAAGTTTAAAAAGAACAAGATTTATAAACAGAAATATGTTGTAACAATATACACTACTGTTCAAAAATGTGGGTTTTTTCTTTCTTTCTTAAAAAAAAAAAATACTTTTATTTAGCAAGGATGTGCTAAATTGATAAAAAGTGATAGTAAAGATTCCTATGATGGCAATTTAACACACCCTCGCTGAATAAAAGTATTTTTTTTATTTTTTTAAAAGAAAGAAAAATTACTGACCCCAAACTTTTGAACGGTAGTGTAGATTGTTACAAACGTTTTTATTTTATTTTTTATAAAATGCTTTTTTTTTTTTTTTTTTTTTTTTTATTCATCAAAGAATCCTGAAAAAAGCATCATAGGTTATAAAACAATATTAAGCAGCAAATATTAAGCAGCACAACTGTTTCCAACATTCTTATATTATTTCACAATATTAATGTTTTTTTCTGTATTCTTGTGAGCATAACAGACTTCTTTAAAAAAACATAAAAAATGGTAATGTTTCCAAACTTTTGACCGGTACTGTAAAAATAAATTTGTATTTATATATATATATATATATATATATATATATATATATATATATATATATATATATATATATATATATATATATATATATATATATATATATATATATATATATATATATATATGTGTGTGTGTGTGTGTGTGTGTATATACATACATACATACATACACACACACACACACACACACACACACACACACACACACACACACACACACACACACACACACACACACATTGAAAATGTCTCAAAGGCACATTTTCAATGTTATTTGTTCAATTATATCCCCTTCACCCATAAGTGCTGTTTAAATTGTTAAATGCTCAAACGACTTCAATTCAGGTATGTGCCGATCCTTTCCATTTTATAGTAATTTATTTGTTTTAAAACTCCAAAATATATTGTAATGGTTGCACAATCTATAAGAAAGAACTGATAAGAAAGGTGTTCAACACAAAGCGGTCTGCAACATCGATATATTGAATATTATATTCATATGGAGTCTTGCCTGCGACTATATATTATAACAAAGAAGCTCATACACAAGCTAACAAGCATTTGCTTGAAACGTAAATGTTTTTTGAAAACAGAAATATTTACCGGTATTTGATGTGTGGATGCTTTTGAAGGCTTTGTATCCTCTTCTGAGTTCTTCAACACGGAAATGTCTTCAGCTCTTCTACTTGTAGAGCTGCATTATATCCAATGATAGCGCTTGTAGCAATGCGGTGGGCGGGGATTCTTTTGATTGCGTTGAATTGTAGCCAATGGTTAGCGTGCGATGGGCGTGTCTGTTTGTTGCGTGAAATGGTGATTTAACTTCTTTTCCGATGATTTCTGCACCCCGTAACATTTTGACATCCTTAAAACTGATAGCAGATCATGTTTAACCCGTATTCTCGGACTGCAGCTCTCATTGTCACTTATACTCCCAGATGATTCATCAAAACACAGAATGTAACAGTGAAAGGTCACTAGTCGAGCTGACTCATCGTGACATCGAGCACGGATTTTTTTTGATTGCCTAAACTTTTTACTTCAAATTCGAAGGGCCTAAAAACTTGGCTGAAGGCTGTGGACCGAAAGTATACGTGGCATGTTAAAATGTATGCTAGCCTAACGTTACATGCTTAAAAATCAGATTAATTTAGCCTATATCCTCTACATTTCAAAGCAAAAATAAAACAAACAAAAGTCATCATGAGCGACCTTTGGCCCACTGCCACTGATTTGTTCCAAGACGCAATTAATAATATTAATCCCTTGTGTGTGCCGCTCCAAATGTTAATTTTATTATATTTAGCCTTTTGCCATTGATTTGTGTTTTTAAATAGCCCCTTTCTTTTGTTTTGTTTTTTGTTTTGTGGTTGTTTTCTGTTTAGTTATTAACTTTTGTATTTTGACAACATTTGTAATTACATGTATGTGTATATTCTCTTTCCCCTACGAGAGTTTTGTATTTTGCAGTTTTTTGTCAATAAAAAAAATATATAGGCCTATATAAAAAAAAAATTAATAATATTAATAGGGCTAATATTATGCATGTAAATACATCCTAATATGTTTTACAGAATTTAGTGTGGTATTTAACTGTTCGATATAAAAGTAGAACCCTGAAATGATTAAAAATATATTTTTGAAAGAAACACCAGCAGGTGGTGTTAAAGGGCTAGCTCATTCAAAAATAAATATTTTTGAATTCTTTATTTTTTATTACCATCAATAGACTGTCATCAAGTCATTGAATATCAATCAAAAATATTTAATATCAATGTGTTTTTTGTCAATCACTTTTTGTGAACTACATTGGCACAATCATAAGAGATGAACCAGTCAAACATTTTTTTGCAAAGCAAAGTTTCTCGGGTGAACGCTACGCATATTAAAAGCACTAGTAATCCATATTTGGTAATCTGAAAAAGTGTATCAGGGGGCCAGTTGTTCAAAAGTAATCTGATCGGATTTCGGCTATATATGGATCAAATTCTGAAAATGGGTTGTTCAAAACATAAAAAGGATTCTGAAATCAGATTAGATCACGAAATGCAATCTTGGTTTTGATCTGGATCAAATCATCAGTTTGTGTTGTTCAAAACATTCGAGTAAGATTGGGATAGCCTACCTTTGATCCAAAAAAAAAAAGAAGAAAAAATCAGGATTGTACTGATCCCAGAAGGGTGGATTTCAGGAACAAAAATTCAATAACTCTAAAACCTGGTCAAAAAATACAACATTTCTATCATGTAATATACTCACACACAAACTTTTTTTTAATTTTATTTTGCTCTTGATTAGTTAAAGTTATAAATTAGAAGTAGACATTATTAGGATACTAAGCCTTTTGGTAGTTTACAGTAAAAGTACCTCAATATAAAATAATCCCCAAACAGCTGTAAATATCAAACAAAAATATTCTATTTAAAGTGGGATTTTTTTTAATCACTTATAAGACTTTTTTTTATAAATTATAAGAAATGAACCAGTCAAGTTCTTTGCTAGCGAATGCAAGATTTCTCGGGTGAACGCTATACGTGAAACCTTTCTGAGAGAACACAAAGCATTGAAATGTTTTCCCCCCCATCACATTCCCCTTTAGGGCCTCCATAGAGCACTAGTAATCCAGATTTGGTCATTTGAAAAGGTGTGTATCTGGATCAGGGTGATCCAATCCAATTTTACTTTGAAAAACTGGCACAAAAGTAAAATTGATTACCTGATCCTGGATAGCAAAACATTGGATTTCCAAATTCAGATCATTCTGATCAAGATTAAACTTTGAACAACTAGGCCCTGGATTCAAATTAAAGGGATAGTTCACACAAAAATGAAAATTCATCAATTTGTTCCGAACCTGTATGAATTTATTTGTTCTGCTGAACACAAAATAAGATATTTTGAAGAATTTCTGTATGTTTTCCCATATGGAAGTCAACTGTTCATTTCCCCATATTGTTCAAAATATTTTCTTTCGTGTTCGGAAAAAATAAATTCCTACAGGTTTGGAACAACTTGAGGGTGAACATTGAGGATTTTTGGCTGAACTATCCCTTTGAGCTATCCAAAACATTGCATATTTCTGCCAACCGGTGGCGCTCTAATAAAACCATGTGTTCGTGCCGTGGACCCTCAAAGTCCTAGAATTAAATGACCTGTGAAGATAAGAGACTATTGTAAACAAATGTTTCTTATTTTATGTAAACGTGCATTTTATAAATTAATCTACCCACTTAAAGTAACTTTTAAAAACAAAAGCATTAAGGAATAACTAAGTGTTCAACTTTATTTCCGTTAACAGAAGACACAATAATGCGACACAGTCATGCAGTGCCAAAGTTAGTCTCTGGGGGATTGGATTCAGTTCGGGGTCGTGTATGTATGACCCCTCGTCCCATTGGAGTCCACCGCCTGACCAGCAGGGGCTGCAGAATGGAGCATCTCTGAAGGAGCATTGGTACCTCCCCGCCCGCACTAACGGCGGATGAGCGCGGGTGTCTGTCCGGCAACAGCCGTCCTCTGCCCTGGACGCTTTTCTCGGATGCTTTACTTATGTCTATTTTAAAGAACAACGCATCTCTCCGTCTTTGGTCGTTCACTTTATGACCACATGTTTTAAGACGAAACTGCGACTGATGCTGGAAATAAAGTGACTTTACGGGAACGTAGTCGGTGTGAGTTTACAACGGTAAGATGGTTTGAATTTCACCGATGTCACATTAACGCATTTTTTCGGTAACTTTGGACTTTGTAAGTGGATGGATGTATAAGAAGCAAGAATATTTTCCTTTAGTTTTTACATTAGTCTTGTCCTCGTTCCCATGGTGAATGTATACCAAACCCGCGTGCTGCATTGTGGGATACTTGCAGGCTTCAGTTGTATAGGATTAATTAAGTCAAATGCTGTTCATTTTTGTCTGTTTTATGTTTTTTTAACTGATATAATCATTTTTGTGTGTGAATTGTGAAAATTTGATGTGGAATTAGGATCTAAAAACCCAATTTTGATTTGACTATCGTGGGTGTTTATGATTCTGAAGGGGTGACCATTCAGTCAGTGCCATAGTGGATTCAGTGTCTTAAAGTAACTTTCTTAAAGTAGGAGATATTTTAAGTCTAAGTGTTACTTTGCTTTGGCCTCTACTGTTATTTTAAGTCACTTGAGACTACTGATAAATAACCTCTCACTGGCTAAAACACTAAAAGTGTTTGTCACTGTGGAGTGCTTTAGTTGGATTGCCAGTTACACAAAGGCATTCTTTACAAAATAAAAGACACCTTAAAGGGTTAGTTCACCCAAAAAGGAAAAATATCCCATAATTTACTCACCTTCAAGCCATCCTAGGTGTATGTGACTTTCTTTTTCCAGCCAAGCCGAGTTATATATAAAAAAATATCCTGGCTCTTTCAAGCTTTATAATGGGAGTGAATAGTAGGCTACCTTAGATTTTGAAGCCCAAAATAGTGCATCATAAAAGTAATCCATGCAGCTTCAGGGGGTTAATAAAGGTCTTCTGAAGCGAAGCGATGAGTTTTTGTTAGAAAAATATCCATA
Organism: Gobio gobio; assembly: GCF_949357685.1. NCBI lineage: Eukaryota > Metazoa > Chordata > Actinopteri > Cypriniformes > Gobionidae > Gobio > Gobio gobio. Next base: position 40,216,913 of record NC_137111.1, read on the forward strand.
TTTATAACTTTTTAAACTATAATCACTGGTTTCCGGTAACAGGATATTTTCTAATATAACTCCAATTGTGTTTGTCTGAAAGAAGAATGTCATATACACATAGGATGGCTTGAGGATGAGTAAATTATGGGATAATTTTCATTTTTGGATGAACTATCCCTTTAAATCAATTAGACCAACAGGATAACAGATGAAACAATGAAATGGTGTAACAAAAAAAAGACAACGTGTTTTATTTGGTAAAGTATAATTATAATGAAATAAAAAAGTAAAGGTGACAGTGAAATATTAACACTAAGGATCTTTTCTTTAATTTCTTTCACACCTTTCCAAAAATTCTTGACTTCTTCACACTTCTCTATGCATTGATGATATAATCGTAATCGTAAGCAAGTGTCAGACTTTTTCCTTATATTTATGCAATGCAACTGGAGTTATATAAATCCGCATCAACCACTTATATTGTAGCAGTTTTTAGGGTAAAGCTGAATTTTAAGCAGCCTGTTACACCACTTCAAAAGAACATCTTTTGTCAAATCCTACTGTACCCAAACGTTTGGTAGTGTGGTTGTGTGTGTGTGTAGAATATATTTCTTTGTGCCTAAATTGACAAATGCATTGATGATCAATGAAGTTCAATAAATTAAATCAATTACTCTCTATATAGGATAGAGAGTGGTACACATACGTCAGGCTGCAGTAATGAGGAATTGACTACTAGCCTTGTTTATCACTTTTAATTCTACATTCATGTCACAGACTTTTCTGGCTGTGCAGTATGTGGTGGGATGGATGAGGAGGAGCAGAACCGCTATGTGGCCCAGTTGAAGGCTGAGTTTGACAGCTGTGACACCACCGGGACAGGTTACCTCGACAAAGAGGAGCTTACTGCTTTATGCCGCAAGCTGAGCTTAGATGCCCATCTCCCCTTGCTGCTGGACACTCTGCTGGGACCACAACATTATGCCAGGGTAAGACGTTCCCCACGATCATCCCAGTGTCTCTAATCCCAACACAGTATTATGTTAAAATAATCTCTTTTTACAGGTGAATTTTGAGGAGTTTAAAGAAGGCTTTGTGGCTGTGCTGTCAAGGTCTTTGGACTTCAGTACGTCAGAGGAGGAGAGCAGCTATCTTGAGCCAGGTACTCGAGTGGAAAGTGACCCTTATATACCGCCACGGTTATCGAAGCTTCCAGGCCTGTGTTTATCTTCATGATTTGTTTGTATTAGTCGGTCTAGACCTTGTGGACTCAAGGTTTATTGATGGTACATGATGTGTAGTCTCACATAGCCAGACCTTCAGACTGACGGCAGAAGGTCTGGACTCTTTAGCAGCTTTCATTGGTCGAGGACCATGTAACGCAACCAATCACAGTTCTTTTTGTTCCAGCTCATGTTTAGTGGCGTGAAAATGTAAAGTAGATGTCCCTGCAATTACAGACCAGCGTGCATCTATAAATCATTCATTCAAGAACGTTGTGCAAGTTTACTGAAACAATGGAGCCGCAAACTTCACATACTTTTGAAATTCCAGTGTTTAGTTGATCCTGGTAATCCATTGTCACAGTTGTAAACATGACAGCGTTCTTCTTCCACGAGGGGGTTTGGCGTCACGGCATTTGTTTCCAGGCAGACCGTTAAAAAACGTAACACACGTCTCAAGAACATCCTGTAGAATTCAACCAATCAGATGACGACTTAGAAACTCCTGAAGTGTTTTCAGACAAGTGTGCCATATGCATCAGACGTTCAGCCAACGGTCCGTGGGCGTGACTTCTGAGGCTGAGACTACATGATGTGTAGTTGATATAATATCTGTACTCCGAGGAATTGAAGGGTCATGGTTGTTGTCCAGCTAAATGCTCAGTTGTATTTGTTATTGTATATCCTGGTATACTTATGATTCATTACATTCAAAAGCTGTAAGTTGTAAGATGTTTTTGATAGGGATGCAGAATATATCGACCATCAGAATCAGTATCGGCCAATATATGTTAATTTTTAATGTTATCCGTTCGAAAAGAAGATTTGACTGATATCTTAAAGCAGATAAATAATGGATTATTTCCTTCAGCTGAGGCACTTTTGAATTACTTGAAATATGATTAGAATTTTTTTTGGTAATGAAAGTTGGCCATAGGAGTGTAAAATTATTTTAAAAACTTATACGGGTTCAAACTAGGCTACTGTACTTTTTTTGTTCGACTTATGTTGAAGTGCTTGCTTGGGACATGGCTTTTAATGGTGAGACTTTTGTTTTTGTAATCAGGCTTTCAAAAAGTTTGGATTTAGATTTATTAGCCAATATATCGGCTTTCAAATATAAGAATGTTTTCTTATGCTCAACAAGGCTGCATTTATTTGACCAAAATTACAGTAATAAAACAGTGTATTGTTAATTTTGATTACAATTTAAAGTAACGGCTTTCTATTATTTGAATGTATTTTAAAATGTAATTTCTTCCTGTCATGGTAAAGCTGAATTTTCAGCATCATTACTCCAGTCTTCTATCCTGAATGCCAGCTGAACTTAGCGCCACCCACAACATTTGAGGTCGTGAAGGTCATATTCTGACTAGAATCTGAGTCTTCAGTCACATGATCCTTCAGAAATCATTCTAGTATGCTGATTTGATGCTCAAGAAACATTTCTGATTATTATCAATGTTAAAAACAGTGGTACTGCTTAATATTTTTGTGGACACTGATACATTTTAAGGATTCTTTGAAGAATAGAATGAAAAAAGAACAGTATTTATTTGAAATATAAATCTTTTGTAACAATATAAAAGTCTTTACTGTCACTTGTGATCAATTTAATGCATCCTTGCTGAATAAAAGAAAAAAACCTTACTGACACTAAACTTTTGAATGGTAGTTTATATTTAGGGTATTGGGGTTTATGTAAACAATTTAAAAAAAGCCATGCAAATCCCAGAAATTCTTAGATCAATATATGGCATATTGGCCTTAGAAAGTATTTTGATACTTGAGACACACTTCCTCCATCCACTACAAATGACCACTGGTTAGAAGCAAACATGTTTAAGAAACAAAAATCATGTGTTTAAAGAAAATTGAGGTTAGATGTGAGAAAATCTCTAGCATTATTTGTTTGGAAATCCCACTTGGTTTGAAATTCAAAGACATTCATACATTTTTAAGTGTGGCTTTCTTATACTAATATTAATTTTGGGGGCACTAAAAAATTGAACACAAATATAGAAAGAGAGGAAGAGAAAGCAATCATTATTTCAAGTTTAGGTAATATTTTGTGTCGTTTTTGTCTTTTTAAAACGACTTACGGATTAAAGACATTGTTTAAGAAAACAAAATTATTATTGACATTCACGATAATACCACATAATACCTTGAGGTACCTGCCTATTGATTGCTATGGCCCCTTTCACTGGAGACGTAATATGTTATACAGATGCTGAAACTGTTTGTGCAGGTCTTCTTTAAGCCAAAGCTAGAATAACATTTGCCTTTTTTCATAGATGCATTAGGGAGACTGGTACATTAATGCTTGTTGTGAAATCTCAGAGCTTAATGCTGAAATTATCTTTGAAAATGGTAAAACCTGTGATGAGAAACAGATGTTGGAAAGGTTTCTTTTAGGTTTTCATTTCCTTTCAAGCTTATTTTTCATTTTATGAGAAAGGTCATGACAAATGAACAAATGATGTGAGATGACCTACTATTACTTCTACCACTATTTTGTTTCTTAGTTTTGACTGCTTCTGACATACTTTCATTATCTGTTGCTCTAAACTAAGCATCATTTCCTATTCTTCTAGCAGTCCCAGAGGAGGTGAAGCCTAAATATGTGAATGGAACCAAGCGGTACGGGCGGCGATCAAGGCCAGACAAGACTGACGTAGAGCTCACAGCAGACTCAGAAGATTCACTAGCATTTGGGACTGACAAAGTGGAAATAAACGGTGTAAGGAGAGCCAAGCTCAGACGCTCCACCTCACTGGAGAGTGTCGAGGTAAAATACATGATACCTACACTACCGTTCAAAAGTTTGGGATCAGTATCATTTTTTTGGGGTTACGTTTTTTTTGAAGGTGATATAGTTACATTGTACTTACTCAGATAAGTAGTATTAATTAACTACACGTACTTACTATAGAGTTATGGTTAGGGTTTGGTTTAGGGTTATTTGCAATTATGCATAATTTACTGTTAGTACTATAGTAAGTACCAGGGGCGTAGGCAGAATTTTATTTTTGGTCGGGCCTGGGCAAAAGTGAGCGGGCACTTTCATGTGGGGCGGGGGTGAATATTGTGCAGTGGTGGGGGCATACATGTGCCATCCGCAAATTACGCCTATGCTTTCAGGTAAAATAACAGACGGACTCAATATTCAGGTCATTTCAATCTTATTTTATTTGATCCTACTGAAAAAACAAATCGTAGAACACACCTTGTAAAACTACCACGTCTCAGTCACGAACTTGCCCTGTTAGTGTCACTGTCAACATAAACCAAAACTATAGCTGCAACCTGTCCACATACAAAACATGAGCAGCGGTTACAACACACATTAGACACTTTATTTCCACTTTTCGAATATTTTCTTCATTTTTATTGAAAATAAATGCCTTTCCGATCTGATATGTGATGGGAAAAAGAAGTAGAGGGAGTTCGGCAAACGGCGGATTCGAACCTCAAATTGCGTCAAAACTTGATACTACTGACAGTTTCTGAAGGTGTGTTACCGGGTTTACAGAATGAACCTGCGCTTTGAATTGAAGTCTTACTGTTACTTGCGGGCTGATGGATGGGTTCTCTGCTGCGGCAATGCAAATTTTTAAAAGTCCTTTTTATAGAATTTTGCATCGCTGCTGTTTATCTATCACATAACTGCAAATTATAGGCTAAGTGAATAGATAAACACACTTCATGAACTCACAGGCGCGAGCTGCGCGACATACATGAAACCCAGCCTGACACCTAATTGCCTAACACAGCTGTCAATCAAACTCATTAAGCATTATGCAAAAACCATTGACTGTAAAAAAAACTCAATTTATTTAGTTTACTATTTGAGATTTTATAATAATTTTGTAATTACGTTAAAATAATTTAAATAACTGTTATTTAACAAATATTATTTTTGCATAATAAACTGGGTGGGCCTACTCATCATAGTGAGCCTACTCATCGCTGGCTACGCCCCTGGTAAGTACATGTAGTAACGTGTAACTATGTCACCTTAAATAAAGTGTTACCTTTTTTTAAAAAAAGGAAAAAAAGAATACTTTTACAGCAAAGGTGCAATATTTACAAATTGCAAAGATGCAAATTAAACAAAAGACATTTATAATGTTACAAAATACTTTTATTTCAAATATATGCTAATCTTTTTTTGAATGTTTTACTCATTAAAGAATCCTGTAAAGAATGTATCATGGTTTTCCCAAAACTATTAAGCAGCACTTCTATTTTCAGCATTGATAATAATAAGAAATGTTTCTTGAGCAGCAATTCAGCATATTATGCATCATTTCTGAAGGATCATGTGACACTGAAGACTGGTGTAATGATGCTGAAAATTCAGCATTGCACACATGAATAAATTGCATTTTGAAATGTTTTTAAATAGTTTAAAAACAGAGTAACAGTATTTTGAACAATTAAATGTAGCTTTGGTGAGACATTAGAGACAAATACAGTAAAAAATCTTGCTGACCCCAAATGGTAGTGTATATTAACTTTATCTCAATTTATATTCCCACGAATAATCGAGAGCATGTAATTAAAATCTAATTTGCATAACACTCAAATGTAGATTCAAGTGAAAATAGGCGAGTCGTCCTGGGACTGTTTGCAAATAGATGTTGTTAAATATAAACAATGCAATGCCCTTGAGGTGTCGTATTGTTAGTCAATTGAAATACCTGAATCAGTTTGATTCTAGTGAATGGATCTGGGCTGACCTGCTTTTCACAGACAGGAAGTGCGGCGGTGTGGAATGTGCAAGTGCTGGCCCATAGTGCAGCCCCCACCTTCACCAGACTTTAGTGTTACTTTTGGCTCAGGATCAAAACATGGTCCATTTCACATTCTCTTTTTTTCCCCTCAAAGAGCAGGAGCTCTCATAAAAGGGTTTTGTTGTTTCTGCTGTGTCTGTACTTTTTCTTCTGGAGTCATTTTACTTGTGCATAACAGTGCCAGACTGGAGAGCCAGTGCAAATGCAAACCTGTGCTGCTGGAACTCTCGTTCCATGTGTTTCATTTTTAAAGAGTTATTTTTGGATCCATTTTGGTTTGGTACTAGAAACAATGACACTTTCTTGCTCATGCAAGCCACATGTCCCTTCACTTAAAGGGCACCTATTATGCAAAATCCACTTTTACATGATGTTTGAACATAAATGTGTGTTGACAGTGTGTGTAAACAACCACCCTATAACGATAAAAATCCACCCAGTATTTTTTTTTTAATCCTCAAAAATCATAAGCAGTTTTTCAGAACAAGCTGTTCTCAGATTCTCTGCAGTGTGACATCACACTGCAAAGCCCCGCCCGCAAGGTTTGACTGACACTGCCATTTTAACATAGACCCGCCCTGTGTGACCTGTATGCAATCTGCCATGCACAGGAGAGATGTATATGCTATGCCCTGTTCTAAAGATGGGGCGGGGATATGCAGCTCATTTACATTTAAAGCGGTACACACCAAAACATCGCTTTTTATAGACAGGCCTCAAAATGACATTTTCAATAATAAATTATCTGTGGGGTATTTTGTGCTGAAAGCAGACACAGACAAATTTTGGGGACACCCGAGACCAATATGACATCTTGTAAAAAGGGGCATAATAGGTGCCCCTTAAAGGGATAGTTCACCCAAAAATGAAAACTCTGTCATTGTTTACTCTCAAGTTGTTCCGAACTTGTATGAATTTCATTGTTCTGCTGAACACAAAAGAAGATATTTTGAAGAATGTGGGTAACCAAAGAGTTGATGAGTCCCATTGACTTCCGTAGTATAGGGGGAAAAAATACTATGTTAATTGGGTCCATAAACTGTTTGGTTTCTTTATAGTTTTTTTTGTTTCTTTATAGTTACTTAATAGTTTTAAAAATGGATATTTGTATTACAAAACCCCATCGATTCACTTCAGAAGGCCTTTATTGGATGGATGCACTTTTTTGAGCTTCAAACTCAATGGACCCCGTCCCTGCCAAGCTTGGAAGCCTCAGGATATTTATTAATATAACTCCAATTGTGTTCATCAGAAAGAATAAAGTAATTTACACCTAGTGAGTAAATCATGGGGTAATTTTATTTTTTAAAGTGAACTACTCCTCTAAGTGAGTCAAAAGATGCTCTTAAGTTCAACCAATTGTATTTATTATAATTTTCAACGATAATACATTTTCATTTGGGGTGTGCCATATCATACCGTCCATGATAACACTAGTATACATTTTTACATGATAAAAAAGTGTAATCTCGCAATATCAAAGATATAGCGACACAATGACGAATGGCGCATTTACGTTCCCTAACGCGCAAAACAACAACATCTGTCTGAGAGTAAGAGCAGCATGTCAGCCTCCGATGACGATTTAGTACCTAAAAAGGGAGCTACTTGGTTACAAGAGGTCATTCCTCTTGACAACTGACAAAACATTGAGAACTAAAAGCTGTTATTGATGTTTGCAGCACAATATTTGACCGGAAGGGTCAAATTGACGGTTATTTTCATCAGTTACAGTTCGTAAGGTCCAGCATTCTGCCCGCTTTGAATCAGACACAGAGATAAAGTAGTGCATAAGATTACATTTATTTGAATTAAATATTGAGAGAGAGATTCGTACCTGCCTGACTATTTTATTGCTAAAAGTCACAGGGCGGCGTTGATAACAAGTTTCTGTGCTCCTGAATGCGTGATCTCCACTCTCTGTATGGGAGTGACGTAGGCCAGTGTGTGTGCGCATCAATGAAAACAGCGCATTGATATAGAACAGTGATTCATCTGACTTGGAACTACATGTACCTGTAGCCTGGCTCCGCCCTCCTATGTACTTCCGCTCAATTTTAATTTTCCTTTAGTACTCCGTGGCTGAATCTGAAATCGCCCCCTAAACCCTTATTCTCTATTCCCTACATTAGTCCACTAATACAGTTCACTTGAAGGAGTGAATGAAGTCAGACAGCCATTGTTTGTACATCGGCTATACACTTGTTATTGCCTATGGCAGATCCAGAGTGGCTCTGGGCAGATCCAATAGTTTTAAACTTCAACAGAGTACACACCTTCAAGGAAGTAAACGCTTGTCAATAGAGAGTGTCCAGACTCTCTGTACAAATGAAATGTACAAGAGTCTGTAAGGACCAGGCTAATGTACCTGTGCATTAAACAATTTTATTGTACACCTTCCAGCCAATCAAAGTCGGATATTCAGACAGACCATGGCATAAATTACTTTAGTTATTGTTCAATTAAAATGTTAATGAGTCATGTTATACTTTCACTTAAGATTTCCATTGAAAACACTGCCAACTTGTACCAAGGCTACTTTTTTACTTTGCTTACATTTGACTCATGCTGTGTGACTGTGTCACTACTATTGCACTATAATGCTGCTGCTGCCACCTTATGACATTAGATTTACACTAAAGTATTCTGTCATCAATGACAGTAGCTCATTGGAAAAGGATGGAAAATGCCTTTCATTTTGTCTGCACTAATAAATGCTGCTGCCTACCAGCTGCAATCACCAATACAACTTTGTTCAATATTTGTTTTCTCTATATCGTCGTAAATATCATTGCAAAGATTCTTGAAATATTGTGATATCATTTTGAGGCTATATCGCCCACCCCTAATTTTCATTTAATTCAAAATAACATGCAAATTAAGTGTCCGAAAACTACATTCAGTTCACACTTTAGTATATTATTTTAAAGTGTATGGTTTTACCTAATTAGTATTTTTTTGTTAAAAGTATTCTAAAGTGTACTTATTCACACCGTAGCATTTGAATAGCAATGTGGTACAACTGCTCAGATCATCTTAATTAGATAAAAATCGTGTCTAAAGCTGTTATTTGGGTTGAGACTTCTTGAGAGAGTAGGTCGCAGTCTGAGTTGAACAATCAAGTGCTTTAGCCAAGAATGAAAGCATGCTGGTCCATCAGTACAGTTTATGTTGGCAGCCGCCAGCATTTGGTGTTTATGAACCAGCCAGCCAGGCTCCATTTGGTCCAGGACGTTTTAGTGCCTGTGTGTGTGCTCGACATGGTGTGTTTTACGTGTCGAATGTGTTCAACCAGGATTAGAGGTCTTGGTCTGGGAGGAGCTCAGGGTGTAGAGCATCAGCTGTGGTCAGAAGGCCTGATAATGTGAAGTACAACAAGGAAAGGGTTTGGCTATAATTTGGCATGGCGCTTCCTCTAACTGCGCCTCTCATTTTAGAAACGCATACTTGCATACCAGAGCCCTCCCTCGTTCTCTTACTCTCTCTCTCTCTCTCTCTCTCTCTCTCTCTCTCTCTCTATGTCTCTCCACTCTGTTCTCCTTTTCTTCTCCCTCTCTTTTTTTCATAACAGTGTTTGAAATATTTAGACCTTTTATGTAACCCAGTACATGCTATTTCGATGAATGGAGATTACATGCTCCCTAAATCGACTCTCTGCACTAGTGATTCTGTGTTGTTCTGCAGCAGGAGGATCCAACATACCATGTTTCGATAAGTAATCTGATGAACATGAGCACATTTATGTGTAATCTGATGAGCACAGTTTAAATATTATGTAAGGTTTCACAAGGGTGTCTGTGAAGTTTTAAACATCTTAAAAACACTTGTTTGTATTTGAAGGCTGTAAAAAGTACCTTTAGGGTGGGTTCACTTCACACGTGGCATGTTTGCCTCGATTAAAACGAACCCTGGTGCGATTGCTCTGTTAATGCGGTTCATTTGAATAAGTGTGAACGCTGCCATCAGAACCCTGGTGAAAAGATGGATCTCGATCAGCTTCCAAACAAAGTCTGGTGTGGTTTCAATGAAATATGAACGCAACACTGACCAAAGACATGTAAACGAACAAAAAACAGGACATGATGTCACAAGATGTGACCCTGAAAAGGACAGAATGCTCATGCACACCTGTTTTTCTTGTCATAGTTGCCCATCACAGTTCGGTAAAGGCATCAGAACCGTGTCTCCTCGCAGCAGATCTTTGTTTGTGTGTGTATGTGTGACAGAGGGATTCCTGCCACTGTTTTGACTCCTTTATACATTTTATAATCTCTTCATGAGTTCTCAGCTGGCCAAAATAATAAATAATACCATCATATGTAGGCTACACACATACAACGAGTGCATTTAGCCCAGTACACAGCATTGTTTTCGGAAAGTTCGGTGAATATATGGAATAAAAGTCGACCAATCAGGTTGTGAAGTATCCCAATGCCTTTAGGTTCGGTATCTTTAGGTTCGGCGTTAAAATGCCAATGTCAACCTTAAGCTGACCAGGACTAAATGTTGTTGTTTTTTTTGTCCCCACCAAATGAACCAAGCAAACCGAACAACAAGTGTTAAAGGCCCCCTAAAATCAAAACGTAAGTGTTTTAGTTTTTAATATGAATATGTTAGACTTAAGGTTATGAATAAGCTAGTGTGTTCCAAAACAATAACAACATTCGCATTTAGGAGATATAAGCATTCAAAACTTACAGTCTCACACTTCTGCTAAAATGGATCACGGCTTTTTATGACATTACCGCAAACTTCAACTTCTCTTCACATCTTCTGTCCAATCAAATGCTCTCTAAAATCTGAAGCGTCCCGCACCCTAAATAGACGCTGAAGCTGTGGCTGAAATTGGTCACTTGTTGACTTGGGAAGGATTCAGACAGTGTAAATATGCTTTCAGTTGAGGTTTCACATTAGTTTCACGTTCACCGCAGCGCGCGCACACACACACAGTCTGCTCCGGTCCAGAGACACGATAGTACAGAGCGGATCACATGCATGAGTCAATCGGACCCATTTGAATTCTGCACAGAATGCTGTATTTTAAAGCGATATGCAGGAGATTATGATGAGAAACGGTTAGCGTAAGCGATTAGGAGGAAACTGCGGCTTTACCAAGCTGAAAGGCTCTAGTCAAACTGTGATATAAATGAAACACTATTGGCTGTTTTAAAAAAGGGGAGGAGCTGCTTGAAATGTCCTGTCCTGTCTTCCTGTTTCAGGGAAAATTACGTCAACACATTGAATAATGCTGCACATTTCAAGGCACTTCAGTGGGCTTTTAATCTACTTTGCAACAGTTGTTGATCAAAAAATGTAATACCTTATTTAGCTTAAAAAAATGCTAAAGATGATTTGCCACAAAGATGACACAATCAGAGAAATTTTCATGCATTTATATGTAGATGTCACTTCCGAAACTTTGCAGCATGTAATTGGCTGTGACTTAGCAGCATGAAAAACGAAACTTTTATCAAATGGAAATATATAGCCTCAAAAGCACGCTCACTTTATAATCACTAAAAAGCCGTCACTTGTCTCAGGTTATTGATCTCACGACGTTCCATTATAATCAATGAATCTGTCTACACTGCACAATGAATCTCGAACTCAGCACTGAACAAAAACTCTGTGAGTTTATTTACTAAATTAAACACCGATTGGCCATTGCGTTCAAAAGATCAACAAACATGTCTGTGATTGGCTACATTGCTTACCGCTGCAAAAACATTTTGTAAATGGAAACATTTGACATTCTCCAGAGCGTAAACACAAATACGCACTTGAGCGTTTGCCAAATCTGTTTCGCCAATATGATATTATTACAGCATCACTATCAACTATGCGTACCTTTGAGCACCCCCATAGATCTGAAGCAACTTAAAGGGATAGTTCACCCAAAAATGAAAATAAGCCCATAATTTACTCACCCTCAAGTCATCCGAGGTGTATATGAGTTATATTACAAAAGTCCAGGCTAATTCAAGCATTAGAATTGGATTAATAGTTGCCATAAAAAGTGCATCTGTCCGTCAAATATCGCTCCACGAGGCTCCAGGGTGTTAATAAAGGCCTTCTGAAGCAAATCGACCCGTTTGTGTAAGAAAAATATCCATATTTAAAACTTTATCATGTAAACTTTCGGCCGACCGCCTTCCCTGTTCAATATATGGAAATATTGTTGAAAGTTCCCCTGCCGATCGAAACACGTAACGCGACCGGGTCCGCTCGTCATGACGTCACGTACGCATCTTGAGTTTCACTTTCAACATTCAACACTTTTCCACGGAAGGCGGAGGCCGAAAGTTTAAATATGGTTATTTTTCTTACACAAACGCATCGATTCGCTTCAGAAGGCTTTTATTAACCCCCGAAGCCGCGTGGAGGACGTTATTTGACGGACAGATGCACTTTTTATGGTCTTCAAATACAGAGCAACTATAAATCCAATTCTAATGCTTGGATTAGACTGGACTTTTGTAATATAACTCTGATTATATTCGTCCGAAAGAAGAATGTCATATACACCTCGAATGACTTGAGGGTGAGTAAATTATGGGCTAATTTTCATTTTAGGATGAACTATCCCTTTAAATGCACAATATTTTTGCAATACAGATTCACAGGCCTCAGCTCAGATTCCTGTCCATATGTCCTTTTACAACATTTATGTGAGCAACAGCACTGCTTGTTAATGTAAATAATTCAGCTGGCAGTGATGAATATTGCACACAAACCTTGTCATGCCACATAAATTATTCAGTTTTGATTACGTCATAGCCTAAAATACAACACATTTGTATTTTCTTCAGGCAGAAGCTGAGAAACATGATTGATAATTGTAATCAAGAATGATCACATTTTTTCAGATTGTTTGGGAGTTTTTGTGCACCTCAATTAGAGAGTAGCCTTTGCTGAAAGACCTCCATATCTCAATGCTTATCTTAGTGAACACATGGTATGAGGGATTGTTTGCGCATGAACGATGACCTAAGGACAGAATGTGTGATGTTCTTCACTTCATTTCTTAGCGGAGATCAATGAAGTGGCTTTTTCTTTACTGTTGACTGAGAGAGAGAGAGATAATACAAGACTTTCCGCTCTCTGCCTTCCCACTGAAAAAAAGCTTATGTGAACAGTTATGTAATGTTGTTTAAAATGTAATGCTGATGGTAATTGATTGTGGCTTGTCCCATAGTCAGCTAGGTTTATTCTTTTGTTGCTGGAAGCTGAACTGTGTAGTGTTTCGATCAGTGTATTCTGTCCTTTATGTCTCCTGCATTTGACCATTGCCATACATTGATCAAACCACAGTTATTTTACAGGTCAGTGACTGTCTGCATCAAACTGTAATCTACCACTAGATGGCAATAGCACACAAATTAATTAACGTATGCACATCCTGCATTCTCTGTATAAAAGTTTACTTTTGACCATTTGTGCAGTATGCATATGTATAATGTGCACAGTATAGAATACTTGACTTACTACTGTACTACATTTACCACAATGCACAGTATACAACAGTGCACACTGCACTGAATACACTATGCAATAATTCAATGTGCTCAACCTGACCTTCCACTTTCAGTGACGAACTGCAAGTGACATCACCATTGTTTTTAACATCTGGGAAACTTGTATCTCCGAGTCAGGCATTCTTTAATACAACATGTCACACAAGTCAGGAAAAATTACACAGAAGTAGCCTAAACAAAACAGATTAATTATATTGTGTACAATAAACCGAAATAATTAACTACATCTGAATGCAAGATGATGAAAATGAATCCTTCCTGTCACCTATTTATACATGGTATCACAACTAAATATTTGTGTTACATGAAGTGTGTGAAAGTTAAATGATTAACTTATTGTGTATCAGCTGTTCTGTACATAACACCTTTAAAGTAATTGAAATACAGCATGTAAAATGATAATAACTTGCCAATTAATTCGTTATATTTCAGAATATGCTCACTGATCTTTATATATATATTATAGATGATTTAATGTAACTCTATATGTATCTATACATTGTTGTAATGAAGTCAACTTACAGCAACCAAACATTTTGTTACATAATACATACAGTTGTGCATTCTATTTGATTAAAATAGTATGCAGCATTCAGTGTGTACTGGGCAGTATCCAGTTAGCAAACGACCTTTACAATTACACATTTACAAATTTTAGGATTTCACTTCATTCATCTTTTGTCATCTGATTTTAAAGCGCTCTCAGTGTTGGAACTGTTGCATAACTCAATCCGACTCCAAACCATCTCTTATGTAAGCTCTTTTACATCATTACAGAAAGATTTAGCTGGCTTTATATGAGCAAGGTTTAAGCTGTTTAGTATATTGCAGTGTTTCTATACTGATGTGAACGCATTACTTCAGCGCTTGTATCCTCAGTCTGCTAGTTGTTCCCGTCCAGCGTTGCAGAAATAATGACTGCTGGGATGGAATGCCTTATGATGATTGTATTGTGTTCCTTGTGATCACTGAACCATACTAATTCATTCAGCTACACTTTCTCCATGCGCTTATTCAACAATACTTCAGTTAACAGTCAAAACCTCAAGTCAAGAAGGTATGCTTCTTTAATTATGGCCTTTGTGATCATAAGTTTACAATTGAGATGGTCAGAGTAGCATACTATTATAATACATAGTATTTAGTACGTATAATGTGCACAGTATGTATGGAATACTTGTAAGATGGCACCTTAAACACTCCTACAAGTCTACACACACTTTCACAACGTAACAACGCTTTGATGGTCAGGAAGAAGTCTGCTGCGCAGCTCGCTTCAGTGCGGGCTTGGCAAAAGTGGGAACATATCAACCGCAAAGGGGGCACTCATAAGCACCCAAACACACCTGAACCAGCTAATCAAGGGCTGAATGAAATCGCATACTTCCTTACTATATAGTAGGTGAAAAACAGTATGTGACAAAATAAGTATGTCCGAACACAGTATTCATAAAAGAGTAGGCAGAAAGTACCCGGATGACCTACTAGTTCCAGCAAGATTCTGACGTGTGCGTACGATGGGCACTTTACTATCCCATGAGGCCATGGAAGAGGTTTTATGAATAGCAGTGAAGCGACGTAACTGACGCTGGTAGGTCACGTGATAATGACAGCATGGCGAATGTAGTATGTCCAGGTTACATTCATGCTACACACATGCATACTATATAGAACATACTTTTTTTATAGGTCGTGAAGTAATTACTTATTCAAAATAATAAAGTATGCGATTTCGGACGCAGCCAAGCTCTTCAGGATCGCTTGAAAATCACAAGCTGAAGCAGGTTGGATATAAACACTGCAGAGCAAGAGGCCTCCAGGAGCAGGGTTGAAGACCTCTGCCCTACGGTCTCATGGTCTTCACGATCACACACACGTGGTGGCCATTGTTAGTCCACAAGACCATAAGTGAAGCGTATGAAGGGTGTTATTTGAGACAGGGCCCTACTATGTTGCCAAAAAAGTGCAGTATACAACATAACACACAGTATTCTATTTAACACGATTACTGTGTAAACATCATGCATTTATTCAAGGAAAAAACACTCAGTGGTTTAACAGTAAATTTCCTTGAATGTTAAAATGAATTAGACCAAAATAAATTAGATCAACTACAGTAGTGAACATCCTGGCAGGGAGTCAGTTTGGACTTTTATGGAGGCTTGAAAGCGCACAGGAACAGAATGCGGCACAATAATCATTATCTCTCTATTGTCTTGTTTTTATATTGGAAGAAATCATAATTGAAAATAAAATTTATAAATCACCCAGCTCTAGTGACAAATTAGCCAAGAATAATATTAGCCTCAGTTAAAACTTTGTATTGATCATTATTTGACCAAACATTTTTACTTGAAAATGGATTAAAACCATGGCAAAATAACAATTTTTGACATAACTGGCACACACTGAAATAGACATAAATGGATGAGATCACATGACAAAAGCAGTGAGGCGTTTGAAACCATTATAGACCTCATTTGAAAAATTATTTTTAATACTATTTACATACTATTTAAAGGGTAACTAAACCCTAAACAAACTTTTTTTAGTTAATGATCTGCAAGACTGGGGCTTTATTAGTGCTGTTCATTGATTCGAGTAAATGTTTTGACATTTGGGTATAAAGTGTTTTAATTCTACAATATATGGTGTAAAAACGTCTGAGTGCTATTGGACGTTGTAGGTCAGTGTGACATATGATGGTTCGTCCAACGGCTCACTATCCGCGCCCCTGGCACGAGCTCACCACGCCCTAAGAAATGTTTTCCCCAATCACATGAGGAGAACAGCTTCACTCCAGTAGGAACTCTCATCTTACATGAAGTAGAAACATTATGAATGAAACTCACTTGACACTTGCTATCAACATTCTAATGAAGAAAATATGTTTAATAATGCAGTTGTCAGTACACGCCAGGCTTCTCTTGCGATATTTTGTACAGAAGATACTTTTTAAAGCTTGACACGCAAGTGGTTGCCATGGACGAACAACAGTACCATGCTGGCGTACAGTCTAACTTTTATTTGAGAAAATCTGTTTATGAGAGCCTATTAGGTTTGAACTTATTGGTCCTGCTCTGCCTATTGATTCATTTACATTGCATGTATAACAATATTTTGAATTTGGACTGCAGTACCCTTTTCAACCACTAGCTGTCATTCTTACATACAGCACCTTTAAAAAAATATATATATATGATGTGCATTGATCATTTATAATAAATCCCACTATATTCCATTTAAAACAACAACAAAAAAATAATTTTGATTTCATGGTGACACTGTCAATTCTTTATTTACAGAGTCTCAAATCAGATGAGGACACAGGAAGCAACAAGGAGTCCACACACCACTTTTTTGTGGCACAAGGTACTATATAATTGTGTAACTTTTAAATGAATATGTAAATTACAAATCAGCACATGAATGTAATTCTTTCTGTCATATACCCAAGGTCAGTTGAAGCTCTGGAATCAAGAGGGCACAGAAAGTCCTCAGCGCTCATCCAACCCTCAGCAGGAAGTGACAGACGGACAGGTGAGAGCAGTGTGGGAGGAGCTGGGGGTCGGTGCAGGAGGATCACTTAACCGCGAGGAGCTGTCGCTCGTCTGTGACCACATCGGTCTCAAGGACTTACAGTCTGAGGTACGGTCATGTAACATTCTGTACAGAGTGGAATTAGTAACAAAATTAGTCACTAAACACCATATGTGTTTGTCTGTACACAGGAGTTAGACGCTCTTTTCAGGAAACTAGACCAGGATCAGGATGGGAGAGTCAGTCTCAGTGAGTTCCAGAGCGGTCTGTTCACACAACAGTGTCACATTGCACCCATCTCTACCTCCACCCCTGCCCGGCCCAAACCGCAACGCCCCATCTCAAAGGTCAGGATCAACTCAAGGTCACTGTGAAAGCAGATTGTAACCAAAAACAAACATACTGTAGCTTTGCCAAACAATCTGCTGCAAACTCTGGCACCAGTATGCAAGAGTTTGGCTGCATGGTTTTCTCTGCAAATGAAGTGAACGTGTGAAAGAAGCAGTTATATGTGATTTTTTTCTTAACATTTTTATGTTGCAACTGGTGGTTTATAAATAATATAATGTGCTTATTTAATATTTTGAAATTTTGCTAATGATTTCCCTTAAAAAAAATCTATATTTTAATTTTATTTTATATTGGCATAACTGTTTACCCAGTATTGCCAAAGCATTATACACAAAACAATTAATGACAAAAATACAATATTATAATATATATATACCAGGGGTGTAACGATACCCTCATGTCACGATTCGATACATATCACGATACGATATTATTGCGATATTCCAAGACATAAGATAAAAGGTTAACAAAAAATGTACTGTTGATTAAATTCCAAATTTGGTATTACATTGGGGGTGAAAATGAATAACCTTGGTCTTGGTGTTTGTAACCAAATTCACAGGACAATGGTGAGACCAAATTAAAAATATTCATGATTCTGAAGCTGAAAATACAGAATTATTTTTGATGAATATGCTTTCACTCTGTCACTGACTAGATAGATTTAAAATAATGTAGGCCACTTTTTACTGGTAACGTAAGACATTTGTCATTATTAGGACCGCAAATATTCCCCCATTGCATTATATATAGTACTTTAATGTAGTACTGACACTAAAACTTTATTTTGGGTGAACTTTACACAATACATATTGTCACTATCCACGATACATATTGTTGCATTTTGTATTGCGATATATTGTTACACCCCTAATATATATACCTGAATAATTATATATATATATATATATATATATATATATATATATATATATATATATATATATATATATATATATATATATATATATATATATATATATATATATATATATATATATATATATATATATATATATATCCTATTTGACAGTCAGGAAATCATTTAGCTGCCTTTTGTGTTTGGAAAACCATCGCAAAATTGGTAGAGGCTTTAGTTGTTGATTTTTTTCAGCTGCTTTTTCATTTAATCAACAGGTGAGAGGAAAATTGGCAGATACATAAGATTTCTGTACTTTATCAGTTACATGAACCTGCCAGTCTGGCATGCATAAAAAAAAATTAAGCATTCCAAGCATAACAACATATGATCAAATGTATACTGGGGCAAGACAAGTACAGAAATGTGTATATATATACATATACATATACATATACATATACATATACATATACATATACATATACATATACATATACATATATACACACACACACACAGAACTGGATATATATATATATATAAAGAGAGAGTATCAAACAATATTTATTTAGTATATATATTACAATAATTGGTTATATTGATGATAGTTTTTTTGGTGTGCTGCTGAAAAATTATTTTTGCTGTAATTGATGGTTAATTGTCTTGCCCCAGTATACATTTGATCATATGTTGTTATGCTTGGAATGCTTAATTTTTTTTTATGCATGCCAGACTGGCAGGTTCATGTAACTGATAAAGTACAGAAATCTTATGTATCTGCCAATTTTCCTCTCACCTGTTGATTAAATGAAAAAGCCGCTGAAAAAATCAACAACTAAAGCCTCTACCAATTTTGCCATGGTTTTCCAAACACAAAAGGCAGCTAAATGATTTCCTGACTGTCAAATAGGATTCATTTCAGAACTCCAACATCAAGCCAAGTTACTGAGGGCTGCACTGGCTGGAACCAATTAACTTAATTGGGAAGGTGGAGCCTCCTGTTTTTGCTCTCTTGTTTCTGGGAAGGCACAAATGTATTGCTATGCAATAGCCAAACTTGCAATCAAAGCTGAGATGTACTGCACAACAGGCCTCATACCTGCATGTGATGTTTTTACATGGGAATGTAAAGACAGTGTGATCACCTTTAGTGATGACAATTCTGAGGTGATTTTACTGAAAGCACAACCAGCCAAAAATATTTAAACCAGTATCTTAACTTAGGCGCATATTCAGATGCAAGATTTGTTGGTTAATAAAGTGTAGGATTTAAAAGATCAGGCTTCCTTTAAGGAGAAAAACAGCTTCAGCAATCAGTGCTTGATAACAAATGCTGAGTTGCATGAATATTTGGCGGTCGCTGGAGCTAAAATGAGGCTAAGCCAGCTTAAGGGTTACGACACCAGAAGGACGTTTATTAGTGGTCAGTGAAATAATTTTGTTCATGATTGAGGCTCTAGCTCTGGCATGTCAAGGACAGCATTGTGCATTGTGTGGTGGGACTGTGAGATTTTTCTTTTTTTTTTTTCTTTCAGCGGTTTTCCTCACAGTTGAATTCTGAACTTTGCTGGATCATTGTCTTTTTTTCTCATGTCGTTCCCGCTACTCTCTCAGGCCCTTGAGGAACGTTTGGTGCGTTCCACCTCCCCTTCTCTACTGTCGGCTACGGTGGGTCAGAGGCTGTTGACCCGGCTGGATGATGGATCGGGATGCACAAGCCCAGATAAAGTCATCGCCTTCTGGACGGAGGAGGGCATCCACAACAGCAGGGATATTCTACAGGTAACAGATTACTTGGATGTTAACTGCATTGATTAAACACTGACAAACGCTGAATAATGCTTGCATAATTTTCTTTCTATAAACCATGGCATGAATTGTTTTTCATTCTGAACCTGCACACAGACTCTGGACTTCTCTCTGGAGGAGCGACTGTGTCTGGCTGAACTCACTCTGGCCCTGGACAATGAGTTACTGGTCAGTGGAAACGGCATCCATCAGGCTGCTCTGGTCTCCTACAAAAATGAGATAAACTACTTACAGTGAGTGTTATTCACATCAGATCTGTATTTACTCACAAAGCCTGTCAAAAATATCACATTTCAAATGAAAACCAAAGTGTGTGTGTATTTATTTATTTAGCATTGTAACATTTTCAGGACAATTTTCCCATTTCATATTAATGACTAGTATTGACTTGTTTTTAATGATGATTCTCATTACTTTAAGTCATTTTACTGTATTACTAAACCTGGTTTTGAAATTAAATATTCAAATTAAGAGAGGTTACCAGCACCTTACCCTGATGTTGTAATGTTTTAACATTTATATAAATATGTATATATTTTATTGTAACGGTAATGAGAATGGGGCATTTCACTGATGAAAATTGTGGGAGTAAATTAGCTTGAATTGTCCTGAAAATAATGCCCTAATGCAGAAATCTTAATACTCCTATTTTTTTGCCTCTTCATGAGATTCACCTGAATGTCTGTGCTGTTTGGTTTTTGTCTCCACCTGGAGGACATATAATGTTACTGTGTTCAGCAGTTTTATTTATGTTGTATGCGTTCACACTAGCACTTTTGGTGAGCACCCACGTTCAATTGATGTCAGACTTCGGTTCGTTTGAATAATGTGAACGCTTTTTTCCGAACTCAGGTGTGCACCGGCGAACTAGGGCTGGGTAAAAAATATGGAAAGACGTCAGTAAAACAGCTTGTAAACAATGTCACGCAACAATTTACCTCAGAAAAACCATATCCAGTGTCCATAAACTCATTAGTCAGCAAGAAAAAATAACTCTAGAGAGGAGCATTTTGCTAAATATATGCACCACATTACATATTCATTATAGTTTTTTAATGTTCTTCAATATTTAATGCATGTTTGAATAAATTAGGCATGTTTTTGACAACCACCATTTGAATGTATACATTTCATATATAACTTTATTATTATTATAAAAACGTGTAATTTAAGTGTTTGTATAAAAATCAGTTACCTTCAGTATTATAGTAGGCTAATGTAGTACCAACTGACTCCCATAGTTTACAGAATTAGTTAAGAGATTTGTTTTCCTTGAGAAATTTTGCCATGTATTGTACCTGATATATATCCAAAATAATCAATATTGAATCGAATCGAAATCGAATATTGAATCGTGAAATTTGTGTCAATACCCAGCCCTACTGCTAACCGTACCGTAGTCGTCCAGGGGACCACTTATGTGAACTCTGGTACGTTCGCTGGTGATATGAATGCAATCGCACTACATCTTGGAAGTGAACCGCTATTGATGACGTATGATTCGATAAAACTGCATTTGTGTGTTCTCACTCACTGTCCTGACAAGCTTGACTGACGCACAGCAAGCAGAGAATGTATCATTTCTTTAGAACATTTGCAGTACATTCGTGGCAGACAGACACAAGTGCCAGTATGTGGCAAAGGTTCAAAAACCAAAACGTAAAATAGGTGAGCTATGCATTTTGCCGCCTTCTCCTGCGTCGTCGTTAATGTGAAAACAATCCAGTGGAGGCAGGGGGAGGGAGGAGTTTGATCTCCCCAATCGAACTCTGGTTCCGACTAGGTAATCAAACCAAGTGTGAAAGCACCCATACGTGAAACAACTGCAAAGTTGCTTTACTTTGTTCTCCAAACGTCTTTACACGCTTAACAAGGTGTTACTTGTGACAAATGATGCATCAGAATGAATGATCATCTCATGATGTGGTGGTTTTTGTGTTCCACCTCTATAGAGTCCTGGCAGACCAGGCCTGCCAGGAGAGGGACAAAACCAAGGCGTACCTGGAACTGGCTGACCGCCGCAACCTGCAGCTGGTCAGAGAGGTGGATGATCGTCATGCAACCATGGAGTCTCTCAATGAGTCTAAAATCAAGTACAGCTGCTCTTCTCTAGTCAATCACATCTGATGTAGAGCCATGCAAGGGCTCTACAGTGTGACTCTCTCTTTTTCTTTTGATGCAGGGGTCTGGAGCAGGAGTTCCGGGATAAACTTACAGCACTGAGGAGTGAATCCGAGTATGAAAGCGAGGTGCTTATAGAGCAGGTTGAGAATGAGCGGGAGAGACTCCGGGAGGAGCTAGAACTGCTTAGGTCTCAGGATGTTAGCCTTCAGGAGGACATTTGCACTGCTGCTAAGGTACCCACTGATGTCACTCACTATTATTGTTGTTGTTGATATTATTATAAGTAGCCGTATTCTGTTAAATTGTGGCATTTAAAATCTATTTAAAACTATTGTTCAAAAGTGTTGTTTAAGAAATTACTTTTATACAGCAAGGATGCATTCAATTGATGAAAAGTGACCGTAAAACATTTACACCTGTTAAAGAACAATCTAATCATCAAAGAATCCTGAAAAAATATATATCACTGTTTCCACAAAAATATTAAGCAGCACAACCGTTTTCTATTTTGATAGTAATAATGTTTTTTTTCTTTAGCACTAAATCAGCATATTAGAATAATTTCTCAAGGATCATGTGACACTGAAGACTCGAGTAATGATGCTGAAAATTCAGCTTTGCCATCAGGATTAAATAACATTTTTAAATATATTAACATAGAAAGCAATTATTTTAACAATTGTAACAATGTTTCAGTAACAATATTACTGTTTTACTGTGTTTTTGAACACAACATTAAAACAATTACCTCAAACTTTTAAATGGTAGTGTATAACTTTATAAAATGAATCATTCTGACTGATGAATTATGAGTCTATGCTTTCATAGCTGTAAATTATTCTATACAAAAGCACCACGTTGTTGTTTTTGTTTGGCTGCAATGGGCTATGGTTATATTAATGAACTGTTACTTCATGGAAAAAATGTTATTCCAATAATTATTATTATTAATTTAAGTAATACTTTTTTAACATAGTTGATTTTTATTAAATAGCAGGTGCCAGCATTTTTTAAAGCAATACAACATTTGAGGTCATGCTTTACACTGATTTTACCATGGCTAAGAGGGTTTGAAGACACTCCCATACCTGTGGTAATCTCACTGTAAAGTATAAAATAAGACATTGCTGCAATAAAAACAATATTTATTTGATTTACTTGATTCTGTTTTGTAATCCTATTATAGTATTTTATTTTTCATAAAGATGAAACATACAAATAGAAAATGCGCTGGAACAAAGAGAAAACAATTTTGTATTTTGCCATTGAATATTCAAGTTGGAAAATTATATTGAAATAAACCATAACAGTATTCATAGAATATTTGCATTGTATTACATTTCCCTTACCGTCCCTCCTTTAATTCTCTTGATGATCCTGGGAACACGACTCAATGAAGAGGTGATCTGTCATGGTTAGAGGTGTATGTTTCTTTGAGCATGTCAGTGTGGTGTCAGGTTAAATAACTCTAGCTGTGTGTTACAGGAGAACAGTCGTTTGGAGGAGGAAGTCAGCCTTCTGAAGGAGAAGCTGTCTGAAGCGGAGAGCACCATCTCTAAACTACAGAAGGATCTAGAGCATCTGCTGCAGGACAAGGTGAGGCGCCTAGATGCTGTTAATTTGCTGAAGATCATGTTTCCTTTATGAGTTTCATTCTTTAAGGACAATAATAATTGATCTATGCTTGTTTTATTGAACAGTTTGGTGGCCTTGATCCAAATGGTACAGGACTGCTGAATCAAGAGGAGCACTTCTCAGAGATCTTTAAGGAGTACGAGCAGCAATGCAGGGTATGAGCGTTCCTGTTTGTGTTTATAGTGTGTTGGTGGATATTTTGTCTGGAGTGGATGGTGAGGTCAGCCTTATCATTGTGCATTGTATTTAAGTGTCCTTTCTTGGCTATGCCAGCTATCCTATAATCCATGGTACTGTAAATGACGCCTGTAATTGTGAGGAGTGGTGTGCTATTCCTTTTTGCTCGTGACTTTTTGCTCTTTTGTAAGTAATCGCCTGCAAAAAACCTAGCAACTGCATACTAATGACAAAAATGACTCGGAACACCTTAGTAACAAAGTAGAGGCTTTGCCTATTATGCCCCTTATTAAGGCAAGATGTTGTGTTTTTCTGCACTTGTCGATTTTGAGATTTGGGGCTATTTGGCCTTTCATTTGTTTCTGACTAGTGGAAAGACAACATCCAAAATGTTTATTTTATTGCACTTTATCTATTTGTGCATTTAGATTTCAAGTACAATACATTTCTTTAAAGGGATAGTTCACCCAAAAATGAAAAATTATTTCGTCATTTACTCACCCTCAAGTTGTTCCACACCTGTATGAGTTTCTTTGTTCTGCTGAACAAAAAAGATGTTTTGAAGAACGTTTGTAACCAAGCCAGTAGAGCAACCATTGACTACCATAGTAGGGGAAAAATACTATGGTAGTCAATGGTTGCTCTATCTGCTCTGTTCAAAATATCTTCATTTGTGTTCAACAGAACAAAGAAACTCATACAGGTTTGGAATAACTTGAGGGTGAGTAAATGATGACAGAATTTTCATTTTTGGGTGAACTATCCCTTTAAGGACCATTTTCTCAAAATAATTTTTTTTCCTTCTGACGAAAAAGTCCACTTCGGTATCACTCAAATACACCAAACTTTACAGTTGTATCTGAAGGTTTTTATAGAGGGGTTTGTTCATTTATTATTTGCTTAATTTTATACATTTTATTCCTAAAAAATTTTTTTTTCTGACTGTTGATGGTTTTTTTTGTATTATTATGGAGCGATAAAAAGAGATAAATTCAAAATCCCCTCTATAAAAACCCCAAATATCTAAATGAAACAAATGAACCTGGCTTTATCCAATGTTTTTAACAACTCTTTTATAAAAACAATACTATAATAGGATTATAAAACCCAAACAAGGAAATGTTGCTATTACCCTTTATCAAGTTAATTTTTAAAATGTAAAATAATATTTTTGACCCTATTCACCTAGGGTGTATTGCCTTAAAGGGTTTGTTCACCCATTAAAAATGAAAATTAGCCCATGATTTACTCGCCCTCAAGTCATCCTAGGTGTATATGACATCATATTCTTCTTGGAAGTCCTGGCTCTTTCAAGCTTTATAGTGGCAGTGAAGGGTTGTTTTGTTTTTGAAGTCCATAAAAGTGCATCTATCCATCATATAACTGCTCCACACGGCTCCGGTGGGTTCATAAAGGCCTTCTGAAGCGAAGTGATGCGTTTGTGTTAGAAAAATATCCATATTTAAAACTTTATAGACTAAACTAACTAGCTTCCAGCAGTCAGCGATACGCAAGTCGACTTAAAGCGAAATTGTAACCCCTGAAGCGATATATAGGAGCATTGCAAGCTTTAACGCCTCTCGTGGATAGGGCAACAAACTCAAGCCCCTCTTCTCTTATATCGAAATCAAGGGTTACTACGTACGGCGGTCCGCTGGAAGTTAGTTATTTTAGTCTATAAAGTTTTAAATATGGATATTTTTCTTACACAAACGCATCACTTTGCTTCAGAAGGCCTTTATTAACCCCCCCGGAGCCGTGTGGAGCAGTTATATGATGGATACATACACTTTTATGGACTTCAAAAACGAAACAACCCTTCACTGCCATTATAATGCTTGGATTAGCCAGGACTTTAATATAACTCCGATTTTATTCGTCTGAAAGAAGAATGTCATATACACCTAGGATGAATTGAGGGTGAGTAAATCATGGGCTAATTTTCATTTTTGGGTGAACTAACCCTTTAAGAAAATAGCATTGTTTTTTTAAGTGTGTAATATATAATAGTATATATAAAAAAATTATGTAAGATACTTTTATTTGTGAAATATATGCGGAGACAACAATAAGTTAGCCATTTGTAATTTTGCATTTCCATTTGGTAATGCTTTCAAAGAAAAACACATTTCACCTCTGCTTTACATATCTTTGCAAGGTTTTTTGGAGTTTCAGGAAATGCAGAAAAAGTTGTACTGGTGCAAATGGGTCTGTGTCTCCGCCCCACTAAATACAGGAGTTGCAAGACAGGAATGACGAGTTGTGCTCAGAGCTGGAGTTGTTGAAGTCTCAGGGCTCAGGAAGGAGAGCCAGACGATCCAGGAGCAGCCTGTCTGGTCATGACTGGTCAAGCCGTAGAGCATTAACCACTGAATCAGATTCTGGTGAATTTAACAAACCTCTAGATCTCACACATCTTTCATGCTATTGAGCGTTAAACCTGTATAGTAAACTACTGAATGAAATGGCTCTTCCTATCTGTTTTGTTCTACAGATGATCCTGAAATGAAGAAAGGTACATCTCCTCAGGTCAGAAAAAAGCTCCAAATCATTGACAAGAATGGTGAGAAATTATAAAAACAAAATTATACTTTTATCTATGAAATATCCATACACATGGGTCATGGTTTGCTTTGGTGTGTCTCCTCAGTGCTGGGTTCCTTGGAGAGCTTGGCTCCCTCTGTGAGCATCGAGACAGAACTGGCCATGGAGCAGATGAAAGGGAGATACGAGCAAGAGGTTCAGGACTTGAAGATCCAATTGGAGACTAAGGTACAGGCATAGCATAGAAGTCTTAAATACGTTTGATACAATTGATGCAAATTAGAGTAGATTCAGTTTAAATGCAAACAGTCAGATGTGAGGAAAAAAGCTAAGATATGCAAATGCTTCTAGACATACAATTGTAATTCATGAATGTTTTGGAATACAGACCCGAGTTTTTAAAGATGTCGAATCACATTTTATGGCAGAAATGTGGAAGCGTAAGAAAGTTATAGAATTTGAAGTTTTCACAGGAAGAATGTTTAGTGTTTTAAGCTTTTGAATGATACCCAAGTTATGATGATTTCTAAAATATGTGATTGAGAAAAAAGGCAATAAAAAAAGTACCAGGAAAATGAAAATTCTGTCATTAATTACTCATCCTCATGTCGTTCCAAACCCGCAATACTGTCGTTCATCTTCGGAACACAATTGAAGATCTTTTTTGATGAAATCTGAGAGGTGAGAGCTTTCTGTCAAACTAACACTTTGACACTTCAAAAAGTTCATGAAGAGATCGTAAAACTAATCCAAATTAATTGAGCAGTTAGTCAAAACCTTTTGAAGAGACACAATAACTTTATATGATTAAAAGATTAATTTTTTATTTTATTCACATTCAATCTGTTCAGAAAATTGACTAAACTGCTCAATTCATATAGATTCGTTTTACGATCTCTTTATGAACCTTTTGAAGCATCAAAGTGTCAGTTGCATAGCTGTCTATGGACAGAATGGGACAGAAAGCTCTCAATTTCATCAAAAAGATCTTCATTTGTGTTCTGAAGGGGACGACATAAGTGTGAGTAAATAATGACAATTTTCATTTTTGGGTGAACTAACCCTTTAACATGCTTTAGAGAAAATGATTCATAGTCTTAATTTTGTTTCCACAGGTTAATTTCTACGAGCGCAGTATGGAGCTGATGCGGCAGAATATGGAAGTTGAAAGGAAGGACATCTCGCAGGGCTTTAAGATGGAGATCAGTGAGTTGGAGGACCTGAAGTCTCAGGCGGAGGCGCGAACAGAGCAAATGCGTCAGGCTGTTGAAAAGCTGGAAGCAGAGCTGAGGGGTAAGACTGCAGGAGGAGTTTGGGGTACAGAGCACGAACGGAGAATTCAACGGGAACAGGCAGAACTGGAGCAGAACTACGCTCGTGAGATCAGTAACATCGTGCTGCGCCTCACATCAGAGAAAGATCAGCTGGAGGCAGAACTCAAGCTCAAGATGGACCAGGAAGTGCTGCTTATTAGGTAAGTCTAGTAAAGGATTAAGTGCAGCTCATATATATTGTAGACATTAGAAGTATATATTCAAAAAAGGACAGAGCTAGAAGACGAATAACTTGTCAGTCTTTAATGGCCCGTTTTCACAGAGCGGTACGGTTCAGTATGGTTGTGAATGGTACCCTAGTTCTGAATCGTACTATACCACTTTTTTGGCACCCTTCCATTGGGGTACCTAGCACAGTAGTCTGGTATTAAAAGGTGTAATAATAATAAATTACATTTATATAGCGCTTTTCTGGATACTCAAAGCGCTTTACATATAGAAGGGGGGAATCTCCTCAACCGCCACCAATGTGCAGCATCCATCTGGATGATGCGACGGCAGCCATATTGCACCAGAACGCCCACCACACACCAGCTGATAGGGCGAGCTAGACTCACTGCAGAACGTTGATTGGTTGACAGAGAATAGTCACTTGCACATGCTTATTCAGCTGTGTATTTCCTTGCAGCCTGCAGCTTTAAGGCCTCTACACACCGGGACGAATATCGCGCGCGCTTATAGCCAGCGTTTTTCGAGACGTTTTTCGACGCGTATTGAGTGTTCACACCCAAACGATGTGAACACTGACGATGTGCCGTGTGAACGTGCAAATTCAGTAGATGGCGCTCCCGGTACACAAGCTGGTGCTGTGGCACTTTACGCTTCTGACACTCGCTTGTCACGCAGAAGAAGAAGAAGAAGAAGAAGAAGAAGAGAGACAGTATTTACGTGCTTGCAAAAACCATTCCCACACTTTTTGCTAAATGGCAAGCAGCATTAGCAGCTCATATTCTTCTTTGTCTACTTACTACTTCTTCGTCATATCAGTGTGTGCTCGGCAAGACCGATTTGTACTTGAGCGCCACCAAGTCGTGTTTTACTGTAACTTCAGCAGCTCCAGGAATGTGAACAAAAGCGCCGATCTCATTGCTCGGCCAGTGTTTAACTCGCCACGTCAAAACAAAAAAAACGAACCCAAGGCGGTTTGTTTAAATGGCGCTTTAACACCTGCCGTTTTTGCGCGTCGGTGTGCACACTCACATTGGCGCCCTTTGATTAGTCACGAGGCGTTAAAAGTCGGCGATAAACGCGAGCGAAAATCGTCCCAGTGTGAACAGGCCTTTAGCTCAAACAAAGTCTTCTTGTGACAACAGCCACATAATGAGAAGCAGGAACAAGATCTGCTGTATATCATCCATTGTTGTTTACGGTGTGACTTTCTTCTTGGAGCGAGAATGATATCGATCGCTACACCACACCTATCAAAAGCGTACTGTACACGGTGGAAACGCAAGCCGGATCAGGGTTTATGGTCCCGAATCGTACTGTAAGGAACCGTTCCGCACCGCTCGGTGGAAATGAGCCATAAGACTCTTTAATAATGGAATTCAGAAACCAGCCATCCCCAGAAAGAAAGAAAAAAACAATAAATTTAAAGCTGCAGTCTGGAATCTTTTCTCTTTTTTTACTCCAATATTTTTATTTTTTATAAAAAAAAAAAATTCTTATCCTGAATCACTACAGTACACTTATAATAAGTGTTGATATTCAGACTATTTTAGCCTGCGGAGTAGCACAGGACCTTCGTGACTCATCATAGACGGCAAACTTTTATTTTGAAAATGCCTATTTTAAGACCATTACTTTTTTGTATGTTGTGACCACATAACAAGAAAAATAAATCAAAGAAATAATGAAGAACATATATTTAGATTTGTAAAGATGTTCATACATTTATAGATGGTGTTTGTTGCATTGGCTTTAATTATTTTGGACAATTATGATAATGTTAAAAATAATGGTTTATATTATTACGAATTTAATGAGATTCACCATTACAAAATAATGGGAATTTAAATTCAAATTAAAATGAAAACATCTGGATGCATTATAGTAGCGTTTGAAGTTTGACAAATTGTTAGTATCATGTTAATGTATTTAACTAATGTTTACAAATGAAACCTAATTATAAAGTGTTACCCAAACATTTGATGGTTCTAAAATTAATTGTTGTAAAAATGTATGAAAAAAATTGCAACGGTTCTAAAAATAAGCTTAATTTGTTTTATATACAAACATATATATCATTTTATTTATAATAATTTATGTTGCTCTTCATAGGTTTAGTGTGATATACCCTCTTACAATTTATTTTATTTATACATTTTTCAATGAAACTTAATATGTGTGATTCGTATATATCTTTATTCACAACAGTGTCCTATGTACAAAAATGACATCTTGAATTGTTTTACTGTTTGTTCAACCTTAAAAAAAGGAAAAAGTAGGTTTTTTTTCCTACCTTGGTGTCTATGACATTGCCTTGAATTTAGAGATAGATGTATTAGCATGTTGCTGTGTCCCAGGGAGAAGGCAGAGCAGCAGTTATTGCACATGAAGGCACAACACAGCGAGACTCAGCGTAGCCTTCTCCTCGAGCGCAGCCGTCTGCAGGAGCAGTCTGAGCAGCATCGCAGAGAAGTTGGTGCGTGGGAGTCAAGAGTGCAGGAGCTGGAACAGGAGACGCGCAGGGAGCGTCTCCTCAGCACCGAGCGCTGGAGTGAAGAGCAAGCTCAGATCTGCAGCAAGGTGGCACAAGAAAGAAAGAAACTGGAGGAGGAACACCAGGAAGAAATCAGGAAGCTAGGAGAACACATCCACTTCATGGAAGCTCAGGTAGAACTCACATCCAGGGCTGAGGAGGAGTTGCTCATACTACAAAGACAGCTAGAAGACAAGCTAGAAGAGATGTGTGTTCAGCTGGAAGACAACACGGTTTCCATGAAAGCTCAAGATGCCCTCGTCCAGCGTTTGACCTCAGAACTTCATGCCAAAGAGAAGGAAGCGGAAATTAGAAATGAGAAGGAACGAAAGCTTTGCAATAAGCTCTCTCAGTTAGAGCAAAAGCTTAAAGCGGAGCGAGAAAATAAGCAAGAACTTCTGAAGCAAAAGGAGCAAATACAGAAAGAAATGGGCAGAAGTATTCAAGATCTAAAGGAGGAATTTGCAAAAGAAAAAGAGAAGGGACAGAAGTTTCTTGACACAATTTCCGAGCTGACAAAGGAGTTGGAGAACTGGAGGACCAAATCTGAGACCTGGCAGAATGAGATCAAAGTAATGCAGGGAAGCAGTAGTCATCTTTCTACTGCCTTCGGTGAACAGCTAATGCAGTTGAGAGAACAAGGGAAAGAACTTGAGGAGCTTCAAGAAAACTTGGCCAAAACGCACGAGGCATTAAAAACCAGAGATGATGATCTTACAAGACAGGCTTTTGAGTTAAATGCTGTGGAGAGAGAGCGGGATCGGCTCATAGAGGAGCTCAAGGGTCAATGTGAGGTTCTCAAACAGCTACAATCACAGGTTGATAGTCTCTCTGAGGAGTGGGATCAAATGCACACAATGGAGCAAAGCCTTCAAGGCTTTCTTCATGTGGAGCGGGGTAAGGTTGAACAGCTCCAAACCCGTCTTAACTCGGAGCAAGAAGAAACAATGCGTATTGAACAAGAGAACTCTAGCTACCGGCAACTTGCAGACCAGCTTTCTTCTCAGATTGTTGAAATGGAGGCCGAAACTACCAAACTCAAAGAGAACACAGATAAACTTGCACTGGAATTGCAAAGCAAAGACAACCAAATGCTGGAAATCAATCGTCAGCTTGAAGCCAAAGACAAAGAGATGGATTTGCTCTGGAGCGAGGTTCAGCTGAAGATGAATCTGTTTAAGAACGTCACTCATCTCTCTGGTCAGGTTCAACTTTTGACCAACCAGTTGGAGGACAAAGAGCAAGAGCTGTGCTCTCTGAGAGAGCAGGCAGACAATACCACCAACCAACTACAGCAATCGCTGATGGACTCCCAAGAAGAGCTTCTGCAGATGGAGCAGGCCTTTGAAAGCGAGAAGTGCCATATGAAAGAACAGCTTCTGGAGATGGAGGGACTTGTCATGGCTTTAGAACCGGAGGTGGACTCAGCCAATCCCCACAGGTTTGTGGTTCTCCAGCTGGTAGATGACCGTCGAAACAGAACCAAAAGACTAACAATTGCTACATTGATCCAATCGTCGAATCGTCCCGTACGGATGCCAAGAATTGACCGCTTGCTACTTTTGTGTCTGTCCAAGAATGTTTGACTGAATGTTTCACAGAATGAGAAATCATTAACCGTAGATATGCGCTTTGATTTTTCAGACTTCATGCTGCATCTCACTAACTGAATGTGTCACTGACATGCATGCAAACTCACTATTAATAAGTTACTGTATGCATTCTGATTGAAAATGTGTTCTTGCATCCTATTAATTGTATTAATATTACATTTGTGTTTGCGGCTCTAAACGTTTTTTTGCTTTTTTTGTTTTGTTTTGTTTTTTACTCCTGAAATGACATTGTTTTCTGTACAAAGCGTCCTAAAAGTGTAGAGGCTGGTAAGATTGTAATGGAGAGCTGATCTCTATATTTTGGTTTCCAATTCTAGGGCTCAACTTGATGAGGTCACGTCTGAAAACAGTGCACTGAAAGACAGGCTTGCTGTCTTACAGCAGGATGTCAAGTCGCTGGAGGAGGAGGTCAACAAAAAAAGGTAAAGAAATCATTCGCTTTGACTTGTCAATTATCACTTTTGTCATTTTTATTTAGCAAAAACTAATTTAAAGGCTTTTTTTTAAAGGAGGAAACTTGAAGAGATGGACAGAGAATATATGAAAAATCGAGAAGACGAGGAGAGGCTACGAAAAGAGGCAAGATTGCATCAATAAAATGCTTGGGAAAATATTGATAGCATGGATTGAGGGTAGCATGGATCTTAAAGTCACCATGAAATCAAAATATATTTTTTTAAATGGAATATTGCAGTATTTATTATAATGATTAATCAGTGCACATCATTTTGTAAAATGTATGTACCTTCATAATCTGTAATCAAAATAACCGTTAGCGTCATCTCTTTTTCTCTGATGAAGTTTACAGGGCGGGACAACCTGTCACTCGCATTACAGCACAGAAATAGCAAACCACAACCATCCAATCAGTTCCCAAGGGACAAAATCAAGTCCCATCCTACTTTTCTTTTCTTTTTCTTGTTCGAGAAGCTCCACTCAGATATACGTCACAATAGAGAAGAAAAGGCTATCGTGACTTCCATTTAATGCTGACTTTAAATTAAAAATGAAACCAAAACTGACCCTATTCTTAATACACATTCCTAGACTTATTGTGAAATGCTCATCAGTGCACATCTTTCCAATGAAAAAAGTTCTTCAATGAATTTAATTTATAAGTAGTAATAAAGTCTAAAATGACGACTTGTTTTTTTGACCTCACTAAGTCATAAAGAGACTGTTCCTAATGGCTAAAATCAAGTTCTGCAACATACAAGAACCTATATTTTAAATATTTGTTTAATGGCATCTTTTTTTAAATTGTCTCAATTTTAGCCATTAATTGGCATTCAACATTACAATATAATTGAAAGCTATCAATTTTTACATTTATTAGGCTTTAAAAAATATAACTTTTAATTGAACTTAAAACAGTCTTCTCATAAACCCATTATAATAAATGCCACATTTACCTGTGAGGCCTGTTTCAGATTTTTACTTGCCCTGTCAAACTGGACAAAGTTATAGTTTTTGTTGTTATTGACCCATGTAACCTTGTAAACAGTGCTTTAAGATTTTCGGGTAGGCCTAACAGGCAGGATATACACAAATTGAATAAAGGTATCAAACTCTTCACTGCATGAATTATAAATTAAATATAGATTACTCCTTATTAAAGCTACAATTGTTATAAAGTCAAGAGTAGTGAGCGATTTTCTTTTGTTCTTTGGTTATCCTTAATGACAAACAGAAGCGGGTTTATTAGGCTGCTGTCACTTTAAGAGTGAGCACTGCCTGAAGTGTGTGTGTGTCCGGAGATTCACAAACAAGTGGCAGCACTGCAATGTATTCTTTTTTGTGTCTTATCGCACTTGAATGCTTTAAAAACATTTGCATGAATAAGAGCAGAAGCATATAATGTACCACTATCCAAAGGATGACAGGATAAAATGGATGCTGCATTAATTGCATTAAATATAACACGTTAACCGGAAAACATGAATTGCATTCCTTAACGCGTTAATTTTGACAGCCCTATTTCTCTCTCTCTTTTTTTAAAATGTGCTGTTTCACGTGTAAATGTCACATTATGAAAACTGAATGGTTGCACACCATTATACTTCCTGCTCCTAACCATTGTTTTCCTTCTCTTTCATAGAATTCCAAATGTCGCGAGGAGGTGCTCGAGCTCAGTGCGAGAAACCTTCAGCTTAGCAGTGAGAACGCTGAACTGAGTTCCCGGCTGTGTACTGATCAGAGAGCAGTGCAGACGCTGACTGACAGGCTAGCACAGGTGTGTCAGGAGAACGATGGGGCAGCTGCGTCCTACAGACAGCTGCAGGAAACCCTACAGCAGCAGAACAGCGACAAACTACAGCTCCAGGAACGGTGGCAGAAAGAGAAGGAGCTACTAGAGAGGGAGCTTAAAACTGCCAAGGAGATGGTATGATTTAGTTTTTTAGGATGTATATGAATACATTCTCCCAAAGTTGGCTGGAATCACTGAAACTCCTCTTATTTTTCAGCTCCAGCATTTGACTGTGGTTGAGTCTGCACTGAGTAAACAGACTCTGAAAAACCAAGCACTAGAGCAAGACAAGGACCATTTGTTGAAGGAAACAGCAGACAGGAGCCAGAAGGTGAGATGCTGATGCTTTTTCTCAAAGCACTTGGATGTCCGCGACTGGATATGCTAAAACCTGCTTTGTGTTTGTTGCAGATGGAAAAGCTCCAGGAATTGCTTCGTAACTCCGAAACCCAGATAGAGCAGCTCAACTCCCAGATCTCAACTCTGTGGCAAGAAAAGGATGTTCACATCCAGGAGGCAGCCACACATCAAAAGATGCTGCAACAGTGTCAGGACAAGGTGAACAGTGATCTTTATACATCTTTATACTTTCTTGGGTTCAATAATAATACAATTAATAACTAAAATATTGTTTTATAACACAAGGTCCAGGAGCTTGAGAACAGCATACATCAGCTGCATAAAGAGAAGGAGCATTTACATCAGACCCACAGGCTTCAGGAGGAGACGGCAGTCAGTGTTCTGCAGAACGAGTGCAAGAGCTTGCGAGTACAGAACGAGGAGCTTTTTAACAAAGTTAGTCTGGAAGAATAAATTGCTTTTACAGTGGATTTTTTTTTGCAGTTAGCCGTGTCCAAAATTGCTCTCTATTTATTTTTTAAAGCTACACTGTGTAACAATAGTTTATTCTTAGCTAAAAACACTTAGTTCTTTCAAAAATATGTGCTCATTAATGTATATTTACTTCTTTCAAGTAATAAAGTATTCTCGTAAGTTTATAATATGCCATTGAAAATACATACGGGTAAGGGGTTCGAATGCCGGTCGCCATGTTGCCCCTCCATCTTGAAAGTACATTAGCCAAAGAGGGACATACCCGTAAATTCAAGCTTCGCCTTTCGCGTTTTAACACTCGATGGCACCGTGTCGAATGTGGACGAGGTCGAACTGGAAGCCATGTTAATCTTGGACTAAATCAGCCACCGTAGGAGTTAAAACGAAATCGGAATTGAGAGGAACAGAAACTCACTCACTGGATGGTCATATACCTTTTCACCCCTAGATGGGGGAAAATATCACACAGTGTAGCTTTAATGCATATATATTTATGCATGACACTTTTAACCAAGGTATGCATTCTCTGGGAATCGAACCCATGACCTTGGCGTTGCTAGCATCATTCTCTACTGTTTGCGCTGCAGGAATGTTCTGGATGCACTATTGTGATTGAATTCCATATACATTCTTTTTTTGCTGTGTACAACCAATGTACACTTGTCATTGCTATTATAGGCCATTATTGGCGAACTCACCATAAAAAGACAAATTGGAGCTTCCTCTATTCCTGCAGTCTTTACTCAAATAATATTGTGAAGAAACATATTTTACAAGGTACAAACTAACTTAATTTACAAGGCATCTTGCAGGTAATGAGTAATTCATTTTTAGGCATTAATACCATTTATTACTATTGTGTTTCTAGTAATTTAAAAGTATTGTACACGGATGATTCAAGTATTATCACCTGTAGGTCTAAGTCGCTCCCTCATTCACTATTCCCTACATTAGTCCACTAATGTAGTTCACTTGAAGGAGTGAATGAAAACAAGTGCGTGAATTCATACACTGAGTGTGTAGGAAGGGCTGTCGCTTTTGCAGATTTTGTGCTTGCTGTTTAATCATCTATTGAAACTTAGCAAACTGGCAGTAGTACGATGAAAATATTTATATTGAACTCTGTCATGGAAACTAATGAATAAACCTTAATTAAACAGTTTAATAATCACTTAAAAATGTATACCTGTACGATATAGCCACATTGGAAAATGGATAGATGGATGATTCAGCTGCGGACGCCATCTTCTAGTCAGATGCGGGAATTCATTTGGCACGCAAATCTCTCAGTGCATTATGGGTATTTTCTAGCCATTGAGTGTACATCAGTTGTACACTCGTTATTGCGGTGCATTGTGGGATTGAATGAGTGCACTCGATAACGTCCACTATGTTTTCGGACACCACTACAAATGGCTGTCCCCTATTTAAAGCTATAGAGGGTGATTTTTGGACCCAACCTGTGTCTCAGAAGTGAAAGCTCATAACCATTTGTCTTCCCTGGGCACAGAAACACTGCCCAGCTTGTATAGCATTCAAATTATCCTCCTGTTTAAACATTTTGTACAAATATTTTCAAACATTTTGTAGAATTCTTTTTTTTTTTTTTCGACCGTCTATGAAACCACATTATGTATATAATGTATCTTGTGCTTCCCATTAAAGATCTGGTCAAAAATACAGTAAAAAGTAATATTGTAAAATATTATTACAATTTAAAATGATTTTTTTTCTACTTTAATGTTTTCAAATATAACAATATTCAGCAGCCATTTTTCCAGTCTTCAGTGTCACATGATCCTTCAGAAATCATTCTGATGAGCTATGATGATTTTTTTTTTTTAGGTGGCTCAGCTGCAGACTCGGGAGCTGGAACTTCAGAGACTGACACACGAGTGCTTCACTTTGAGAAACAAACAAGCAGAGCTAGAGACTGCTAAACATGAGGCAACTGAACAGGTTTGGAAATCATTTTCTAATTTCTCACTGATTGAGAATCTCTTATGATTGTTTTTGGTCTCACTTTTGTGTTTGATACTGTGGTTTAGGCACTAAGGGCAGAGAGCGCTCTGTCGCTGGTCCAGGCTCAGCGTGTACGTGAGGTACAGGAACTAAGGGAACAAGTGGGGTCTGGCACCCGGGAGCACTTGGCTCATCTTCAAACTCAACTGGCCGAGCAGCAGCGCAGGACGCAGGATTTAGAGGGTCTGCTTCGCTCTCAGGCCAAGCAAGCCGGCGTTCAGATGGGCCTTCAGCAGGTACATCTACACTTTCAAATTCTTGAGGCAGTCTAACAGGAAGTCAACATGCAAGTCCTTATGATATACGGTAGTGACCAAAAGTGATGCCCAGAGGAAATATTTGTTTTTGACCCTATAAGTTCAATTATAGGGATAGTTCACCCAAAAATGAAATTTTGGTGAATTTGGTCATCACTTTCTCACCCTTAATTTGTTTCAAACCGGTATGAATTTCTTTCTTCCACTGAAAACAAAATATATTTTGAAGAATGTGGGTAACCAAACAGCTGATGACTTCCATAGTATTTTTTTCCATACTATGGAAGTCAATGGGGCCCATCAATTGTTTAGTTCCCCATATTCTTAAAAATATCATCTTTTGTGTTCATTAGAAGAAAGAAACTCAATCAGGTTTGGAACACCTGTGAGTAAATTTCCATTTTTGAATGAACTATCCCTTTAGATGATCAAAATAAGAGGAAAATAATTTATATTTTTGAAATATTTTAGATATGAAGGAAAAACTAAACTAAACTTGGTTAAGGTATTTATCTGACAATCATTTGGCAAAAAAGGCAAACTACAGCTACAGTTTATATTTTATACATGCAAAAAATGCATAGAAAAAACTAAAAGCTCAGGATAAAAGTATACATTGACTAAAACGTAATAGTTATTCATATTTCGTTGGTTCTCTCTCATTTTTACATTTCTTTGAATGACAGCCTGGCCAAAAAAAGTCTGCATAATATGACGTTTCATTGTGTTATCTCAAATAAAACAACTGACCCAAAGCACAACTACGTAATATGATTACAAAATTATTAATATTTAAACAAAGGGTGAAGGTGTCAATTTTCCTAAGCTGGACCACTTTTGGCCACTACTGTTTTTATCATGTTTAAGTTTTCACCTCAAGTATTTTTATTTACAAACTATTAAATCAAACAGGAGCAATACGAGAAATTGATGGTGAGTATGCAGGAGCGTATGGACGAGGTTGAAGCCAAGCTGAAAAACACCCGTGTCATGCTGCAGGAGAAAGTCAACCAGCTAAAAGAACAGGTGACCACATACACATGGCTTTAAAGTTCCCCAATATGCTTTTCCGGATGTTGCCTTTCATGTAGTGTGAAATATAGCTGTTTGTGATTGCACATCTTTCAAACTTTGCAGACCTTTTACAATGTATATTATGAGAATTAGTTTTTTTGACCTTAGATGCATGTAAACCTAATGAAGGAAACCTCCAAAACTAAGTTTGAAACTTTTAAAATAGCATAATAGGGCACTTTAAAATCACATGTATTTTATTACTGCATAATACTTACATACTAAAAACTATAGAAAAGTAGTGAGACATTAGTTGGCATTTTGCAATTGGTAAAGAAATTCACGACAACCCCACATGCTGTATGTTTAGGTATCATCAATAAAAAGTCTAAACGTTTGCCAGTCCAATAACTAGAGAAAGTTGTCGTTCCTCACTGGAAATGAACAGTCGAGCACTTGACATTAGCTATGTTTCCATCCACCTGTTTTTATGCACGTTTTGGGATGTTGCATTAAATTCTAAACGTATGGCAGCCATATCACCTTGTAGCCCAACACTGGTTTCCCGCTGAAGCTAAGCAGGGATGGGCCTTGTCAGTACCTGGATGGGAGACCTCCTGGGAAAACTAGGTTGCTGCTGGTAGAGGTGTTAGTGAGGCCAGCCGGGGGAGCTCACCCTGTGTGGGTCCTAACGCCCCAGTACAGTGATGGGGACACTATACTGTAAAGCCTGGAACACACCAAGCCTTAAACAGAGGTCCTGACTCTCTCTGGTCATTAAAAATCCCAGGATGTCCTTCGGAAAAAGAGTAGGGGTCTAACCCCGGCATCCTGACCAAATGTGCCCATTGGCCTCTGTCCATCATGGCCTCCTAATCATCCACATACTGATTGGCCATAAGCTGGTGTGTGGTGGGCGTTCTGGCGCAATATGGCTGCCGTCGCATCATCCAGGTGGATGCTGCACATTGGTGGTGGTTGAGGAGACTCTCTCACTTACACTCTCCCTCTCTCTACCCAGAAAAGTGCTATATAAATGTAACAATTTATTATGGGCTCAATTGAGGCAGATATTTAATCCGATAAGAATACATAAGCATAAATTGCAAAAACATTTGGGCACTGTTGTGCGTAATTGGACTAACCAGTGGACCAATATCAAACCAAATGTTGGTTTGATCATTCTGAAATGCCTGAGCCAGTCTGTCATCTGAATGATTTGGTTTAATTGCCTCCTATAAGCGTCTCTCAATTGCATCCCCAAACACCAGGCATCCGAATGCAAGATAACGTGACTGCATTTATAATGCATTTCGTCTTCGAGACGCATGCCATTTATGATGTAGGATAAAAGAGCCACAGGAGCTTCCCCGATTGCAGCAACTTCCATTTTTATTAGATATTTTGTGCCAGTTTCCCAGGAAGGGATTTATTTGTTCTCTTGAACACATGGGATGGAAACGTCTTCTATTCACAAATGTTTTGTGATATACAAATTTTGGGCATAAGTCAAATTTGCAACTTAGGATGGAAACAAAGCTGGGATAGTGTCTTTTTGTGCACATTTTGGCAAATGTAGTAGTTCAACT
This sequence comes from Gobio gobio, assembly GCF_949357685.1. Lineage (NCBI taxonomy): Eukaryota > Metazoa > Chordata > Actinopteri > Cypriniformes > Gobionidae > Gobio > Gobio gobio. The sequence goes on from NC_137111.1 coordinate 40,257,106, forward strand.
GTGCATTTCATCCATATATAAGACTGTAGTATACAAACAGAAATGGTATATTAATATGCTGTTCCAAAGCTTGATTAATTTTGTATAGTGACAATCGCCTCTCTAACTTCCCCCTCTATAGCTGGCCAAAAATGCCAAGTCGGATCTGCTGCTGAAGGACCTGTATGTGGAAAACTCTCAGCTCATGAAGGCTCTTCAGGTGACGGAGCAGAGGCAGAAGAGTGCAGAGAAGAAGTCTTTCCTGCTGGAGGAGAAAGTGATCGCCCTAAATAAACTGCTACGTAAAATCGCCCCAGCATCGCTTACAGCTTAGCCTTGCTTCACTCCATGATGAGCCTTTACCTGTTGTACTGGACTGTGAAGTCCCACCCGCTAGTGCACTTTTGTATTTTGGTGCGAATTGTTTTTTTTTGTAAAAGCAGTAAACAATCCTAGTGTTAAAGTGAAAGCACAAAGAATGCAAAGTCTTACAGTTACTCTAACAGCATATTGTATTTAAATCATGCTGTTTTCAATGATATAAAGAGGATGAAGCGTAAAGTTAATTTAAGATCATATTTTATAGTCTCTTCAGAGGCAAATGAATACCAATGAACAAGACTCGTGTAGTAAGAGATTTGATCATGTGTCAAGGACAGCGTTACACATTCCTTTATTTGTTCACTGTAATGTAGGGTACAAACAGCAAGCGTTCTTGCGACTCTTAGCTTCAAGTATTTGATAGTAAAATAAGAGACACTTTTTTTACAGCTGTTTTAATGCCCATTTTGGTGCAAATAACCAAAAGCACAGTATTCACTCAATGTACAGTTTTGATACAAATACTATCTTCTAATTGCACAATTTTTAATCATGCTGCACTAATGTCCACTTGGATATAAGTTATTCTAAGTGTTACAGTTGATGTTCACCTTGTTTAAAAGAGCTGGCTACCTTTGGGAGATAAAATGTGACACCACTGTGTTGTAAATGCATCATGTATTATCCCACTGTAAAGAATGTGAGCAAGTAAAGTTTTACCTGTGCACGTGTTACTTTCTGATGGGATCAATCAAATGTAATTTTATAACGCTTCAATTGTTAAAGAGATGAAAATATATGAGTATCCACAATCAACTGCTCATTCCTAGGAGATGACATGCTCTAATATACCCTGCCGAATAAGCTGCTCACATTTCCATCTGGGTAAGAAGTGCTGTGAAGAGAGAACGGGTGAAACGCGTTATGCAATATAAACACACAAGCAGTCTTTCAGGGGCCTGTACCATGATGAAACCACTCAATTTTTCAACTAAACATTGAAATAAATCTAATTAATAAACTAAATGAACCATTTAAACTAAATTACTGATCGAATTATTGATCTAAAGCCCACACTGTCACTGTATGATAATTGAAATGAACTGATGACATCAGCGTTTTTTCCAGAATGGCTATACAGCTGAATAAAATTATTCTGCATTATTTTCCTGTTTAACACTGTAAAGCTGCTTTGAAACAATCTACATTGTTAAAAGCACTATATAAATAAAGTTGACTTGACATGATAGTTTAACAAACTCAGAGTTTCAGGATTAGTTTCGAGTTGACAAAACCAAACCAATCTATTCAGGCTTTGTTGGTCCCATGATGCTGATCATCAGCTTTCTCTGTCAACTCAGGCTTTGATCCTGAGTTTCAGAGTTAAGCTGTGACATCAGTAGTGAACAGCCAATCACATGCTGTGGATTCATTTCTCTCTTCCGCAGAATATTACATGATTGAAAATTATTAACAATTTAAACAAGTTTACACAGCAAGAAGAAAAGAGCTGTCTATGAAAGCGGACAACTTAAAGAAAAATCTTATGTCATTGCAAGTAAAAGTTATGAAATTAGTTTAGTTGGTAGAGAGAATTGAACATTTAAGCTCATGTAGCAATTTTTATAGCTTTACTTATTGATTTTAAAGCTTATTTGTAAGACCTTTTTATAGGCGAATTATATTAATAAAAAACATTTGCTATGTAGTAACCTTTAATTTGGAGTAGAAAAGGGGGGAGTGACTTTATTGCATCAGAGCTGTGTCACTTTGCTCACAGCTGATTGGTCCAATTTCAGTTTGAGATCTCTTATCCAGAACATAGCCTGCCCTGGAGCAGGTTAGCCGTGGAGCGTAAGTTACTATGGAGATGAACACAGCTAAAAGCCAAACCACTTTAAATGCTACCTAAAACCCAAGATTGGCACAAACTAAGCTTAAACATTTCTGGCTAGTCAGCTAAACCGGCTTCATGGTATAGGCCCCCGGTCCGATTAAAACATGCCCTTAAGAATAGTTACCTGGCTATTTTTCTTCAGCAGAATCACAGTGCCATCATCTATTTCAAACTCTCCATGGTCTTTAAGACACCGCACCTGAATATGAAGGAACAGAAACATCAGTGCTAATAAAGTTCCTGTGCGTTTAGCTAAATGACTGAATTTCACACATGCAAAACCAAAATTATCCCAAAATAAATTATTTTTTATAGAGGTAATAAATCCTATGTTAAGATCATTACATTTTAAGCACATTTACACATTCTAATAGCTGTAATGGTCATTTTACAAGGTAGAAAAAAAAATATTACTGTTGTATAAATACTAAATACTACTACTACTACTACTACTACTACTAAATACTACTATACCGATCAGGCATAACATTATGACCTAATACTGTGTCGAGCTACAGTAGCTCGTCTGTTTGATCGGACCACGCAGGCCAGCCTTCGCTCCCCACGTGCATCAATGAGCCTTGGCCACCCATGACCCTGTCGTTGTTTCACCACTGTTCCTTCCTTGGACCACTTTTGATAGAGACTGACTGACCGTTGCAGTTTTGGAGATGCTCTGACCCAGTTGCTAAAATCCTTACGCTTGCACATTTTTCCTGCTTCTAACACATCAACTTTGAGGAAAAAAATTTTACTTGCTGGCTAACATATACCACCCACTAACAGGTGCCGTGATGAAGAGATAATCAGTGTTATTCACCTCACTTGTCATAATGTTAATATATATATATATATATATATATATATATATATATATATATATATATATATATATATATATATATATATATATATATATATATATATATATATATATATATAAATAAATAAATAAAATTGTTATATTGCATTATTGATTGTACTAAACTAACTAAAACTGAAATAAAATAAAAGGTGTATATGACAAAATATAATAAAAATCTAATGAAATGACAAAAACACACTTATTAAAACTTTAAAATAAAAAGATAAATAAAGAAACCCTTTAAAATATTAATACAAACTATAACATTATGTCAGAGATACTAAAATAACACTGCACTCACCTCAATGTATAAACTCTTAGGGGGCTTCATATCCTGTGTTATGTCCAAACCTTCCTCTCCCCCAATTGATCTCATATAGGTTGCCAAGGACTTTTTATACTGATTGAACCACTCCATCTGATTTATAAGCATTGAATTAACATGTCAGTCACGCACCAAGAAGAAACAAGTAGCATGTAATATTTGTTACACAGAGGAAATGCAGGCCCACCTCTTCAGCACACATGTGAAACCTAATGGCTGTGGGCAGTACACTGCCGTACTCCCATCTGAGAGCACGGATTCGCAGGAGGCGATCATAACTGTGGGAAGAAAGAGAGATGCGTTTGATCACACCTGCCAAGGTCTCAAGAGGGAAGCAGATGATGGATAACAGGAAAACAGTGAATCACTCACAGGTATGCGGAGATACAGCGCTGGTTCCTCAGTAGGCAGCTGTGGCGGAACTTGATGGATGGTATCAGCTCGCTCTTGCCCTCGGTCTTTGCCTCATTCCTACAAAATTACAGGTTAATTTGGAGTATATTGGCTTGTTTAAGACTTAATCACACCAATATTTTGTAATATTTTTAGCTTTTATTTTTATGTTTTGTTTTTTCACATTGTAGTAAATGTATGTACTTTTTCATTTATATATATATATATATATATAGCCAATTTAGTTTTCCTCTCATTTTCTTAAGCTTTTTACATTTTCGTCTAATGTTTATCTTATTTCAGCTTTACTTCATATACAAAAATGATGAAAAAAGTTGTTTGTGACAGTTGTCAATGAGATATACATAATTATGAGATACAAAATCATAACTATTATAAACAAACTCTAGATTGAGTCATGATTATAAAAAAAACACTGACATAAAAAGTTAAATTATGACGTAAAAATGTATTTTAAAAAACGTGAGCTAAAAGTCATTAAGAGGAAAAAGTCAACATCATGACATACCAAGTCATTTTGCAATGAAAAAGTCGGTCATGATATAAAAAGTTTAAATTATGTCAAAATTATGGCAATGTATGTCAACATACTTTGGTAAAATACTTCAGTCATAATTATCTGATTTAAAAAAAAACGCAATTATGACGTTACGTCATAATTCAGATTTTTTTGTCATAATTTAAAAAAAAAAAATTCTTTCCCTGACGTGTTTGATGTGGCATACTGTTTCTGTCTTAGAATCATAAAATATTTTGGCTGAATGTAACAAAAATGATTAGTAATGGTTTTAGTTAACAATAACACCGTTGCAGAGCCTGCCATCTGCGAACTAACGTTACTCAAACACAGAAAGCATTGGAGTCAATGGTGTGAGAGCGGAGCACAGACTTACACATCAGTCTGATTCTGTTCGTACAGAGCCTTCATTTCCTCCAGGACTTGCCGAATACTGTCTTCCTGTGGAAAATCCAGGACAAACCGGTATGACTAAACTTTGACATGTTAATGACATCCGACTGTTATCATCTGCTGAAAGTATGGCAGCTAAAGTGTTCTATTAAACACTGCAAGTTAAACTGTACGGAGCGCGTTACTTACATTAAACGCGGGCAGCTGACCATCGCCCATCCGATGAAGTTCTCTAATAAGCTCGACTGCTTTTTCGCAGAACATTATAAAATTGTTTGTACCCAAAATATGTCGAAATTTCTGGGATAAAGTCGTTGCTTAGTAAAGTAAAGTGTACTCCCCGTTTTCGCGGTAATTTTTTGTTGTTATGATCACGTGACCCTTTAAGTTACTACGGAGAGTCAAACAGGACACTTTTAGATATGGGTAGTGACGGGAAGTCCGACTCATTCCCGCGAATCGGTTCTTTCGAACAGTTCGTTTCAAAGAACCGGTTTAGTGATTCTTTTTGAGGAGTACAGGTAATGCATCGTTGTTTGCATAAATAGCCTACAACATAGTATGTTTTTTATGGAACCTAAAAGCAAAAAAAAGTTAAATGCCTAGGCCACTTTCTGATAACTTTGTGACCTTATCCCGGACGACATCATATTATTATTACCTTAAAAAATATTGATGTATGATATATATTTAAAGATACTTAGTGGTATAGAACATTGTATTTTTTAGGGTTATTTTTTACAGCATCATTTATTAAAGATTCTTGTATTATTCATTCGTGACAAAATGTAATTAATCAAATACATGCTACCATCTAGTGGTGAAAAGGTCACACAATTATGACAATGTATGTCAACATACTTTACTTTAGTAAAATACTTTAATACTTCAGTCATAATTATCTGATTAAAAAACAAAATTATGACATATTACGTCATAATTAAGAATTTTTATTTATTTATTTATTTTCTTACAGGTGTTTGATATGGAATACTGTTTCTGTCTTAGAATCATAAAATATTTTGGCTGAATTTCACAAAAATTCTTTGTAATGGTTTTAGTTACCAATAACACCATTGCAGAGCCTGAACAAATAAAAAGCAGCTAATAACAGATATTGTGGCTTCATGCAAGTTCCCAGAAGAAATAGACAGGAGACGGAGGTCCAGTTGTTGGTGTTACCTTTTTCATAATTTTGACTTTTTATCTCATCATTATGTTATATTACATTATGTTATGTCATCATTTTGACTTTTTTTAATGTCTTTTTGACTTTTTATATGATACTTTTTTATTTACCTAGTATGTCATAATTATGATTTACCAAAGTATGATTTTATGTGGCAGAAATGGGCTTCCGTACTCACTGTAAAAATAAATCAGGTCTCCAATTGAACATTTTCTTGTGACTGATCACATCCAAATTTTTTAGTTGGCCAAATTTAATTTCTGTGAATTAAATTGCATCAATTCACAGAAATTCAATTTGGCCAACTGAAAAATTTAGATGTGATCGGTCACTAGAAAATGTTCAATTGGAGACCTAAATTTTTTTTTACAGTGCTCATGTGCCTATATTGTGGCACACTATCTATTCAAAGTGGAAGTGGTAATTTACTCTAAGTGTCAAAGGCCCTTTTAACCCTCATCGGTCCATCTGTCCGTCATTTTGACCTGAAATTAATTTTTGAAATAATAAAATAAAAATGTAGTGTTCAGTGGAGGGGTCCAAGACCTTAGGACTTTTGTCACACTTGAACCACGACTGCCCCCCAAAAAATTCACTGGATCCGAGGAGTTTATGTGGTTAAAATTAAAGAAAGTAACAAAGCAGTCCCTCACGGGTCAATTTTACCCCCTTAGGAATGAATTGAATGCGAGGAATGCTTCAGAACACATGGAACACCTAAATAAATTATCAAAATGAAAACTAAACTTTACCAAAAATATATTTTATAATATTAATATAATATATTATAATATTATAGTCTACATGTGTATCTGAATACATACTAACTTTAGGACCCAGCGAACCAGCTCATTTGCTCCATATAGAGATATAAGGCCATCTAGTGGCAAAAGTCATGAAATATCATGTTATTATATTATCTTTTTTCCACAAGAGGTCGGCAGAGACCCCCAATGTGAGATATTCAGAGCTGAATTAACAGGGTTATGCTTGAAATGTTGAGTTATTTTGAATTTAAGTTTAAAGAATATGCTTAAATTATATTATTTATTGATAAAATCTAGTAATTTTAAGGTAAATAATAAAAAAATTGCATTAAAAATAGAAAACATTATAAAAATGAAATGATACAAGCTTTCTGGACCAAAAAAAAAAAGTATAATTTTAGGCCTTTGGGTCATTTTGACCCACGAGAGACTGATTTGTTACAGAGTACGAGGGACAGATGAGGGTTAAGGCAAGTCATTTCACTTGGCGGCCATCTTTGAAACACCTCTCGGGCAGCTATTTCAGTCATGCAAGTACAGCATCTATTTCTTTAAATGGGGAAACAACAAATTCTCCAAAGCTCTTCACCAAGCTTATGATTAAATTTCACATTTAAAATCAATTAAATCTGAATCTCAGCGAAATTTTAGAACATAGAGCTTCTAAAGGCAGCGGAGCGGCAGTGATGCGACCAATTGGCAATTGGCTCTTTTATTTAGAAGTGTAAATATTGCGTGTTGTACTTTCTCCCATTCAAAGTAAAACGAGTTCATTGTCTCAAGTCTTTGACAGTGTGGGAACAGCAGAGTTTATAGGTGCGAGTTAGATTAAGCAATAACACCCAAAGGCGTTTATGAGGGGTAAAAAATTGGGAGATATGATTCTCTGTGGACGACGTGGAGTCAATGAAGTCATGCTCTCTATCTACTCCACAGTTTGATTGGGATGCCTCCCAAACCGGGGATAACAGTATAATTAACAGGGACAGCTGCAGATACGGTCCCTCTGTCAGCGGCCACAGCAGAGACCGTCCACTGGGCCTGGGCCCAAATCAACTTCTAAAACCATAGAAACTGTTCACAGCCATATCAGTGTCTTGTGCTACAACAGGTGGTCCCTGAAGTTCCCAATTCAACCTCCCCCCTTGTCTCAAGTTTGCTGCCTACTGCTCACATTAGACCTGCGGACACTCGCATTTGTTGTCGAACAACTCACAAACATCCTCTGCTTGGTTTGTATTTTTCGGACCAAGATAAAATCCCACTTACGGACCCAAACATGCCTCTGTCAGAGCGGCGGTATCACATAAAACCTTTGGGGCTTTGGAAGCTATCGCTGTAGTGCTTATAGGCTCTCGGATGGTTGTCTCGGGTACCTGGAAAAGGAGCGGAGTGAAAATAACAGGGAGAGGGAGATAAACAACGAAGGGATGAATGGAAAAGAGGAAGAAGGATCAGAGAAGGGGTCAGTGGGATTTGTCTTGTTTTCTCACACCATGAGTTAACCAGCATGCGTCTAAAGAGTTTCAGCTATGTAGCTTTGGCTCCTTCAGTCTTTCTCATCGACCGGATCAAACGGAACAGATTCAGCTGTGGCCTCCGATCCCGTCTCGCTGGAACGGCACAAATGTTGCCACTTGAGCCGCGATGTCACTCCCACCCCCATCCACTAACCCACTCCAGCTGATTTCAAAAGAAACCTGCTGTCTGTTTGGAATGGTGCTTTACCAGTGGTACTGCTCCAGAGTATATTGCTAAAAATGATTCAGCCAGTTGCATGCACATATGCATGACAGTGCTTGATCGTTACGGCATAGTGTAATACAAAATGTTAGGGTTAGAGTGCAGTGTTTAAAAGTGCAGGGAACTTTCCTACAGAGCCATCAAAGCTTATGGCAGTAAATGGGTGTAAAATGCAGTGTTTTGTTAAGAATTCTATACATCTCTAGTTGTTCTGTTTTATGTATCATAAATTATACTGCAGAATTTCTCAAAAGTTTTCTCACCCTCAAATAATGCTATTGGTGTGAAAATGTTTCGGGATATCCAGGTATGTGTTTTGCTACGTTGAAATCTACAGTATGGGACAATACCCAGTCTTTAAGAAAATTGCCAAATTAAATTTATATGGCCCAAACTCATTTTCTATATCTTTGGCAAGCAATGCTTAAAGGAACACTCCACTTTTTTGAAAACAGGCTCATTTTCCAACTCCCCTAGAGTTAAACAGTTGCGTTTTACCGTTTTCGAATCCATTCAGCCGATCTCCGGATCTGGCGGAAGCACTTTTAGCATAGCTTAGCATAGATCATTGAATCTGATTAGACCGCTAGCATCTCACTCAAAAATGACAAAAGAGTTTCGATATTGTTCTTATTTAAAACTTGACTCTTCTGTAGTTACATCGTGTACTAAGACCGACGGAAAATGAAAAGTTGTGATTTTCTTGGCCAATAGGGCTAGGAATTATACTCTCATTCCTGCGTAATAATCAAGGAACTTTGCTGCCGTACCATGGGTGCAGCGGCGCAATGATATTACGCAGCGCCTGAAAATAGGCTAACTTCCGTCAACAAGGAGCGAAACTCTTTGGTCATTTTTTGAGCGAGACGCTAAGGGTCTAATCAGATTCAATGATCTATGCTAAGCTATGCTAAAAGTGCTACCGCCCGACCCAGAGATCGGCTGAATGGATTAGAAAAGGGTAAAACTCAACTGTTTAACTCTAGGGGAGTTGGAAAATTAGTCTATTTTCAAAAAAAGTGGAGTGTTCCTTTATATGCTTAAAATAATTTTTTGTTGACAAATATAATAATCACAATTAGATATTTTACCCAAACCATGCAGCCCTAATTCACGATAAGACAAACTCCAGCTGTTGCAAAATCCATTCAAATTGGAAACATAACCATGCCATGGTTTGGCTAGTAATTCCAGGTTAATAACTGCATTAATTTCACAGTAATTCCACAGTAGGACTTCTCTTGTATCTAACTGCACTCTTGGAGATTTCTTGTAAAATCACTTCACTATTGTGAAATATCCATCTACGAACAATTATGCATTTTATAATAAGGTATTGGTATATCTTTATGCTGAAATTACGCTAATAATAGCATTTTGTAACTTAAACTTAAAAAACTTAAAAAAGTAACTTAAAATCAGCCAATTAGCTTATTTTATATTCTAGCTTGTCATCGTTTTAACAAATCACTCTAAAAAAAAAGGTTCTATATGGCACCAAAAATGGTTCTTGGCTCGTAATCATAGGGGAACCTTTTTTAGTGCTATATAGCACCAATTTTGGTGCTTCAGTGGTTCTTCAGTGGTTCTTCAGAGGTGCTATATAGCACCTTAGTCAAAGAACCGGTGAAGAACCTCTGAAAAAACGCTCATTTGTCACACTTCTGACTTGGCTAGATCAGAAATTTGAATATGAATAATATACAAGGTCCAAGATCCCAAGCAAATGGAACACTGATCACCATTATTGTGACTTCAAAACATTTACAGTACTAAACAATTTTTTTACATTGGCACGGTTAAAGTAGTAGTTGTGCAAAGCGAAATCTGAATCACGTTGTTGAAATATTTTGTCCCGTTGCTTTTGGCTCTCTATGGGCTTCTCCCCATGCTTCTCCCTTGACTTTATCGGACATTATGCCTCCACGTCCCCCCGATTGCCTCATAGACAGTAAAAGATTGCCTGCGAGCTTCTCCTCCTGTATGTCTATACGGTAATTTCTCTACTATGCGACAGAGTCGCGTGGTTATGACGCAATCGTTAGCCTATTTTTTACAAAAACGGCTTCTACGGGGCGATAGTGTAAGATACAAGGTAATGGAGCCTTTTATACATTGTTGTGTTTCTTTAGAAATAAACAATGGTCAAATGGAGTCTTTAAACGCCTCAGATGTTAAAGTTATTCTCTGTCAAAGTGACGCCAAAATGAATGGGAGTCAATGGGATGCTAACAGCAGGTGATGGGTTGGTTAGCAATGGCTGCCCTTATGGAAGGTTTTCGGGTGCTGGATTACCCCCTTGGTTGTACCCCTTCTAGCAACAACTCTTCTTCTCCATTTTTTGTGTGTTTCTGTGGCAGAATTACAGTGCCACATACTGGTCTGGCATGTATACTATCGTTTTGAGTCGGTTTCAGTGGTTTAATGTTTACACCGTTATTTCTTGAGATCAGATAGGGAAAGCACTGGCATCGTGTGGATGTGACCTAAGAAACAAGATCTCAATAGCAGCATCTGAAATCACATACTTTTCTACTATATGGGGAAAAACAGTATATAGAAGGGGAAAAACAGTATATGACTAAAGGAGTATGTCCGAATTCACAATAGGCCTACTCATAATAGAGTCGGCAAAAAGTCCGGACACTGGACTTTGGACACGACGGACACTTTTCTACCCCATGAGGCCACGGGAGAGTATTTTTGAATGGCAGTGAAGTAACACAACTGTAGGTCACATGATAATGACAACATGGAGAATGTAGTACGTCCAGATTACATTCAAACTACACACATTCATAACTATATAGACTATATAGTTATAACACTTTTTTAGCGAAGTATAAAATCTTTGCTACAAAAATAAATAAGTACCTACTCAAGAGAGTACAATAATATGTAAAATATAGGCTATGTAAATGTAAATATATAATAATAATAAAGAATGAATAGGTGAAAAAATAGAGTAGCTAGTATGGAATAGATTAAATATGGCCAGTGTAAGCTGCGTGAGAAGCCATTGAAAGGTAGTTGCGACCTTGTGTGATGTGCTGTTTACTGTCTGTGTGAATTTCCACTCTGATGACAGATGATCTGAATGGAGTCTGTTGTGGAAGGCCATTAACTCTAAATAAATACTTCACAAGACTATATGATCTGCGTCTAAATACTGCCAAAACATTTGGAGGTATAATTTAACCATTCAACATACATCCATACATTCATGGGATAATTGCGAGGAAGTCTTGTTTCGGCTTGTCTTAAATATTGAGATCATGTGAGTTTCATCCGCTCTCATGTTATTGGCTGTGTAGAGTGTCCTCTCACCAGTTTTCCAGTCCACGCAATTGCAGTTCACACAACTTCAGCTGTCAACATGAGCTGATGTCAGACGAGTGCATTTAAATTAAAGGATATGAAAACACCCTGTCCACCCTGTCCGACACAAACCATTGATAAGTCATTATACGAGTCATCCTTATACACGTTCGCATCAATGTTCTCAATATATCCATGGATTAGAAATCGGGTCCATCCGGTTGGACTGTAATTTAATGCATGGATGAGTTGTTTTTCCACTGAAATGTCCTAAAAATGAAAGTTCCTAGAAAATGTTTGTTGGAGAGATTCCAACATCAGCCACATATGAAACAAAAGAACAATTTGGTTTCTTCAAGCAAAATCAACTAAAACTCAAATATTCTCAAAATGTTACCCAAACAAGATTAATTTCTCAAAGTTAAGAGGTCTCTTAATTTTTTCCAGAGCTATATATACATCCCCTAAACCTACCCATCACAGAAAACGTTCTGCATTTTCAAAAAACATCACTTAGTATGATTTATAAGCTCATTTATTCCTCATGGGGAATAAAAAAATGTCGGACAAGGATTTTGAATATTCTCAACCTTGTGGGGACATTTTGTCCCTATAACAGGATTTACCAAGTGCGGTCTTAATTGCATGTTAACAATTAAATGAGAATAATACAATTTTATATTTAAACTGAACTTTAGAGTGCTTTTTGACCCACTTAAGTATGTCAAATCTTTTTGTTATTTCATAATTACTTCTCTTGTCTTTGAAATATGGTTGAATTGTAAATGCACCGACACGTATTTATATTGAACTTTAATGTAATTTCTAGTGTAACTTTAAATGTAATATTGAATAACACACTATAGTTAAATTACATAAGAGTTATTTTAAATTGTAATAATATTTCTAATGCTGGGCAATCAATTAATCGCGATTAATCGCATCCAAAATAAAAGTTTGTGTTTACATAATATGTGTGTGTACTGTCTATAATTATTATGTATATAAGCACACACTCATTTATATATTTAAGAAAAATGTTGGGGCAGTGGGGCAAAAAAGTATTTAGTCAGCCACCAATTGTGCAAGTTCTCCCACTTAAAAAGATGAGAGAGGCCTGTAATTTTCATCATAGGTACACTTCAACTATGAGAGACAATGAGAAATCCAGAAAATCACAATCTGATTTTAAAATAATTTATTTGCAAATTATGGTGGAAAATAAGTATTTGGTCACCTACAAAAAAGCAAGATTTCGGACTCTCACAGACCTTTAACTTCTTGTTTAAGAGGCTCCTCTGTCTTCCACTTGTTACCTGTATTAATGGCACCTTGTTATCAGTATAAAATACACCTGTCCACAACCTCAAACAGTCAGACTCCAAACTCCACTATGGCCAAGACCAAAGAGCTGTCAAAGAACACCAGAAAGAAGACTGATTCTGCAATAGGTAAGCAGCTTGGTGTGAAGAAATCAACTTTGGGAGCAATTATTAGAAAATGGAAGGCATACAAGACCACTGATATTCCCCCTCGATCTGGGGCTCCACGCAAGATCTCACCCCGTTAAGTCAAAATGATCACACGGGGGGACCTAGTGAATGACCTGCAGAGAGCTGGGACCAAAGTAACAAAGGCTACCATCAGTAACACACTACGCCGCCAGGGACTCAAATCCTGCAGTGCCAGACGTGTCCCCCTGCTTAAGCCAGTACATGTCCAGGCCCGTCTGAAGTTTCCTAGAGAGCATTTGGATGATCCAGAAGAGGATTGGGAGAATGTCATATGGTCAGATGAAACCAAAATAGAACTATTTGGTAAAAACTCAACTTGTCGTGTTTGGAGAAGAAAGAATGCTGAGTTGCATCCAAAGAGCACCATACCTACTGTGAAGCAATGGGGTGGAAACCTCATGCTTTGGGGCTGTTTTTCTGCAAAGGGACCAGGACGACTGATCCGTGTAAAGGAAAGAATGAATGGGGCCATGTATCGTGAGATTTTGAGTAAAAACCTCCTTCCATCAGCAAGGGCATTGAAGATGAAACGTGGCTGGGTCTTTCAGCATGACAATGATCCCAAACACACCGCCTGGGCAACGAAAGAGTGGCTTTGTAAGAAGCATTTCAAGGTCCTGGAGTGGCCTAGCCAGTCTCCAGATCTCAACTCCATAGAAAATCTTTGGAGGGAGTTGAAAATCCGTGTTGCCCATGCAGCGACAGCCCCAAAACATCACTGCTCTAGAGGAGATCTGCATGGAGGAATGGGCCAAACTACCAGCAACAGTGTGTTAAAACCTTGTGGAGACTTACAGAAAAAGTTTAACCTCTGTCTTTGCCAACAATGGGTATATAACAAAGTATTGAGATGAGCTTTTGTTATTGACCAAATACTTATGTTCCACCATAATTAGCAAATAAATTATTTAAAAATCAGACAATGTGATTTTCCTAGATTTTCTTCTCATTCTGTCTCTCATAGTTGAAGTGTACCTATGATGAAAATTGCAGGCCTCTCTCATCTTTTTAAGAGGGAGAACTTTTGCACAATTGGTGGCTGACTAAATACTTTTTTGCCTCACTGTATATTTATATATAAGATCAATTATATAAATATATATACAGTATATACAGTACATGCAAATCTTTCTTAAATATATACATGAAGGGGACTGTATTTATGTAGGCTATACATAATAATTATGCACAGTACACACACACATATTATGTAAACACAAACTTTTATTTTGGATTAATGATTGATTAATCGGATGCATGATTAATCGATTGCCCAGCACTAAATATTTCACAACATTACTGTTTTTACTATATTTTTTTATCAAATAAATACCGCATTGGTGAGCAGAAGAGACTTCTTTCAAAAACATTTAAAAAAATTACCAAAAGCAAACTTTTTAACAGTAAACGAGTATGTGAAAATGTATACTGCATAGTAAGAATGGCCCTGCAATGTATTGTTTGTGAAAGAGCATTATTTCCAAAATAATGACAAACTGCATGATAATTCCTATAATTGCAGTATTACAAACTTACAGCTGCTCGCTATTTGGAAAGCATTACTCTATGTGGGAGACTGGAGGAAGTAAAGATCTCGACTAGTTCTGGTTGCTGTAGTTGACTCTCATCACCAGTAGATGGCAGCAGAGTGCATTAGGCACATATGTTCTCTTTCTATATCTCTCTGGACTTCCTACATATTTTTTAAAATAATTAGTAAGCTAATAACAAAACACATACACAACAACAGAATTCAAACAAATGTGACTCATAGACAAATTATGGTTGATCACTCAACCTTGTAATTCTTGCACATGGGACTCATTCTTATTAGACGTCATAGGCTTAAATCATGTAGGCCAAATGGATAAAGATGGATGGCTTAATTATTGTGTCTTTGTTATTGTAAGAATACCATAATGAAGGTTTACACGCATATATAACTAATTATTAGCAAACTGGTGATATTAAACAAAAGTAAAACAATTGAGGCGTAGGCTGTAATTTCTACTAGATGAGATGCCTAAATGGCTTTCTAGTAATTGGTTCTCAAGCCCAAGATAATCCTATTTGAAAATGCCCTCGAGGTATTCTTGTCTTTGTGAGATGCCTGTGCAAGTACTGATTTATGAAAGGTGTCTGGTGTATTGTAAGCCAAATGGGTGAGGCCAACAACCCCGAAGAGACTGCAGTTTACCGGATGTATAGGCACAATAGGTCTTGATGTTGGCATATTTTACTGGTTTGGGAGATGTCAATATCCCAGCATTTAGGCCGTCACTCATATTTGTTTTGTCCTATTAGACTCAATCTGTATGTATGTATGTATGTATGCATATAGCCTACATGCACACACACACACACACACACACACACACACACACACACACACACACACACACACACACACACACACACGTTGTGTTTTCATGTTTTATGGGGACATTCCATAGATATAATTATTTTAATACTGTAAAGTCTTTTTTTCCATTCCCATAAATCCCTAAACCCATCAAAGAAAACTTTTTGCATTTTTAAATAAAAAAACAAAACAAACATCACTTGTATGATTTATAAGCTGTTTTCCTCATGGGGACCAAAAATGTCCCCAGAGGGACAAGGATTTTGGATTTTGCCACCCTTTTGGGGACATTTTGGCCACAAATAGATAGATAGATAGATAGATATATAGATAGATAGATAGATAGATAGATAGATAGATAGATAGATAGATAGATAGATAGATAGATAGATAGATAGATAGATAGATAGATAGATAGATAGATAGATAGATAGATAGATAGATAGATAGATAGATAGATAGATAGATAGATAGATAGATAGATAGATAGATACTTAAAATGTTAGAATAGAACATAAAATAGATACATAAAAATGTATTATATTTAAAATTTATATTAAAATCAATTAGCTGAACTTTAGAAGGCTTTGACCCACTTAAGTAGGACTTAACTATTGTTTTTTTAAATATAGTTAAACTGCTGAATGTACTGAAAAGCAATTATTGTAAATGTAAAATATATTTTAATGTCATTTCTATAGACACTTATGTTTTTAAATATATTTGTAATCATACAAAACAATGAAGTTGCAATTTAGTGCATTGAAAATATATTAGCTTTAAATATAATATCAAATGAAACACTACAGTTCAAATTACAATCAAGTACTTTACATGTGCTTTAGTCGACACATGAAAATAGGTGTACTTCTTTAAAACACGACAAAAGATTCTTACATATAATCATTTAAAATATACTTTATTTTGACATTATTACAAAGTCCAATTAAACAGATTGTTCGCCCAAAAATGAAAATTCTGTCATCATTTACTCACCCTTAAGTTGTTCCAAACCTGTATGAATTTCTTTGTTCTGATAAACACAAAAGAAGATATTTTGAAGAATGTCGGTAACCAAACAGTTGATGAGTCCCATTGACTTCTATAGTAGGGACGAAAATACCATGAAAGTCAATGTTGGTTGCCGACATTCTTCATACATGTTTGGAACAACTTGAGGGTGAGAAAATAATGACAGAATTTTCATTTTTAGGTGAACTATCCCTTGAAATGTGTTTAGAATCCTAGTTGTGAAAGTGTACTCCCTTAAGTACACTTAAGTGGCCTTTTATTTGATTAATATATTATCTGCAAGTACTGTTTTTGGACCATACTTGAAGTACACTACAAGCGCACAATTAAGCACACTTCTTTTTCACAGGGGGGCTCTTATGCTAAAGGGAACAGTGCAAGATAACTAGCAGCTTCTTCAGGATTAACTCTGGAATTTTAATCCTGCTAATGTATTACAGGCGGGGGTTTGGACTACAGCACAGACACGGTCTTGAGGGCAGAAAGGTTTTCTTATCTAGAGGAGTGATTCGATCAGTAATTATGCTGTAATGATGCTTGTGTAATCCACATGTGTTTATGTAATCCACACAACATGTTGAATGCTGAACCTTTTAGCTCTTTTGTTGCATGCTTGAGTTTTGCAAAATTATTAGGTGTTTTTTGTTGTCGTCATGGAAACGTCAGTAATGATCCCTATTCAGATGGGACAGGAGGGAGAGTGAAACTGCTAGTAATTGTGAGGGAACAGCTCTTGGCTCGTATCCTCCCTGGGTGTGAGACGTTGTGTGGTCTGTGAATTTACACCTGCCTCAGGCATCGGTGCGTGGGGTTGCTCAAACTATTTCTTTTGTATCCATTTTCTAAGCTGTGCCTGATAGGATACAAAAAGCAATTGCGACTAATCGTGTAATGGCAGATTAGCACCTGCTAACACCGTCGTTTCTTGGGATAAAATATTTTGGAAGTGCTTTAGACTCAAAGAATTTGGGCTGGAAGCAAGATCAGGCTCCATGTGTGTATTATACAGTCTGATAGGGTTTGAGCATGAGACAGTGGTAAAAGAGAATTGTGTAAGGGTTAAAGAAGTTCACACAAAAATAAATGCAAATTCTGTCATCATCTACTTATGTCGTTTCAAACCGGTATGACTTACTTCGGCACAGTAAATTTTTTTTGTTGGTTTAACTTAAAAAAGTAAGTAACCTGAGTTCATTGAAATTAAAAAATTTAGTTAATACAATTAAGGAAATTGGTTTAATAAAAATAAACTCAAAATATCTGAACCACATAAATAAAAACAATCATGAAAAAGCACAATTTGGCATGTTTCACTGCATTATCACAAATAAAACACAAAATCTTTTAATAATATTTGAATAAAGGGTGATGTCGATTCTCAAAAATGTTCAATGTATTAACTCAAATTTTTAATTTCAATGAACTCAAAATTTTAAGGCAACCAGGTAACTTACTTTTTATATATATTAATTGCATGTTAATTGTAATTCAATTCAAATGTATTATTGATTAAATTTATACTAAATGTAATTAACTTTAGACCTTTGGAGTTATTTTCTTTTGGCCCGTAAAAAATTGCTGTACAATCAACTTGGATGTTTAAGTCATTTTAATTTAAATTACATTAAACTGACTTTAAAAAATGAGTTGAATCTTGTATAACTTATAAAAATATATATTTTTTTAAAGCAATGTAAGACAAATGTTGTCATAACTTATTGATCATATAATTGATTTTTACAGTCTATGTAATTTCACAGCATATATTTTCCTTGAAATATGGCCAGTGTACTACCGAATGTACTGACAAGAATTGATGGTGAATTAAAATATACTTTATTCTCATTTTCTGTATTTAAACACGCATAATGATCAAGTTGCAAGTACATTTAAAATATATTAACTTTGAAAGTAATATCAAATAACACAGTACAGTTAAAATGATGTACTTTAGTATGTTAGTCAACACATGAAAATAAGCACAAAAGATTATTAAAACTTAATAATTTAACATGTACTTAAATGTAAAACTTATAAAGTGCATTTTTAAATGTGCGAAACATAGTCATGAAAGTGTACTCTTTAGTGTAATTTATGTAAAGCTGCTGTAAGTAATTTTTTTTGTGTTCAAGATGCTTGAACACGTGTTTTTGTTTTACCCTGAATCATTATAGTACACTTATAATAAGTGTTTATTGGGACTATTTCAGACAGGTCTGGTATGAAACGCTGTGGAGGAGCACAGTCCCTGCGTGACTCGCCATAGACATAAGCAGAGAGAAGTAGCTCCGGCTGCAATGTTCTGTTTATTAACCGCTAGAGCCCAAAAAGTTACAGACTGCAGCTTTAATATAACGTAAATATAATCAAAATTATATTATCTTCAAGTATATGTTTTTAAAAATATACTTTCAAGATATGGCATACAGTACATTCAGCACTTATTTCTTTCCACATAGGTTTCCCTTTAAGCGTGAATGCATAAGAATTTCTGTTCCAAATGATAATACTTAATAGTTTAATTTAGCATTTTAAGAAATGCAAAGATATCTTAGGATTCACCAGATCATTTCAGAAAGATTCCATTGAGTAGAAGAGAGTCTTGTTGACTCTCTAGAATTTTATTGATGAACTTTCACAATTGCAGGCAGATTTCAAACGTTCATTAAATACATTTATCATTTGCCAAGTCGTGCAAACAGGTCATGAAACAAGTATTATTGAGACAAGAGAGGCTCCATCTGTCTTTGATCAATTTGTCTTGTTAATAAGTCTGGAGAGTGAGCCAGGCAGACTTTAATTTCTTTAATCCTCATTTGGAACATGGTATAAAAAGACATGACATTTCTTCAGTCTATCTATCTGTCTGTCTGTTTTTATTTTCAATACTAATTATTATAACAAAGGCAACCTGTTCAGGCTTCAATTACGTTTATCCAATTTTCAGTTTTAATTTCGTCTTAGTGCCCCGTGACATGAATTCACTGTACAATGTACTGAGAAAATGATCAAAACCTAATTAAACCTCCAACAATATATGCAATTATCCAATTGGGGCAGCAGTTCTTGATATAAAATGCCATACCTTCCTGACTGTCTTTATGTAAGTGTTAATAATAAGCTTTTCATTATTTCAAAAGTAGTCAGCCTTTGTGTTACAAGTTTTAATGGTGGTTGAGTTAAAAGCATTCGATTTTATGATGGATGGTTTGTAAACTCTATTTTTCACAAGCTTCATTTATTTACCTTCATCTACTTTTATGAAAATTATATAATGTCAGAACTTAATAATTAAATGAAAATTAAACTGAAGTGTGATCTGTTACGTGAAAAATTTGTGAACGAGTCTTAACAGACAAATACGTGGTATAATAACAATGGCTATCCGAATGTATCTGAAAGTATCCAAATGTGTGGTTGTTGTCTTTTGACTCACTTCAAGGTAATTGAGCCATCTCTGCTCTTTTGCATGGTGTCATGCTTGAATGCAGGCCTCATGCTTCAACACTCTTTGAGTCATTGTTTAAGTGCAGTGTTTGGTTGAAAAATGGTTTAAGATGGAGTATATAGGGCTTCCTGACTGAGATAAATAAATGTCTTTCTTAATTTCCATCATGCCATATGCGCATTTACTTTATTAACGCTGATTTAAAATGCTAAAACCAAACCAATTCATTAAATAAAAACCATTATTAAACTCAGGTCCTGCTCTACTGTTCTTGAGTGCTAATCACCGTTAAACGTACGCAAGAGCACCCTCATTTGACACTGTAATAATATCATATTGACGGAAATAAAATTTGGCAAATGCTCCAATGCGTATTTGAGCGCATGGTCTGAAGCGCATGGCGCAGGTGCGCTTAGGACATGTCCGAATCCACTTTTGCTAGTTTAATGACAGTTTGCGCGCCAGGCGCATGGTTCAAAAGGGTTGTACCTAGTCTCTTAATGAGTCATGGGTGTGTTTTGGGCGTAACGTGCAATAAACCAATCCGAGTCTCATCTCCCATTCCCTTTAAAAGCCAGTTCCGCTTGCACCGTGGAGGATTTGCTATTTACATGGCGGAATTTGTGAGTGGAAAGACTGAACGCTTCTCCAGAGAGAAATCCTTTTAGGCGCATAATGCTAATGTGCTATTGACTTTAGATCAGGTTTTTGTTGGTCAACGGCGCAGTCGTTTTCAGTTCCCTCAAAATAGCAACACGCCAACAATGCGCCTGAGCACACCTCGTTTTCTGACCAGCACACGCATGGGCGAACAGATGGGTGCGAGTGCATTTGCTATTTAACATCGTGGCACTGGACGTGAAAATGATAACTGCGTCGGGCTGAAACTAGAAACAACATGCATTGCGCCTGGTGTATGATAGGGCCCTAGACTATAGAACGTCAAATGTTTCTATTTGCAACGTGTTTTTTATTCAACTTAAAAAAGTGAGTGTTCACGCTGCCTTAATTTTAAGTTTAGTCAACTTGAAATGGGAAGTAAGACAACTTAAATATTTCAGTTGACTAAACATACAATTTTAAGGCAGCACAAACACTTACTTTTTTAAGTTTAATTTTTTTTTTTTTTATACTGTAATGTAGCCAATCAGACATGTTTGTTGATCTCTTGAACACAATGGCCAATCAGGGGTGTTTCATTTAGTCCGAATCAACTCACAGTTCAAAACGCCAACGTTTTTTTGTTCTGAGATGAGTGACGGCTTTTTAGTGATTAATGGAGCGGACTTTGCACGCTTTCATTCATTCATTCATAATTTGAATAAAAGTTTTGTTTTTCATGCTGCTAAGAGGACCGACAGCCAATTGCACTCTGCAAATTTTCGCATAATGCAGGATTCACATCGAAATTGCAATGATTGACATAGTGTTAACTAGAGCACAGGACAAAAATACGTCAAAATAGATATGCATTAAACAATGTAAATTCAGATTCATAGAAAAATATTTGCGTTTTCATATCAATATTTTGACATTCTTTTCTAATTAGGCTATTTGTAAAAGTAACAACTTGTAAATAATCTTAAATGTCTCACTGTACATTCCTATTGTTGTTATGGTGGAGCCGTATTTTATAGAGCACCCTCACTAATTTCTGATTTTGGAAACAGGCCTGATTATACTAGGCTACTTACATTTGAAGTTGCAGTGGATTCTCAAATTTCGATAGCATATGGGATTTTAGGATTATTGCAGGTCAAGTCCATTGTGAATGTGTTTTCTTTTCAGTTCATATCAGTTTTGAGAGGTAAACATAAGGGACCAGAGGATATTTACCCTCCAGTGAGATATTGATTTGGAGTGCTCAGTGTGGATCATCAGTGTGAGCTCACACCATTACCTCAAATGGACAGACTCCACTGCTTTTACTTTGTGAGACAATTCATTTTAAAAGGATGCCTCACCCAAATCCTGTTTGAAATGCTGATCCGCCATGCCAGAAAGCTGTAATTATATGTCATTCTCTCACTGTAGTTTAATTTCACTACATTGTATGTTTTTTTACACTAAGCATCATATTTGCATGTATCCAAACTGGTTTTACATTATGCGTGGTATAAAAAAAGAAAGAAAGAAAGTAGGTAATTCCATCTGGCAGTAGACAAGAATACCTATCTGTCAAAGAAAGGTTGTGGTCCCATATGTTATATTCTTCATGTACCTTTTAACGTGTGTGTGTGTGAGTGTGTGTGTGTCCCTAAACCCTACATTAGATGGCAATAGCAAAATCCTTGTTGGTCCCTGTGAGGAAAACAGCTAATAAATCATACAAGTGATGTTTTTTTTTTAAATGTAAAAATGCAGAACGTTTTCTGTGATGTGTAGGTTTAGGGGAGAGAATATGTTTTTACAGTATAAAAACCATTACGTTTATGGAGAGTCCCCGCAAAGATAGCGACCAGACGTGTGTGTGTGTAGTCCTAGGGTTAACCCTATGTTGCAATACCAGAAATCTTTGACCTTGTGGGGACACTTTTTGGTCCCCGTGAGGGAAACGGCATATTATATGATGTTCTTTGAAAGTGTAAAAAAAGTTTTCTGTAATGGGTAGGCAGCATAAAATGTGCTGTATTGTACAGCATAAAAACCATGGAAAGTCCCCATAAACATGGAAACCCAATGTGTGTGTGTGTGTGTGGTTCAGGTATTTACTACGTTGCAGGGACAAAATGTCCCCACAAGGAAGGCAATACCAGGAATCATTTAAATGTTTTGGTCCAACAGCTTATAAATCATACAGAATTATGTTTTTTGAAAATGTATTTGTTTGTACAGTATAAAAACGATTATCCCATTATGTCAAATGCGATCTAATTTAGTGTAATGTAATTTTGTCAAAGAAAAATTTTAACCTGTATTTCATATGATACATGTATATTTTTGCAGCACATGTATTTCCCTTACAATATTTATTCATCATTGTGTATATATATATATATATATATATATATATATATATATATATATATATATATATATATATATATATATATATATATATATATATATATATATATATATATATATATATATATATATATATATATATATATATATATATAATGTATGTATGTTTATCTTGGGTAAATGTTTCTTTAAATGTAGAATGGGAGATATAATGTTGCTAGAGCTGTAAACCTGAGCAATATACCCCATTGCGACTCTCTGGAGGGATTCCTCTCATACACTTACGTAATCTTGGCAGTATTCCCTCGGAAGTACAAGGCACTGAACCAAGAATTCCCCCCGTTACAGGATAGTGAGTGGCGCTTGATGGAAGCCCCTCCAAGACTGTAGGTCAAACAGATCAGTGACAGGCCAGTAAGAACATCTATATCTCTCTGCCTCCCGATCTCCCGCGCTGTCACTGCTGTTGTATAATGTTGCCATGGATCTGAGGTTGCGTTGCTATGGCGTCACAAGGACTTTGTGTGTTTTCCCCCCGAGCCCAATGTCACGAGCGAATCGTTCTTTCATAGCATGGGTTCTTCATAAAAACAAATAATCATTTCTTTTATTTTTAATGAGACAAAGCAGGCTACACCAGAAAAAGCTTGTTTTATAACAACTGCACTCTTACATACATTATATTACAGTCATAGACTCCCTTTTTTAGAACACCACACAAATCTATTTACTCAATGGCTTTTTAGTTAATTCTTTAAAAAAAAGTCCTAATTTTCAGAGTTTTTTTTCTTCTTCTGTACTTGTTTTTCTTTTCATCTGAAACTACTCACTGCTAGGTTTCGTCTCGCCATCAACCTCTGACCTCTGACCTTAGGTGAATGGAATTCACAACAAAGATTAAAATTCCGCGAGGAGGTCACTCCGCTCGTGAGGAACATGCTCCTCTCATCAGTAAAATACTACATTTCCAAGATATGTTTATCACATACAATACAGAGTCCGTTATGTACACCGTCTCGCCCGTACCAATGGTGAGAGCAGGTATTCTTTTCGCTTTGCAAGGTCTTCCCGTGAGTGCGGTGGAAGTGTTTAGGTCCTCTTTTGTCTCTCTAATCATGCAGTGGACAAAAGCTTTTAAACAGTTGGTCGGTTCAGCAACAAAGTCTCAACATGTTTTTGCATGAGTTCTTTGAGGCCTGGTCCATTGTGAGGCTCCTTTCCTCTTGAAGCTTATTCCTATTCTGTCCTTTCAGCAGCCATAACAAGTTCATTGCGGGGTGATAATGCCTTGGAGTCAGATGTGGGGTTGGCTAGACAAGGGCTTGAAGTTCGGGTCGGGGTTTTTTCCAGCGCTAGACGCGGGGACTTCATACCGGCCGGTCCACAGCATACTGGCAGGGGCTTAAGTTGGACACAGGGTTCTGCACGGTCGGGTAAGCGAAGTTGGCGTGCTGTTTGGCCTTGAGCCGGAGGCTGGCCAGACTGGAGTTACAGGTGTCTCTGTACATGTACGGGCTGGCCGTGGTGGCATAAGGGCAGGCGGCTGCTGACACCGCCGCAGAATTGAGGGTGGGGCTGTTCAGGTTGTTCAGGTTTCCCAGGTTATTGAGGCCGGAGCCCGGCACCCCTGCCACCGAGGGCACCATAGAGGAGGCCATGTTCATGGAAGGGATGGAGCTGGGCGGGGAGAACATTGGCTGGGAGGACAGCGGGCTTACATTCATGGAGTTAAAGAAAGGAAAGCTTTTGGCTGATAAGGGGCTGCTGGCCAGGCTCTTAGTTGCCCAGTTGTTGTACGAATAGCCCGAGTACATGTCGTCGTACGGCTGCATGAGTCCGTTGAACTGGGCGCCGAAGCCGTTCTTGCACAGCTCCGCTTGCTGGTTCCTTTCTCGCTTCCTCCATTTGGCGCGGCGGTTTTTAAACCACACCTGTTTAAAAGACAACGGGGAAAGAGTTATCAGCATCATTTTGCAATGTAATTCGGGGCAAAACAAAAATGGGTAACACTTTGTTTTACAGTGTCCTTGTTACATGTTCTTAACCTAGTAATAACTATAAATGATGCATAATTACATCCAACTAACCCTAAATCAAACCAAACCCTAACCCTTTATTAAGTACATGTAGTTAATTATTATCACTGTAACACGGACACCTTCAAATAAAGTGTAACCCAAAAATGTTACCATATTCTTTATCACTCCACCAGCTCAACAGAACTTTAATATTCCCATTTTTTTTTAAACACTCCTCATGAGATTTAAACAATAAAAAGTTCCGCCAGGCAGAATTTAAGTGCTTCATTTATTAAACTAATTTATTCTCTTATTATGAGCTTCCCCAGTGAGAAATGTCATTAAAGAGCTTCCCTCACATTTAGTCAATTTT
The DNA here is from genome assembly GCF_949357685.1 of Gobio gobio. NCBI lineage: Eukaryota > Metazoa > Chordata > Actinopteri > Cypriniformes > Gobionidae > Gobio > Gobio gobio. The sequence goes on from NC_137111.1 coordinate 40,282,548, forward strand.
ATATCCTATTTTTAGGGGATATTGGGTGGATTAAAGTTTTAATGTGAAAATTTAAATGAATATATTTCATTTAGCTCTCGGAGAAATTATAAAGCGGTTTTCTTGTCGATTTTCTTTTCCCCGTGAAAGCGTTCACCGGCTGTAATTAGTAAAGAAAAACTAGCTAGGATGATGAGAAATCAAGAGCTCCTTTTAAATATTAGGTTTCAGGAATGTAAATAACGTCTTTTATATACAATATGTAAATGATTGCTTTTAAAAGTAACATCCGCCTTCCTCATAACTCTGTAACATTTTGGAAGTTAGTACCTAAAGGAAATGTGATGAATACAAACAATCATGTGTATTAATACTTTATCACTTCTGAGAAGGATTGTCTCCACATATTTCAGAAATAATCCCACATAGTGATCGTACATCGCCGGATTTATTTATTTTTAATATTTAAGGACATCTTTTATCCAGCATACTGTAAATGATACCAGTCTATATTGGGAGAGAGGGAATACCCTTCTCTGTGAATGTTCCACTGACACTTTGGCAATGGTGTTTAAAGCCTTCCAAAATAACTGAATGTCAAATATAGTTCAATGATCGCTGTGCATTCTCTATATTTTTGGCATACAGGCATAAAATGGCACAAATGGTACGAAACGGTATAGTTTTGGCACATGCTATGTGAACACAAAAACAAAAATCATGGACATGATTCGAAAAGGTTAAATGGTCCTGAGAAAAATAGTCACACTTTTCCTGGAAATAAATGGGAAACTAATTTCATCTAGTGGAAACGTTTGGTACTGCGCCCAAACAAAATCTTACTGAAAGCTCATTTTTTGAGATAACCTAAAATTTGGAACACAACTTATTTAGATTTAGCTTTGATTTTCTTGCAGTTTTAGAGTAAAACATGTTTTGGAAAAGATATATTTCATATAAAAATTTAAAATATTTTTAAGTTGGCTTTTTTTTAATAATCTGCCAAGTATCTTCTTTAAAGAGACAAAACTTTTAAGAGTCTAAACTTAAGTCTTAAGTCAAGATTCATTAAGTTGGAAATTTCATTTTCAGGTTGGTTAACAGGTAATAAATGGATTATAACTACTGCATAAATATAATTTAGTACCATAAAATCCCCTAAGAATACAAAATATTAAATAAAAACTGTATCAAACTAAAATATAGTACATTAATTGTATTGAAATTAAAGAGGGGGAGCACTATATATATATTAGTGCTGGGCAATTGATTAATCGCATCCAAAATAAAAAAGTTTGTGTTTACATAATATATGTGTGTAATAATCATAGACTGTAAAAAAATATGGACGTAGGGTCCGTGACGTCACCCATAGGATTCTGAAGAGCAGTTTTGAAGCGTAAAGTAGGGACGAGCTGGCCGTTGCCATCTTTGCAGCGCGTTATCGCGAAAACAGAAAATGGGCAAAGAGGCGGGACGTGGGCGGAGCTGAGGTGACGCGGTGACTAACAGACAGCAGATAAATGGCTATCCACCTGTCACTCAAAGTGGCCACGCCCTTAATTATGCAGAACTTTAAGGCTTTATATAATGTAAACAAATGAGTTGACAAAATTCACCCCTCACACAGTTGTCATGAAGGGCAAAATTAGCCGTATAGACCAAAACCACAATTTGTACCAGGCTGTAAACATGTTTTTTTTCTGCTGTAAAGTTGGGAATTTTAACATGGGACTCAATGAGATTCTGCTCCCTTCTGGAGCCTGTCCCTATTGCGGCCAGTCGATGAATGGCAGTTTAAGTCACTTCCATATTGACTTCAAGAGAAAGGGGGGGGTTGCCGCTTGGTAATAATGTGTCTAATTATTATGTATGTATAAATACAGACACATGCATGTACATATTTAAGAAAATTTTTATATTTACATATAGAAAATATGAATATACAGTCTATATGCAAATATTTCTTAAATATATACATGAAGGGGAGTGTATTTATATATAAATAATAATTATACACTGTACACCCACATATATTATGTAAACACAAACTTTTATTTTGTTGGACACGATTAATCAATTGCCCAGCACTAATAATACCATATATTTATATGGTACTCCCCCTTTTTTATTTAATATATACTGGCTTAATGTGCTTTTCACCCTCATCTTCTGTTCACTTTAAAATCCAAATGTGTGTAAAAAAAATGCACAGTGTTTTTATGATTATGTATTGTATGTATTGTTGCATTTATTGTTTATGGATCCAATGTATTGTCAATGTAAATGCACCACATTTCATTGTCCAAGACAAATTTCTCCTTGGGGATAATAAAGTGTATTTCAATTTAATTTCGGTTTCAAAACCCGCAGTGGAAGCGTCAAATGGAGAAGAATCCTTCACAGTCATGTGTGGTCCATTGTGTTTTTGTTTTTTGTTTTTTTAAGTATCCTGGGTCAAGCTGGCATTAGGTCAGGGCCATGATTTAGGGTTTGTGTGTTTATTAGGAGAACATACTCTATCAATTGCGTAAATCAATATGACAGCAGAAGCATGCGGGATATGCGGCATAAGGTTCCAGCTGGGATTACTGACATTCATGCACGGTTCAGGAGGCCACTGATAGACATTAGGAAAGGAGTATCTCTACCTCTGTTGTTCTTTCAAAATAACAACCAAGACTGTGTGCTATGTGACCTTTCCTCTGGCCAACATGAATTTGATCCATTAGAAGTGCGCCAGACAAGGAGGTAGCGATTGTATTGTCATCCATCAGAATGGGAGCCCACCTGCTCTCTTTGTGTGCTTCACCGATTAAACTTCTGCTTTTTTGATGGGACCGAAGGTCACAAACCTTTTCTAGGTTCTTCTAAGCAAGAACTATTGTTCCTGTTACATCACAGATCTCAATATTGCAGTTTTCATGGTTATAGAAAAAAATGCCACAGCCAACACCAAAGCCGACGTCTTGTGTTTAAGTAATCCTGAAAATACTGGAATAACCCAGGCCTTTCATTAATGTCCCGTGGTTCAAAAGGACACCCTTTCATTACACACAGTATGCACCATAGTGACAGAATAGCAAACAATACAATATAATATAGAACCCTGGGGTTCCTGGCTCAATTTTAAAAGAGCCCTTGATGCCAAAAAGGTTTGTCTTAACCCTCTGATGCCCTTCAGTCATTGTTGTTTTTTTTTTTTGTAAGAATTTTTTACTTCATCTGAATGGTACGAAATATGGCAGTTTTGGCACTTGAACACACAGTAAAAAAGTTGACATGGTCCTGAGAAAAATAGTCACACTTTTACTCCACTTGGAAATAAATGGGAAACTAATTTCATCTAGTGGAAATGTTTGGTACTGCGTACAACATCTTACTGAAAGCTCATTTTTTGAGATAGCAACATAAAATTTGGAACACAACTCGCTGGGATTTTCTCGCAGTTTTAGAGTAAAACCTGTTTTGGAAAATATATATGTCATATAACAATTGAAAATATTTGTAAGTTCTTTTTTTTCACTTCAGCAATAATCTGCCAAATATCTTCTTTAAAAAGAGACCAAACTTAAGTTTTTGTATTGGTTTGTGCTCCAAAGCATTCAAAATTGATAACAGTATAAGATGGAAAATGATACGGTTAAGGTGTATATTATAATATAATTTATAATATAATAAATATATAATATTTATAATTAATAATATATAACAATAATAATATAATTTAGTACCATAAAATCCCCTAAAAATAAATTTTATTTTATTTTATATAGTATTTTGTGCATTTTTAATAACAATAAACTTTCTTAACTATAAAAACTTTGGTAACACTTTATTTTACAGTGTCCTTGTTACATATTATACATGTACTTACCATAATAATAACAGTAAATTATGCGTAATTACATGCAACTAACCTTAATCCTACCCTAACCCTATGTACATGCAGTTAATTAATATTACTCAGTACTTAAATATATAATTACCCTGTAACAATGACACAGTAAAATAAAGTGTAACCATTTCTATAACTTCATCTAAATCTAATCTACCAAGTGTCTTCTTTAAAAAGAGACCAAACTTAAGTTTAAGTTGGAAATTTCATTTTCAGGTCTATGCTCGAAAAAAGTGGTTAACACTACAGGTTATAAACTACTGCATATTTATAATTTATAACCAAGAAATACAAAATATTACATAAAAACATTTTAAAACTAAAATATAGTACATTAATTGTATTAAAATAAAATAAAAATAATTTTTGAACGCAATGTGAGGAGCACATGCAAGTTATATGCAACTGATAAAATGAGCTGACCCTAACTCATGTAAAATGAAATGAAAAATCTATTATAACAAAATGAATGAATAATGATCCCATGATGGAAACCTCTAAAAGTTATATGAAGCACCTAATATAACCTTTTTTCTAAGAGTGTAACTTCTTATCTTTGTCAGTCAGCTTGTCCACTCACAGTAACTTTGATTATTACATCGACAATTGTTTTTGAACCCCAAAGTGCCATATGCAGTGGTTTAGTTTGGCCGGGACACGTACCCGTACTCTTGCTTCTGTGAGGTTGGTCCACACAGCGATCTCCTCTCGTGTGCTCATGTCAGGATAACGGTTTCTCTGAAAGGTGGCTTCGAGTTCCTGGAGCTGCTGGCTGGTAAAGTGCGTCCTTTGCCGGCGCTGTTTTTTCTTTAGAGAGCCGTCCTCTGGGTTTGACTCATCTGTGTGGTTCTGATGGGACTTCTCTGTGTCTGTATGGGTCAGAGGAAAAAGCATTACCGCTTAAGTCCCACGATTATCATGCTTACTTTTTTTTTTACTTCAAAATATGTGTACACGATCACCTCAAATTGATTTGAGTATTGCCAACTTAATCAGGTTTACAGTGTGTGCTAAACAAAAAGTACTTAATTTCTGTTTGCATTGAAAGTAAGATCAAGATAAACTGCAGGGCCCAAAGTGTTTTTGTATGTGTGATGAAAATCCTCCCTCTGTGGTGTAGAGTTCTGCAAATTGAAGACCCCACAGAAAGGGCTAAATTAGCTGGCCACATAATCCTGGGATCAGCCATTAGTGACAGGGCAGGTTTGGGGCTGTTTGGCAAGAGCTTAACTCTCTAGGAGCAGTTCTAACTAATCAGCAAGCTTTCCAGGGCCTCTAGGAAAACCAATAAGACATCACGCTGCCATCTGTCAGTGCGCAGATACCCTTTAACTCTTACAACAGTCCCATAAAAATAAAACTTGAGAAGATGAATTGAATAAGAGTTCAATGCAATTAATGCATTGTAACTGGGCAACATGAACGGAGAAATTAAAAATCAACGAAATTGTGGTAGGCCGTGTAATGAGAGGAACAGAACTTGCAATCCCGATACCGCTTTTTTTTTTTTTCTCCAGTCGCTTTGTTGTATTACAGTCAACGCTTTAAAAGCATTTATTTATCGTCAGTTGGTGTTTAATTAGAATATAATATCGCGGAAATATTTTTGTCCATCAACGACTAGATACGCGGATTTATGAGTCAGAAGTCGTTGACTGAAATTAAACATGTTTAACGTTCGTTCAACATTTTTTTTTGATAGTGAACATAACCTATGTAGGCTTCATTACGTTACATATAATAAAATACATATTTTGTCTAGTAGGCCTATTCTTTTTTTAATCCCCAATGTTGTTTAAAATGGTTTTAATTTCACGTTGTTTCACGCCATATTTTTAAATGAACAAATGTTCGTTCAAACTAATAATAATAATACATTTTCATACTATTTAGCCTAATTAAATGCAGTTTTAGACTATGAATATTTAACATCTTTATTAGTATTACAAAGCAGATATGCATTTTTCAGAAATGCTGAAAGAGTAAAAAAGGCCTAAATAAACCCGCAACAAAGTCTATAAATAATTTAACAGCTTAATATATTTTTTTCTTAGTGGAATAACATTTTCCCATTGGCGGTTCAGTTTTTTATTCATTATTGAGGCTGTTATTGAACGTTGGCTATCCGTTTTACGTTCCTCGAGATATGAGTTTCTAAAAATATAAACTTTTCATAAACAACCAACCAGGGGCGATTCTTCTGGTTAGTGATATTTAGGCCTAGGTTATCTGTTGAAGGAAATTGCAATCAAACTTAAAAGACGATGCGAACACACAGTGCCCTACGTGACTAGGTTCAACATTGTTAAAAAAACACGTAAACAATCAAATCGCTTTCCTCATTATGTTAATGCCTTTTAACATTCAACTAAAAGTGTTAAAAATACAGGTTACAAACGGGGGTTTTCACAGTGACGAAGAACTGGTTCCCCACAGAACCTTTCATTGATCAGTTCTTAAAATATATATATATGTTTTCTTAGTATAAAGAACATTTTAAAGCTATAAAGAATCTTCTTCAAACAGATGCCAAAAAAGAACCTTTATTTTTAAGAGAGTCTGCGCGCTAACACGCTGTAAAACTGTCAACCTACCTTGAAAAGCCTATAAAAAAGTAGCTAATTTGAGCGACAATAGCCTACATCAACGCTTCGTCATAGTTTGTTTAGGATTAGCCTACATTATCTTCTGTCGTGCAGTCTCGGTGAAGTGCATATCGTCTTCAGACCTTTGCTCTTTTCACAGGTGTTTAGGCTTATTCGCATTGGCCTACTGACTGTCATTTGGATACCAAATTTGAGGCAGGAATGAATAATTTATGCACCGTTCCTTCAGCACGTGACTGGCTAGCCGGGATGTTCTCCTTCAAATGGCTACTGTCATGAGTATGCACAGGGCACATAAAGACTGTCTGTAAATGTATACTGGATTCAAATGACCCAAGATTATTCAAATCTCCAACCAAAGATGTGGAGCTGCTATCACTAGCCCACTTCAACTTGAACACGAATCAAAGGACACAATGGGTCATAAAATACACAACAGAATTATGCACTGGTCGATAGGGTAGCAACGTGTGAATTTGGACTTTCTCCCACAAAAAGGGAAAGCAAGATAGCAAATTATGAACACAAACAAGGTAGCAATATATGACTTTGGACTGTCTCCCACAAAAAAGGAAAACAAGATAGCAAATTATATACACAAACAGATTTTTGGCTACTTTAAAATTAAGCATATGCCTAGAAGTTAATGAATTTCTGTGTGTTTATGATTAAACATGAATATACTGACCACTGTTGTCCTGGCCTTTGCATCCCGGATCGTGCTGAGGAGTCCCGGAGTCAGACAGAGACAGTGCCGGGCTTCGGGCCTCACTGTCCGTTAGAAGGTTAAAATCCATCACCTCGACCGCCAGGCTCTGTGAACAGCACAGGGTCATATTTATATGAATGCTTATACATCATATACACACAAGCTCAGGCTTTAAACACACGAAACTGCATTGTTTGCTCACGGTTCACTGAATGGGACGCAGCTCATTCTGACTTGTAATAATGAACTGAAAGACACATCCCTTTTTATTCTAACATTTATAGATTTTGTAATATGCTTGTTCATTCGATTTCATTAAACACACCTATAATATTTTCACTAGTGATCAGTGTCGCTCAGGAAATATCAAAAATGAACGCGAAACAAACAAAAAGTCGAATTGATGCATTAAAAGTCACAACCTGCAACGATAAGGCTACATGACAATGTTTTCAACAACCTTGGATAATTGTGTTGGAACCCATTTAACAGAAAATAAATTTTCATCTTAACAAAGATGTTTTTCAACGCTGCACGACATAACGATGAAACATATTTTCAAACATTTTAAACAAACGTAATATAATTTGCATTGAGTTTAATCAGGTCTATAAACTAAACAATACTTTTTGTCAATGCTTTTATTATTTTTTTGTTAATTGCTTTTGATAAAAAAAAATCCCTGCGCAAAAACAGAGATTTAAAAAATACAAATTAAATCTAATCCCCGAAAATAAGACATAAACCTAAATAAACAAACCCCCTAGAATAATTCAGAAACCGAATGTGCAATAAGAAGTGAAAAAAAACAAAAACAATTATTTGCATGTTTCATCATATCAAATGAGATGTGGTAGGAGGCTAATAAAGGCCAGCGCATTTTCTTTGTGTTGCAAACCTCTAAGATGACAGGGATTCATCCGTTTACAACTGTATACTCTTTATGTCTGAAAACGTTTTGGACTAGACACCGATCAATCAAAGTTCAAAATTACGTGAACCAAAAGCCTTAAATAGCAGCCTCGTAATAGAGCCTAAAATAACACCTCGTTTATTTATGTTACAGCAGCAACACCCCAGAGATATAGAAACATAATCACTGTCTTTGGAATCTGTTATGTGACTGGGTGAAGCAAACGACACCGAAACTCGCGCGCCGAGAAGAGTTCACGGAACTGAACGCCAACAGGCTACAAAACATGCGATTTTCCTTTTTTTATTTGCTGCTGGATTTCACTTCTCTTGAGGGACTGTTAAAGGTGTGAAGGTTTGATGAAACGAGATTCCCACTTAAAATAAAAAATAAAATGTTGCATTCTCATTTTTTCTTCACACCTTCGAACCCCAAATAGCATATTCTTTTGATTAAATTCTTTTTGTTGCCGTTTAAAATTAACATTTCCATGTAATGATGAACTCAACAACAAATCATGAAAAAAAAAATTGCCAATCATTTAGCCAATGAGTCACATAATTTTTTCCAAAGAGCGCGTAATTCGTACATTTCTACGTTTCCAAGATCCTCGTTATCAAAACATTCGTAAATAAACGAGCGCATCGGGCTACTTGTGCAACTTACACATGTACTTACACATTTATACCTGCATTCGGTTAGATTCCACTAAATATGAGAAAAATAGTAGGCTATGGTTAAAAAGAAAAACTCATTTAGAACGATAGGCATGTTTGCGCATGCCACACGATAGGACTGCATTTACAAGACAGATCACAATGCATAATGTGGGCCTACTTTGATTAACACTATAAAAGATAATAGGCTATACTAAATATAAATTATAGGTTTATTTCACAGATATTAATTGACACATCTGACTCTGCGAGAAGTTTCAATAAACAGATGTATTTATTTTGATCAAAAGACGAACAGGCTTAACGAGTGCCCTTGTTTATCGCCCCATCTTCCTTCAGTGACATTGTCCAAATGTGTGTACCATGTGTGTAAGCCTACCAAATATGCTTAATAACTTTCAGACCAAATAACATGCCATGTGTGTCATTGTTTGCGCTATGCAATGTTTGGCAACATTTACGCGCTATTCATAAACTAGCTGAGGTAAAGTTTTGACGTAGTTCAGCACCTAAAAATCCGACAGCTCCCATAGACTCACGCGACTTTTCCATCATTCATATAACTTATTGAGTATAAACATTACGGCCCAGCCTGATTACTTAATTTCACCATATTACATTTTTCGATAAATTAATCGAAATGTCTATATTAATGTGTATGATAAATGGAATTCCAGAACATATTAATCTTTCTTTGTTTCTTAATAGTCATGTACAATCAATAAAAGCTTCTAAGGCTTGGAATCCGCCATCCATTAGAAGAAACAAACAAGCGCCATAGTGAAAAATCAGGAAGTGATCAGTATTCATGAGGTGACAGACCCTGGGGATATAGAGATTATCATATCACGATAAATAACAGACCAACAAGTTAGCATCACTGATGAACAACTTTTCCTACCAAAACACTACTGATGCCTCTTTCAGAGTCCCTAATTAGGTGATAACTAGGCTTATAGGCCTATCAATATAACAAATCCTTAAAGGAACACATTTGGATAACAAAGCAGAGTGTCCTGTTAAATTATAATGATTTGTTTTAGTGTGCACATGACAGCATGCCTTCTGATTTTGTGCTGTCTGCAGTCAATTAACATCCATTCATTAAGATTCAAAAAGTCGTCCATAATCACTTTTCTTTTTAATCGAATAAACAATCGAGGTAACTTGCCTTGTAAATGCAGCTGGCTTGCGAGGAGGCTATTCGAGAAAGCAGAATTGCAAGCAGAACTATAACACATGATCTGACTTTGATCTGTCAGGCAAGCTGCTCAGATGCTGCTCCTTTTGCTATAGCTTTGTTCCCAATGACATAAGCTGGTCATTTCATCTTGAGCAAGGTGTCGATGCACCCCCCCCCCCCCCCCACCCCTGCCAGGACTTGTGACATTATTACATTTCAAACTCTATCAGGGGTCCTCTAAGGATTGTGGGCCAACAAGACGAGATGCACTGATAGAATTTCTTAAATGTGAAAAATGGAGAGACCAAATGGGAAAGTGACCTGACCTTGGGCAGACCATTCCTTGTATAGAACCAACTGTCCAAATGAATGCTCAAATTGTTCGCTAAAATGGACCGTAATAATAGAATTTTATTTTTTATTATAGCCAAGTTTGGCTCAAACTTTGTATCTCACACACATATGTTAGGAAATTGCTGCCTTTGAGATATTGCTGACAAGGCTCAGGGAATCTTGTCAGCGAGGGGGCAGTTTATACACACGACATCGATCTCATTAAAATATATATATATCTAATAAGAGAAGAGATAATAGAGGTAAATCCTCTCGTTTTTCAGAAGATTGCTGGGTCCATCTGTTGGTTCGACAGAGGCAGACAGCATACATTTCCACGGGCTGCTGCATTATCTCAGGAATTATTCATAAACGCGTTTAGAATTAATTCCTTGGATTAAGAGTTGATTAAGATGTGTGTCACTTTGCTGTCTGAGAACTTATTAAGGGCCCACTCGAGCCGGCGGCAGATGGAATTTCTACCCAATGTTTGTAGATGTTAATTTCTCCCCTCCTAACACCCATTTGCATTTGGCTGTGTATGTCAAAGCGCGGCTTTTCCTGCACGCACAGCTCCGACTACCCGTGTACGAGGAGATGCGCATCTCCCTCACTATAAGATCAAGCATGTTTATTCCATTACGCATGCACTATCCCACGTTCCACTGAGATACTAATGTTTTTGCTAATGAAATTATGATCGCGTTATGATTTGCTAATGAAATTAGCATCACATCTACAAAAATCTTGCTTGATATCAAAATTTGAAGTAAGTGTAGACTACTACTTTATATGTTTTTGACTGAATTTAGATAGATTTGTATGTGTCAATGTATGTGTATTATATCCCCACTAAAAGCAACATGAAAGGACGTGACCAAACACAAGAGCTTCACGCACTGTTCTGCCATGTGTGGTTTAACCACACACACACACACACACACACACACGAGAATAAACTGTTTTAGCTATTTTGTTTAAAAGATATTTAGCAGTTATGACTGACTTTTGAATGTTTACTTTATTTTAACTGTGCTAGCCGTATCGTTTACAATAAAAAATAGGCCTAGTTGATTAATCATAAACAAGAACTAGGCCCAGCCTATTTAAATAAGCTACGGATATAAAACACAACATGGACAAACGCAACAAAATAAAGAAAGAAAGGAAATTGAACCTATTCGGATTAATTTCTGTTTTTTGATACACTGGCAGAAATGTCTCGGTCAATCTTGTTTGACTATCTGGCCGCATGTAAATTTAGATAAACAGGTGCGTTAAGGAGAGTATTTTTATAGGCCTAGCCTATATATTTCACATTGACAGAAATTAATGTAGCCAATAAGTAAATTGTTGCATTCCTTATTCCTTTACTCCAATTTTATAAAGCGAGCTGTTTTAAAATATTAAACTATCTGAATATGTTTTATTGGTTTTTATTCGAAAAAACTATTATAGTGGGTCCTACGGCTTTGCGCACCTGCCACCTTTCAGTTTGGGTATATTGCATTAATATTTTGACTAATTGTATAACAATCCCAGAATGCAGCAATATAGAAAGAGAAATTCGCAGATATCGAGGTTTGTTTAATATGGTTGTTTTTGTCATGCAATGCGAGTTCAACACAATTGTCATAAAACGATGGAACAAAAGTTTTACTAACTGCAGCCACTTCTTCAAATCAGCTTTGTGAAGGCACAAATTGTCTGACTTACCTCAAAATCATGTAGGGTTTTATTTGAAAACACAACAATTAAACTAAAACATTACATAAAGCCTTTCTTTCACAAGCCTGTTTAAATGAAATTAATTTGTAACGTGCTAAAAAACTCACCAAGTTTAAATCAAAATTATCATGTAAACTTCCTAGGATGTTTTTCTTAATGATGAATTGTGTTATCAATGGAATCATTTAAAACAATGTCTTATAAATAGATCAAATATTTAACCATAGCCTATAATATTAACAAAGCACTATAACCCGGCACGTTATTGTATATTTTTAAGTTAGGAGTAGCCTACATGTTGTACATTTCGGCACAGCCGGACATCATGACATCAACTTCAGCCCGATGATAAACGACGCTCGCGCGTCCCATGTTTCTCCTCAGTCGCCGATCAAAACTGATCTTCATCTCTACGGCTTTCGAGCACCAAGCCACCTATCAGCAAAATGCGCTGCGGTCTATTTTGTCTGACACGACAGGTCTGGATTCAGGTAGCCTATATTTTTGAGAGACTGGAAGGAGACAACAATCCCCACAGCTCCTCCATCGCACGAGAGCACATATCATCAGCACCCAGTGATTTTTTTTTTGGTCATGCATCTACTCACATGAATCCCGGTCTAGTGGAGGTAATCCTCGAAAAATGTACAACTCTTGCGTGCAACGCGTGTTAGCTGCTTTTCTGAAACGATGCAGTCAGTCGTCATGTAGAAAGTTCCTTAGGAAGAGCAAATGAAAAGAGACAGTTTCCCTTTCTTTCTCTCTCTCTCGGTGTTGCCTGTCATAAGTTTGTAGCGGAGAGTGAAGGCTCGATCCCCATGCAGAGGGGAACTGACTTTATGCTAAATATCTCGTGCGACAGGTCCGCGGCAGGAAGGAATGCCCACCCCTTGACTCTCTCTCTCTCTCTCTCTCTCTCTCTCTCTCTCTCTCTCTCTCTCTCTCTCTCTCTCTCTCTCTCTCTCTCTCTCTCTCTCTCTCTCTCTCTCTCCCACGCTCTTTTTCAGCCTCTCACACATGCGCGCGCTAAACATACGCACAGTAAATCAAGGCTTCGATCAAGTCACCCTGAGTTCACTTCCACAGTTCATCCAAAACCTTAGAGGTGATGTGAGCAATACACATTCATAGTTAGCGTGGTGTTATTTCGAGGTTTTATAAACCGTCTATTCCTGTCTGCTCAGTAGCCAAATAGAATATTCTTCTCAACTCCTCAGATATTAAAAACCATGTTTTTTAGCCGGCATTCATTGTTCCATGAACCTTTAACAATCATGGAACCTTTCAAATGCTCAAAAGGTTCTTTACATTAGAATAAACCTCTTTAGATTATTACAAGACGAATTACTAAGAAAATTGGTTCTCAGATAGGTTCGTCAATGGCATCTTTTGGAACATTTTTAAAGCGTTAGCCTATCGATCTACCTTATAGCTTATACATATCCATCTATTTAAATTACGCCTACTGTAAATCAAATATAGGCTAATAAAAAGATTTAAAAAAAAAAACTACCTATGTAGGTAAGCAGATAATGTGCAGAAATGGATCTCTCTTGAGAAGCCATTAGACAGATTCGTAATGTTTTGTTAGGCTATTTATCAAGCAAATTTACGTAGCCTAACTTACGTATCCATAAGACACCCCCTTAATAATAATAATAATAATAAAAACGAAATAACTGTTCCCTGGTTGTAAAACAATATAGCCTATATTAGAAATGCTGATATTCTTTGGCTTTGAAGATGTCGCCTAGTTGTAGCCTATGTGTTTGTTGCATACTTCTGCTGACGTTTCTTTGATAGCCTACACTACACGACTTTATAGATTATGGTTTCATGCCCCACCTGCAAACAACACTGCCCTCCAAAGGGCAAAGTTATTGAATATGAACTTATGCATCTTTTGTGCAATAGTCCATTTATTTATTTTAATCAGTAGGTTTATGCTATGTCTGTTAGCAAACACCTTCATTTACCTTTTCGAATTGGTTTGCAGCATTGAAATAAGTTTCTGTAAGGTGATATCAGGCAAATTGACGTGTATTTATAATTTCTGTCAGAATCTTTCCGAAGGACTGCAACACCGTGCAATCTAGCAATGTATTTGGAAATTGTATGGCTGATAAATTTTCTCTCTGAAACCGCATTATCGGAGCTCTTGTATGTTTTGACAGGAGACAAACAAGCCTGTGTGTATGAACTCTGAACGCCTCCGTCGTACTGTTTCGTCATCAGTGTAATTCAACCAACCCTGTTTGGACGTGATTTCACCAAAGATCCGCCCTATTTTAAACGCGACAAGGAGAATATTAATGTTACGACAATGATAAACTGTGTTATTGGTTTTGCAATGTATAAACACGTAAAACTAGCCATTTAAAAGTAATGGTTGATTGAGTGATGATTCGAAATAACGACATAATCTCTTTTAAATACACGGGAAGTAAGGCCCAAGGGTCAAAAGCCTATTGGCTGAAACAGCTGTCAGTTGACAAGAAATATCAAGTTAGTGTGCGCCTACACCATTTCCACGTCAGTAAGTTTGCCTGTGGTGGAGATTACCTACCGGTGACAGAATATCTGTCTAGTGATATAACAGAAAAACAGCAGGGCATGACAACTCTACGTGGAACTGTCTAAAATGTAAGCCTTTATTCAACGCAGTCATTGCAGCATTATTATTTGTCTGTACGCTTTTGGCAGCCTGCTAAACTAGTTAGCCTAGCGAGTGGAAATGAATCTGAACGCGCCATTTTGGATTCGTCTGCCACAGAGTCAACAGCAGTGTTATCATGTTTTTCTGTCTTGACAGACGCATGTACGCAGAAAGAGACACAGGCTCTTATAAAACAAAACGAGAGGGTCACGAGGTCTCATTTCACACGTTTATTTGTGCAGTTTAACAGCTGTAGACAGTATGACAAACCGCTTGCTAGCTTGTTGACAGGTTGGTTAGCTGCATCATCAGCTCTGTTGATTATTCATAAGTCTTTTGTTTTTCTCAGTCATAGTCGCATCTCGAAGTAGAAGGTATGTGGAAGACACGTAAAGATATATGTTCATATTGCGATTTGCAGGTCGCTTAACATTGTGTACTTTGTCATTTACAAGCTTTGCTAGCAAGATTGCTAAGCTTATTGGCCTACTGATCAATTCAGCCATAATCAATCATCAACCTTTGTACATCATACGGCGCAGTGAGAGTCAGACTGTGGAAAGATAGTTTGTTATCAAAAGATGCTGGTATTACTAATGCTGTTGAAGATAACGGATCTATTGCAGTGTGCCGGAGGGCTGTCATGAAGATGTGCTATGTAACATCATGATGATGGTTGTTAGTACGTGGCCATCATCACTGAATGGTCCGGGCCCTTTTGTTTATTAAGTATCTGCTTGTAATAGAGCAATCAATTTGTGCTTCATTATATGGGTTTATGTTTAAATGCACAGATATTTGACTTTAGAGTATCATAACTTATCTTCATTATGTCTAGGTTTAGGGGAGGGAGCTGTATGTATTACACCGTTTACAGATATTAAAGCTCTGCAAAGTTTTTCATATTTGATACAACAGGATTTTATAGCTCATATGGTATGATGCTGGAGAATAAGAAACTCAATATGGAACCCTCAATTTTATTCAGAGGCCAAAACTGAGGAAAAATAGGCAATTTTTTTGCAGTTGCTGATATTTATGACTAAAAAGTAAGAAGGAATTCTGATAGATTGTATTGTACATTTTTATAACAATATAGAAGGAAGCAGTCAACATTTATCTTCCAATAATACGCCTTAGTAGATAATATTTAATTGCTCAGTTTTATGATAAAAGTACTGTAGTTTTTAATGTGTGGGGCAAAACATGTAATGCAGCACAATACAGTGATGATTGAAATATGTACATCATAAATGATATTCACATTTTAACACGACTTCTGAAAAAATGATGTATGGATAATTACGTAAACATAAGTTGCTTCAGTCAAGAGTTCCTCTTGAAATATTATTAAAGGATTAGTTCACTTTCAAATAAACTTTTGCTTATAATTTACTCACCCCCTTGTCATCCAAGATATCCATGTCTTTCTGTCTTCAGTCGAAAATAAATTACAATTTTTGATGAAAAGATTTCAGGATATTTCTCCATAAAATGGAAGTCAATAGACTCCATATGGTTCAAGGGTTTATGGAGAAATATCCTGAAATCTTTTCATCAAAAATCTTAATTTCTTTTCAACTGAAGACAGAAAGACATGGATATCTTGGATGACTAGGGGGTGAGTAAATTATAAGCAAAAGTTTATTTGAAAGTGAACTAATCCTTTAACAATGTAGAAGGTATTCTTATTTTTATTTCATAAAAATCAGTAAAGATTTCATAGCAAAAATATGTGTGCACCATTACCTGAAGGTGGACAGTTTTAGAATTATACTAAGAGGTCTTTACTTGCGAAAAAAGTAACACTAACAATCAGATGACAGAAGGCATGTAGAAGATTGTAGCAAAGTTCTGATCATGTTTACCAGTTCTCTTTCGTGGCTTATTGCGTGTGAATGGACAAATGGACACCCACTAGGGCTAGAATTTTCTAGTCAACTAGTAGACTGAAATGCACCCTGTTAGTTTTCTTTATTTTACAAAAGCACAAAGTTTTGAAAGTTTTGCTGTTATTGTGAGTGTTCAAGGCATGTAGACCCTTTACACTTTCAAATGTTGTCTTATCCATATGGCTCTAAATAATACTTTCACAAAAGAGTACTTTCTGCTGTTGATTGCACCGATGCCTCTGGCCGCCTTTTCCTGAATATTTGGACCAGCCGTGTTACGTCCTGTCCGTCACGGACTGCATGACTTCACCACTTCCTGTGGATTTCTCTGCGACTTGAGGCTGGAATGCACTACACGACTTTTAAAATCGGAACAGATTTTTAAACAGCAACATTTGGTGTGCAACAGATCCTGAGCGTCATTGACAAACATCTTCTCTTGTAAAATTCCCCACCACTCCCTATACACAGTATGTGTGATCAAAAGCGAAACTTTAAAGCAGCGTGCATTCTAAGGCAATTTCAATACCTCGCATAAAGATAGTAGTTCCCTGATGCCCACAACTTATAGGCCGATAGACAGAGTAGGCGGGATTGCGAATTCACAAGCGAAAGTGATGTTATATAAACTGTTATGTTATATCTAAGCCCTGTTTACACCTGGTAATTTAGGGTGTGTTCACACTTGTCATGTTTGGTTCGATTAAAACGAACCCTGGTGTGATTGCTTGGTTAGTGCGGTTCATTTGAACATATGTGAACGCTGCCATACGAACCCTGGTGAGCACCAAACAAGCGGACCGAGACCGTTTAAAAGATGGGTTTCTCTCCGCTTCCAAACGAACTCTGGTGCAGTTCGATTGATATATGAACGCAACACGGACCAAAGACATGTAAACGAACCAAAAACAGGACGTGCTGTCACAAGATGCCGCTACAAGTCAGCTGATTTGACGACACGGAAAGATCGGTGTATCCAAAATGAGTAGAGAGCAAACGTGGAGCAACGAGGAGGTAAAGTGCCTCATCAATGTATGCAGATCTTTGTTTCTGCAGACAACGGAGGAAAATCCTGGTGCTGTTTTGAATGTTTTGAACATTTTATGAACTGAGTTCTCAGTTCTCAGCTGGTAAAAATAAAACCATATGTACACGCATAAATGATCACGTTTAATCCAGCACACGGCATTGTTTTGAATGTTAAGTAAGCAAGCTCCGTCGCGAAATATACGTCATAAAAGCCGACCAATCAGGTTGTGACCGTATCCCTATGCCTTTGGTTCGGTAACTTTAGGTTCACTGTTAAAAATGCTAGTGTGAACGCTAAGCGGACCAGGACTATATGTTTTGTTTTTGTTTTTTGGTCCGGACCAAACGAACCAATGAACCAAACTAAAAGTGTGAACGCACCCTTAATCTGTCTCTTTTGTCCACTTTCAACCACTTCTGTCCTGATTTCTTTGAGGGGAAGGGCCTATGGGCGGGTAAATGTATGGGCTTTTTCAGATCTTTCGATCTAATGGATGAAATGATCCGACGTAATTTACATATGAACGCATCCAAAGACAACGGAAAAACATATGGAGAGCAGTAGCTTTCGTTTCTGCTCTGACAGCCGCAAGACCACGCTAAACGCTGTGAGTGCATGTTAGAAATCAGGAATGGTGAGAGAACTTGGTATGTTTTTCATCTTCAAACCGAACTTTGAAGCCAAAGTTTAAATCCCTTCTGGCTATTGCGCTTCCTGTAATGTTTACACATTAGGTCGGTAGGCGGAGAGTAGGCGTCTTTTGTGGCTGTTGGAACACATTCGACCACATGAGCGTTTATACTGCGAAAGCAATCCGGTCTAATGCGTTTTCGACTACCGCTGGATGTGGTCGAAAGTGGACAAGCTCAAAAAGTTTTAGACCCTGTTTACACCTGTATTTAGCGTATTTCATTTGTGATCTAATCAATTACAATTTAGTCATCATTATTTTCTTTAAGACTGTTCATAACTTAAAGCTACACTGTGTAACTTTTTTAGTTTATTCTTAGCTAAAATCACTTAGTTCTTTCAAAAATATATGTGCTCATTAATGTATATTTACTTCTTTCAAGTAATAAAGTATTCTAGTAAGTTTATAATATGCCATTGAAAATACATACGGGTAAGGGGTTCGAATGCCGGTCGCCATGTTGCCCCTCCATCTTGAAAGTACATTAGCCAAAGAAGAGGGACATACCCGTAAATTCAAGCTTCGCCTTTCGCGTTTTAACACTCGATGGCACCGTGTCGAATGTGGACGAGGTCGAACTGGAAGCCATGTTAATCTTGGACTAAAACGGCCACCGTAGGAGTTAAAACGAAATCGGAATTGAGAGGAACAGAAACTATTATTCACTGGATGGTCATATACCTTTTCACCGCTAGATGGGGGGGAAATATCACACAGTGTAGCTTTAAGCCAGTTACATAAAAACGTAGATTAGCCTAATTTGGTACCGACTTACTGCCAGTGGGTCATACCAGATTTTAAGACACTGTCTTAACATAATGGATGTTTATGCAACTGGCCCCAGGTGTAAACAGGGCCCTAGTCATTATAGAGTGGTGCAGGGATGACATCAAAACCAAAAGAGTAAAATATGAGTAAAATAAGGTCTGTGGTAAACATAACTTGAACTCTGCAACATAAACTGCACACGTGCACACACACCATAAATTCTCATGATCTATTAGGGCTGGGTGGTATATCGAGTTTGTACAATATATCGATATATTTTTTAGAAATGATATGGAATGAGGCAATACCGTTTATATCAATATAGTACAGTAGATTGATAGGAATGCATCTGAAAAATAGTGGAGTACGCAGAATGAGCTGATGCAGGGAAAGTGAATGATACAATTTAAACGTGACACATGCTTTATATTAAGGGCTTTAAAATAACTGGTAAGATATAGCTAACACGTAACGTTAATATAGTTTAAAGCAGCTTGCCCTGTCAGATGCTCTGAGGCTACTTGTGCTGACCGACAGATAAATACTTCCGGTGTTTAATGCGTTTGAGATGTGGTGCTTTACTCAGTGCATAACTTACATTTCACAGGTATATTCTCCATCTGTAAATGTTAGAAAGTCATGCAAATACGTCCATTTTGCTGTCTGGAGAGGACAAACCTCCTGCAAGTGAATCTCCGCTAAAATGCAGGCTTCCGTGAATTAGCACCGCCACGCGCCCGCGCGCCAAACAGACGGAGCGCAATAGAATAGGAACGCAATAATTCAGACTAAAATATTTGTTGTTGGACAATAAATGTGCCATATGTGGAATTTTAAACCTACACATATTTTTATGAAAGTGACCATTATAATGGTGTAATCAAATATATAGGCTAT
The DNA here is from genome assembly GCF_949357685.1 of Gobio gobio. NCBI lineage: Eukaryota > Metazoa > Chordata > Actinopteri > Cypriniformes > Gobionidae > Gobio > Gobio gobio. The sequence continues at coordinate 40,302,508 of NC_137111.1, forward strand.
GCTTTTGTTTTTATTTTCATTTTTAGTTTAGTGAATTTTAAAACAAAATTATTAATTTTGTTTTTAGATTGTAAACCCCCTTTTTGCACATAATATATTGCATAGCCTACATTAAATTTACTGTATTTGTTTATAGCCTTCAGTATCAATATTGTTTTTAGGACATCATTGGTAGGGTTGGGTACCGAATAGGCATGTGCCGGTATCAAATTTTCATGTTGCGATTAATTGCTGAAGCTTTGATCACGGTATACGGTATTATCACGATATTGAAATAAGTTGCAAAAAAAGTGTTGTCATACTACAACAGGTTAAATCACTTTCTTATAACAAAAGAACCAAACATTTAAATACAATAAAGCAATACACAAAAAGGTATAAAGTAATCAAATATTTAAAACAGATTAAAGTGCAAAAGAATTATAAAGAACAATAGGTATGCTGAAATGTACATTTAACTAAGATTAATACATGCTTTAGAAGTATTTTTCATTGTCAGTTTGTTAATGAAGGAACTAATGTTAAATAAATGCTCCAGGCCTTGTAAAGTGTGTGATTGAACAACAGTCAGAACATATTCAAACAATATCTAGGGCATGTAATTTAGTCCAGATTAAAATATAAAATGCAAGTTTTAAAATGAATAGCCTTAAGTCTTTAAGTATTATGTATTCAGGGCTCCAGACTAACTTTTTTCACTAGGAGCACAGTGGCCCCCAACTGAAAATTTTAGGGGCACAACCAGAAATTTTAGGGGCGCACACCGTAAATCAACATGCTAACCAAATCTACTAATTTCCACTGTATTACTAATAGGGATTGGTATCGTTAAGGTTTTAATGGTATTACTACTCTTACCGATACTGCTTATCGATCCGGTACTTTAACAGTATTCTTACCGGTTCTTTTTATTATACTTTAAATATATATTTTTTTTAATAAAAAAATTAAACACAATTAAGAACATAATTAACATGGCTTTATAATCTGAAAAGTAAAATATCTATAGCAAAAGAAACCGCAAAGTTTGAACAAAAATATAAAACATCAATTTATAAATGGACCAGTGTGCAGGCATTCAGAAGGTCTGCTAACATTAATATTACAGTAAAGAACAAACCTACAAAGAAATCTAATAAAGTAATGAAATGTAAAATAACACTGCATAGTTTTCACTGTATACATTGATAGATTAATGCTTATAAAAGCTTAAGTTATTAATTCAAGAGATGTGAATATTTTCTATTTGCCTTTTGTTCGATTCGAATTAATGGCTCAATCGTCAGCAGGTTTATTAGACGCTGCCCCTTTAAGACCGATCAATGTAGAACTAATAATATCATATTCTCCTATTTCTCCGAACTATTTACGCCCATTTAATATATAAACTGTTAAAATAACTACTCTCCAATCCGGTCATTTTGACACCGGCTATTTGTTGTTTATTTGATGGTTTAGACGCGCACACGAAGCCTAAAATATTAAGTGCAAGTCGGTCCATTTCGCAGCACACAAACATAAGCCGCCTTGAAGTTGGAAACAGCGTCTCTTGCGCGGATTATTGTGCATTTAATAGCTCTTTATTATCAAACACATCCCGCAGTTTAGCAACAGTAGAGAATGCAGTTTACAACAATCACTGATTCTGACGTTTAGTTTAGGTTTATGGAGAAATGACAGCGCAGCTGCGAAGGGAAGGATGAGCTCGACGGAACACGGCTATAGGAGTTTTACCTCATACCATCTTTTTATAATTCGAAGCAAAAATCGAAAATAAAATTAGATTAATATCACAGCACATCCCTAAAGTTTAAGCAGACTAAACTTTTGTGTAGTTCTCTTGGCCATCGTCACTCATTAAGCTGACTGTGGTGTTGTGTTTGCTGTAGCTCATTCGCTTTCTCTCTCTCTCTCTCTTCTGGATTGCGAATGGCAAAAATGCATCACGGACAAATGGTTTAATATTATCTCATATAGAAATGGCTGGCAAAGATAGAATTTGCCAGACATAACGTCTATCAATTATAATTAGTAAGTGTATTTTCTTAATTTCTCCAGTACCGACAGCAGGCAAATTTACTGGTCGCACATGTGCGACTGGATGTAAAATTCAGTCGCACACACTCAAATTTTAGTCGCAAAATGCGACCATTTAGTCGCACTCTGGAGCCCTGGTATTAGGTTATGTGATTACTGGGGAAACGGCTGCATTTCTGCTGTTCTGTCAGCGCCCTCTGCTGTCAAAGAATGAATGTGCACTTCAGCGTGTCTCCTCATTCCGCCATGTGCTCGGCTCATGCACGGTCTATTTACCTCAGTGCGCATTCCTCTTTGACATGTCGTTCATTTTAAACGGTTGATGGGTAAAGTATTCTTAAAAATTCATTCTAAAAATCGGAATAATTCGTAATAAATAATTATTCACGGTATTTTGAAGTGCCCACCATAACAATATTGTGCATGTTCATTATTGCGGTATATCGTATTACCGTTTACCAGCACATGTCTAGTACCGAACTCAGTACTTTTTAAGGGCACCGACCGAATTACGCCGGTACTACCGAGTACCGATTCACATGAAATCAATCGGTACCAAATTTCGGTACCTGAGAACGCATATTGTGATATAGACTAGTGTCTGTGAATATTAAACCGCAAATATACTATTTAAATACGAATCATGCGTGTCTCTGCGAATTAATGCATAGACGCGCGGTTTACGTCACACACTCACACTCGCGCGTGACGGCCGTGTGTTTCCATCTCTGCCTCTCATATGAGGACATGAACGCACGAACGTCATCTCCAGAGCCACTGAGTCACTTCATGAGCATTTTACCGTTTCATTTGAGAAAAACTACCGTCATATCATAAACACACAGAAACTCAAATTCAGGGCAACCCATCAAAATAAAAGTTCGGCTAATTTGACAAATAGCTCTAAATGTAATAATAATAAACATCGCAATAAGCATCACAACTTTATTTTTTCAAGTTCTTTTTAAAATTACTTTTTAATAAACATTTTAATAAAAATTAAAAAATAAATGTTTTAATTTTAACCATATAAATCTCAGTTGCAGCACTTTGTTTGACAAAAAAGGTAAATTAAATGAATGTCTTATGTCTTAATTTCATTACCAGAAAATACATAACACATAATTTGTGGGAAATCTTTTCATAGAAATTAAATTTAAAAGAAAAAATAGTAATATGGTTGTTTTTATGAATTAAATTAAGTACCTAGTAGCCTACTATTTACTAGTAAATATTACAGTAATCAAACATCACAGACAATGGCAGACAGCGACAAGGGCAGCTCTGGCATAATGTCAATAACACTTTTATAAAGGACTTACAGGTTCTTTACAGTTATTTATGTAAACATCCCAAAAGTACAGAAAAAAGGTACCGTTGGGTACCGAATTTCAGGTACCGGTACCGATCTAATCATTGGGCATGATGTGAAATAAAATAAATAAATACAGATTTTTTTTTTTTTAATCCAAATAGAAAAACTTAGAAAATACCGTGATTATATACCGTGTGTCGCCATTCAACCAAAAAAATACAGAGATATGATTTTTTGGCCATATCGCCCAGCCCTAATATGATCTATATGCTTCTCGAGGGAGCCAATGATGAATTAGTCCTTCTGGGTTTTGACGTCATCCCTGCACCACTCTGTTGTGAATCCCATAATACCATAGGTTTGATGGGTTTCAGTTTCAATCTACCAGAACACGAGCCAAACATTGGCAAGTCTTTCTGCATAAACAAGAAGATTTTTTTGTTTAGAATATATATTGGAAATACTTTCTGAAGTTTCTAGTACATTCTCTTGGCCATACAGAGCCTCTTTGATCCTCAAAGTTGTGTGTATGGTCCGATTTCTAATATTATTGATTTCTAAAATTTTGTGATTTCTGTGCTGCTGCCTTGCCCCCTCAAGGCACAATCTGGCATAATGAAGTCTGAGTTGATACTACCTGTCTGCTGCATTGTCTGATGCTTTACACAGCGATTACCGCCAGCTTTAAGCTCTGGTCTAGAATCGGTGGTCTGACTAGGATGATCATATATAATGTGTATGTCTCTCTCTCTTGCATTCAATAAAGGATATGAAGTTGTTACTTGTTTGTAATTGCATATATCTAATTGCACTCTAGATTCACTATGGTGGACAAGAATATATACATCGTTCAAGGGGAGATTTCTGTTGTTGTTACTGCTATCAAGAGGAACTCTAGATGGAGTACCCATACTCCTTTGGTAAGTTGTCCACTTTAGATTTATTATAACATTGTAATTATCTGAAATGTAGGGCCTGATGTCCCATAATAGATATTTAAAATGATGTTTAGCCTGATGGTACTGACCTATGGTGCGTTCACACCAGACCAGACGCAAATAAATCGTGCTATTCGCGCGTAGTTGGACGCTTGAACATTTTGAGTTCACTCGCTTCATTCGCATGTGACATTCACTACACAACAGATGCAAATTTGCGTCATGGGAGGGGCTTCTGCCAGCCGGCTTGTTTCTTTGCGAAATGGCTGACATGAATTGTTTTAAAAGACGGCGAATAAGCTTAATTTGCTGGCTTTAACTAGCATGTAGTCTCAATAGGGTGAATTCAGGGGGATTGGGACACTTTTTCCAAGTCATCTCAATGGCAAAAAGTGTCCCAATCGCCCTGAAATCACCCTATGTATAGCTCAAATTGAGTAAAGATTTCACTTTCTTCCACGGAAGATCTTTTTTATTCCTGTTTCTATAAAGTACCTACAGCTCCGGGTATCCACATATGATTTTGTCCTCATTGTTGTCACTACTAGAGCAAGCTCCTGATTAGTTAACGCGGCGCCTCATTCGCGCGAATCGCGCTGCAGAATGTCTATTCGCGTCTTTGCATTGACTTCACATGTAAATGCTTAATTCGCGTCTGGTGTAAACGCACCATTAGTCACTCCGTCTATGGTGGTCTGTAATATATCAAACTTGTTGTTAAAATGCCACATTTAATGGCCATACGTTTCTCAAAATTCTTGAATATTTAAATTAGGGATGAAGTTATTGCTGAAATTGAAATGGCGATAAATATTATCATGTTATGGTCGGTAACTGATAAGTAAAAATAAAACATTGAAATCAGTTGTTTAAATGCTAAAAGTGAATTTAGGCATAACACCATTTAAATGAGATTAATTTTGAGATGTATTAAAGATTATATTTAAGTGTTATGTTAAATGTTTTTAAGATTAAGTTTAAGTGAGCGTTAGAGGATGGCAAAGGTAAATGAAATGTAATATCTAGCATGCACAGTTAAATATTCAATATCAACCCATATATAATGTCATATCTCCAATCCATGACAAAATCTCTAATATTGGTTAAAAACTGATTATGCATCCAATATTTAAATAACATAAACATATTGAATGATATTGTTAGTGAAATGATTAAATGATTTTTAAATGCTAAAATTAATTTGTCATTCTTTCACAGGATGAAGAACAGGACCCACTACTCCACAGCTTCAGCCACTTGAAAGAGACCCTCAATAGCATTAAAGGTTAGACATGAAAACTCAAGATTGCAGTACACAAGCAATTCAAGGGTTAGTTCACCCAAAAAGGAAAATTCTGTCATTTACTCATCCTCAAGTTGTTCCAAACCTGTATGAATTTCTTTCTTCTGAAATTCTTTTGAAAAATGTTTGTATCCAAACAGTTGATGGACCCCATTGACTTCCATAGTATTTCTGTTCTTACTATGGACGTCAAGGGGGTCCATCAACTGTTTGGTTACCCATATTCTTCAAAATATCATTTTTTGTGTTCAGTAGAAGAAAGAAATTCATACAGGTTTGGAACAACTTGAGGATGAGTAAATGACAGAATTTTCATTTTTGGGTGAACGCTTTAACTAATGCTACATTCAGACTGCAGGCAAATGTGGCCCAAAAATGTTATTTTCCTCACATGTGACTCAGATCAGATCAGTTTTTCTCATGACTGCTATAAAAATACTTATTTACAAAAAAAAAAAAAAAAAAAAAATCTGATCTGAGCAATAAATTGGAATTGAGCACAAAGGCTCACAGTGTGAACGTAGCCTAAGATGGTAACTGAAAAGGTGTCTGGACAGTTTTTGTCATGTAGTAGTCAGTTTATCCAGCCTCTTAATTTGGTAACAGTAGCTGTTGAAATTCCCGTCTCCCTCTCAATCTTAATAATACAGATTTATGTTGATAAGTCTTAAAAACAAGCTAAATGATGGGTTTTTCCATTCTGCCACAGCACCAACTCTTCATTTCCTTTATTTAAGAGTAGACTGAACCACGTCAGACAGGATCTAACTAAACAGACTCGTTTAGCATTCGCAAGAGTGCTTCTTTCCTGCTACAGAACGAAAGCATATTTAACCAGGTGTATGCTAAATTTCCTTTGAGAAAAGGGATGGCCTTTTCAAATCAGTCAATATTATCTTTCTCAATGTCTTACTATTGGGCTTTTATGCCACCTTATAATTTTTGGGGTCCCATGGAAACTGTCAGTGTTTGTTCATTTAGTTATCCAAATGCCTCTTAATGAAAAGGACAGCTAAGGTAAATGTTATGCTATGTTTTTATGCAATTGTTCCTCTGTTCAAAAAGAAATGAAAAATCGTTCTTATTGCGATGCCCTCAATTGTAAAGAGGTATTGTAATCATGTTATAACACTTACAAACTTGCACAATTGCTGCTATTTTTAACAGTCATAATCTCCTTATGGTTGATAAAAATTGTATGAAATGCTGATTGAAGAAGACGTTTGAAGGCACCGGGAATCCCTATATAAGTTGAGAGAACTTAATTTCCACATTTCCAGTATTATTTTTACTATAAAGTGCTCACTTATGTCCACAACAGTGACATCTATGGCTTGTTTACAGATTTGCACTAGAATCCTAAGAGCTTTTGAGTTCAAGTAAGTTTAATGAGTGTGGTGACTGATTAAAACAAGCCCTTTAGACTGTCTTTTGGGTAAGAAGGGAACAAACTATCTCGACTAACATGACTTCCCTTTGGTAGCTGAAAGTTCTGCTAAGCATGCCAGCCTGATTCATCATAGTGAATTTCTGTGTATTAATGGAGGGGTGTGAGTTGATGAGATGTGCAACAGCTCTCTACTCTGTCTGCATGTCGTCATGCCTCTGTAATGGAAGCCCTGGACAGGGAGTCCTCTCTCTGGAGAATACTGCTGTTCGGAGATGGACAGGAGCGGCTGTGTCTGGACCCAGGCAGAAATCTACCAAACTCCCCCTCTGACCCATAGTAAAGGCCTTTGCAAGTGTTGACTTTCATTCACCTACTTCATAGTGAATAAAATGGGTGATGTAAGCTTGTTTTCCAAGCATATGTACACCACTGTTTAAAGGTTTGGGGTCTGTACGATCTCTTGTGCTCACAAAGGCTGCATTTCAGCAATACAGTAATAACAGTAATATTGTAAAATATTATTACAATTTAAAATAATAGTTTTCTGTGATGGCAACGCTGAATTTTCAGCATCATCACTCCAGTCTTCAGTGTCACGTGATCCTTCAGAAATCATTGTAATATGCTGATTTGCTGCTCTAGAAAAGTTTCTTATGAATGTTGAAAACAGCTGCTTAAGATTTTTTTTCATGAATCAAAGAACAACATTTATTTATTTGATATAGATTTTTAAAGATGGATTGTATTAGTCTTTATTCTAACTTTTGATCAATTTAATGCACCCTTGCTGATACACATCTTAATATCTTTAAAAAAAAATCTTACTGGCCCCAAACTTTTGAACAGTATTGTAAGATACAAAATAATAAATCTAGTTATTTCTGAAAGTATCAACCAAGTTCGTTTGATTTTCAGCCATGGCTGTAAGTTATGCCTTTAATCAATAAAAATCAATAAAATTGATCCTTTGATCAATAAAAATCTCGAAAGTTCTAATCAACCAGCCTTTAACTTACCGATTGCCTCGTTTTACTATTTGTCTCTTAATAATAGATCTAAAACAGTAAGCACTTAGTGAGTAGTGCGCAAATATTGCTCAATGCCTTTTCAAGAATGATGAAATATGTTAAATTGGGTTTGGTCATATTATGTTGCCAGTGTTTTGGCTCAGTGTACTGTGAATTAAATTTATATATGCATCTCTTAAATAGCCCAGCTGTCTTCTTAATGAAAGCCTATAATTCCATTCACATTGTGGCCATTTTATCTTAGCCAACAACAAAAGATACCGCCAAAGGAAATGTGGATTAGCCCCAAAGGTTTACTAGCCACTTTCTCTGGCTTGATAAAGGTTTCATTCTCCTTCCTCTGCACCAGCCATTTGATTGGCAGGCACATGTGCCGTATAGCGGCAGAATGCAGCTGGAAGTATATCATCTGCAGTTTAGGTTGGGTAAATATAGCAGGGAGACTTGTCAACCCGAGAGATGGATTGTTCTGGGAAAGGAAGTGTTGTCTCTCCCTCCACAAAAAAAAAAAAATGTTCTTGTCTTGAATGAGGCCATTTTTGTATTTGTGAAACAAAGAGTTTCCAGTACGTCAGAAACATGTGTTGGTACTAATACTACCACACTTACATGTACATTACACCTGATTCAAGCAGTGTTTTTGGTCAAATGTGCTGAACAAGACTAAAAAGTTAGCATGTTCAAGGCTCGAAATTGGGTGCATTTGTGCAAGTGCAAATAATTTTTGTGGTGCGACATGTTTGAGGCACTGGTCGACCGACCATAAATCAGAACTGGCTGGTTTTTGCTCCAAACAAACGATCGCAATCAGGTTTTATTTTGACCAATCTCTATTCCGGACTTGCACACAAACTGCATTGCAATAATTTCCCAAAATGTAATTCGTGCGAAAGTATTACAAAGTCTGAAAACAGGACGTTAACAGGCCAGAGATGTCTTATCTCCATGCAAAGTAGTATTTAGCAGTACCCAAAGAAACGCTATATCGCTGCTGTTCCATAAGCGCCACCTACTGTCGGAGAGTGATCTTGCATTTTCAATCGGTCCGTCTGCTGTTTTCACAAATCTAAAGTCAGATTATTCTGTTTTTACTTAAAATCCTATAATTACAACGATTGCTTAATTTTCGATGGGTGCTCCTACATTTTTGCTGGTGCTCCTAACCTTTTGAAGTTGGGAGCACCAGTGCTATCAAGTAAAGTTAATTTCGAGCCCTGATATTGTGAAGCTTTTTCCCTCCGCACAAATTGGATTTGTTGCATGTTGGCAAAATTCTTTAAGTAGCAGGTTGAATAGAAATTGACCTTCTATTTCAACAGGTATTTAGGTTTCATATTGTTATAGATACCATAAGTACCCTACTTTTTTTGACTGACGTACGGAAGTCATCGCTGAGATTTCGATTTGTCTTTTGTCTTGGAATCTCTAGCATGAAGGTGGTGACAGCAATGATCTATTTCATCTGGTGTTATTTGCTCAAGACTCTTGGAGTGAGCTGCGCTTAGTTGCTGATAAGCATGCCCAGACTGAATCTGCGGACTTTTGCATTTTCTGTCTTGATTTGTGGGAAAGTTATATGGAATGACTTTAGCTGTTGTAAAATGTGTTGAAGTGACAGGTTGCTCAAATTAAAATAGTTATTTTCTCCCATGTCGTTCTAAACCTGTTTGACTGGTTTTATTCTGTGGAAAAGACGACAACGGGGTCCAATGATGCCTTGTTCCATAGAAGAAAAAGTCATTCAGGTTTGTAGTGACATGAAGATGAGTAAATTATTAAGTATTTGGCTCTTATTGGAAGCTGAAAGCATTTTCAAATTACCCCAAATATATTTATATTTTCTCTAAGTTTTAATAGAATATGGATAAAGTTATAGTTGCCTCCAGGACTATTATTTTAATATGTAATATTTACATTTTTGCCAATTTGTAAAATAAACATGAAGCACAATCGTCCTCTGTTGGCAGCAGAAGCCAGTCAGATGTTCTTGTTAATCCTGAACCCCTCTGGAATTACAAACAAGCAACTTGGGGTGACAAATGAATGCCATTGCGTTCTGCGGTTTGTGTTTTTCTGCAGACAGCTTTTAGACTCTCCGTTTTGAAATCCACAAACACACTGGTATTGGAGAAGTGAGCTTTAGATCTTGTGTCTAGCATGGTGGACAACTGGTCTATGAATCTATTGGTGTTGTAAGGGAGATATTCTAGCTATGAAACGTGGTCTGTTTAACATCAAATTGAGAACTAGGATTCGGTGTGAGGTCAAGTAATTCTGTGGGATATTTTTGATATCCGCTCTACATCGAATATCGTACCATTGAGGCAAAAAGTGGGGAAGGAAACAACTGTTGGAATGAAGATGTCTCACCTTCTCATAGTATTCACTTTTTATACACTAGTCAGCCCAAGCTTTAGTCCTTTAGAGCTTTGAATCTTCCTCCAACCCTCCCCCTCCCTTCGCGTCAAAGGTCAGGTTTTTGACAAGTCTGTAGAGGAAGCCGACAGACTAAATCCTCTCATTTTTATTCATACAAATACAGGTTTAAAGACGCCACCTGGTAGATCCAATACCAGAGCTTTGTTTGATTGACAACTCTCTCACTTACCCTGTACTCCTAGCCTTTCTCATTTAGTTTTCAGGTACTAAAGAAATTCCTCCTCTAATAGGTCAGACCACACCACCCGATGATTGGATGTCGACTGAGTTTTGTAGTAAACATTACAGTGATACTTTGATCGCTAGTTCTTTTCAGGCACTTTCTGTAATCTCTTCATCTCCTGAACAAAGGGCTGCGGATGAATCCTTTGACTGTGTCTTCTTGATTAAGAAATTTGCCATGCCTTTGACAGGCCCTAAGTACAGTATTTGCAAGTTCTTGTCTCCCTATTTTTGTATATTTTAAACTATACTTGACATTTCGCACTACACATATCATGTTAAGTCATTTCTGCTTGGATGGTTGTGAGCTTTTCCCACAAGGCTGCTAAGCAATTTGGGACAATCAAAATTAACTGGATCAGTAGCAGGAAATTATATTTTGCGTAAAGATAAAAGGCCAGTTTTAAGTCCCCTACAATTTTTTGCATTGTGGTTTTATTGTTTTTATGACTCTGAAAATTCTGTCATTTATGAGACTGCGCTTTCCTGCCATTGACGGAAATTTGCCATTCACTGTTATATGGTAGGGGGTGCTATGACACACCTTCGGAAAGAGTACAGAATCTCTGTATCAAAGCACAGGTGAAAAAGAAGCAGAAACAAGTGATAGCATATGTAAGCAGATGCATATGAAAAATAACGCGATCATCAACATTAAACGGCATATAAATCAAAACTGCCTAATGTTACTGAATGAAATGTCGACCCATGACGAGCTATAGGACTGTGCAAGCTTTGGCGGTGTTGAGGGACTTTATCTATTCCATCTACGTTTTGGTTATCGCTCTGAATCTGATCTGGATGTAGTCTTTGACAAAAATGCGTTTTTCTCAGCTTTTCGCCCAGAATGTTGCCTTTTTTTTTTCATGAAACTTACCCACATTCAATTGTTGATAAAAAAGAAGACTGCCTAAGTATAGTCTAAGCAATTTATCCAACTGGCTGCTGGTGTCCTCTGTTTCAGTCTTAGCACACACATGTACAGTGAACTATAGCTCAAGGTCAAGTGTGAGCTGTCTCAGGCTAACAGCTGTGCCTGTGCTGGCGTCCCAACAAGGGTTTCTCCTGGGGCACGTGGGAATATCCTGCTCCTTTGAGGCCCTGTGGACTCCTCTGCCATTTAATATGTGCTTGTATATCATACCTACATGAGCTGCAAGAATGTGCTCTGACAAAAAAAAGAGCATAGTCATAAGTCTGATCAGACCGACACAAATGCAAATGTGTTTACTTATGATGGCACATGGAGCAAATAAATTCCCTTTGCCCTTCAAGAAAAGTGAGAGGGAAAAAAAACATGAGGGTCTGCCACTCATGTCCTTGGTAACATCATCTGAGATGGCAAACAAATAGAAAGCAGAGTGAGTGTTCTCAATATCAATGTGATGAACGCTCCTGCAGGGAAGTCTCTTAGGGTGTAAAGTTACAGAATAATACAGACAGAAAGAACCGTAATGACTTACAGGACCGATATTAGGAAATCATTTAATCTTTTTATTTCTTTACAGCATTTTCAATTGGTTGTCACATTCTGCTTGAGCTTTTATTCTATATGCTCCATATTCAAAAGTCAGCATAAAATGGAAATTGCAAGAGTCTTATTGTGATGTATATCTGAGTGAAACCACTTCATGAACAATAAAAAATGTAGGATGGGACTTGCTTTTGTCCATCGGAAATTGATTGCATCATTGGATCGTTGTGGTTTGCTATTGCTGTGATGTCATTTTAGTGTCATGTTAGTGACAGCCTGGCGCCAGTAAAATCAGAGAAGTTTGTTTAAGATTAAGAATTGTTACAGATTTTTTTTTTTAGGGCTGTGCACGGATAAATCAAATACTGTGATATTCCATAAAAAAATAAGAATTGTCAGTTTTGATTTCATAATGAAGTTGTAGACACAAAGGTCGTTTAAGGAAGTAGTTAAATCTGTAAAACTACTCTCTACAACCCTCCCTAGTTAAAACGATTTGACAGACTGTCACATTCTAGTCGTTTCCACCGAAATTACCTGAAACAATTTGTCCGGAAACTTTTTTTCCCCCCGACCTGTTGCTGTCTGCGTTTCCATCGCGGTTACCATGAAGTTCAATTTCCTGCTTGATTTCGTCCTCCGCATATAAGCTTGATAAAGCCTGAACCTCGTCGTCATGACATCGGTCGTATTTTTTAAACTATTGTTGATTCAAACAAACATCTCTTACTGGACGCACCGCAAAAGACTTTTAAAAATGTTTTTTAAAATAAAATGCTGGAGTCAATCAATCAAAATGCTGCATGAACTCAACCAATCAGCATGTTCAGCACTCAAGTCCCACCCCCAAAAGTTCCTGAACTTTGAAAAAGTACTACCTCGCAAACAGGGACATTCTGAGCGGGACATTTTTACCTGGAACTTAATTTAGACCCTGGTCCCTCCGGTCGAAACAGAGTACCACCCTTAAGTCCCTAGTTCCTGGGGAAAGTTCCTGCTGTGGAAATGCAGCTTTTGTCTTGGATCCTACAAAGTACAACAGTTATTAGTCACTAGAGCAGACTTTATATATTGCCTTGTGCTGATATTGCACTATATTGTGAAGCATGCGTAATGTCCAAACTATTATCGTTTAACCTCTAATGCTAAGCTGAATGTTTAAAGGTAAGGTTACTGTCCGATGTGAATGTCAAAGAGATGAGAGAGGAGCCTAACTTGTCGAATAGCGAGAAGTTTACTGGAAGGAATTTACGACTGCGGTCCCCTGAGGAGAGAAGCCTCCTTCCATTACGCTCAATCTGCCGTCCTAAGTTTCCATCACAATACAATTCTCAACTGGCCCTGGATCCTCATTGCCTTTTCCTGTCTTAAGAGATGAGAAGAGAATACTTGCTTATGTTTTAACCTTGTAATTGATACCGCGTATTGCTTTCAATTTCTTTGATTTGACAATTGTCATGAGTAAATATTTTATGATTATCCATTTTTATGACGGATTGAAAAACCTTGGGCTTAATATCCCCAGAAAGTGACCTTATTTGTTTCATCATCTTGATCAGCCCATCAGTAACATTGGCTCAAGCAATGACATAACATTACTGTTTTTTCCCCATTTCATTGCGCTTTGCATTAAATATAGCTTGCATAGAAAAGGCTGTATGGCTTGGACTTGAATAATGAAATGCATTCTGCTTGAAGTCGCGCAGATGCTTTTCCGAAGGTGTGTTGAAGTGTCACTTTAGCTCTGTAAATCCACAGTACATGCTTCATATGCAAGTCATCCGTCCCTGTGGTAAGTTTAACACCCACAGCATTGTATTGGTGTCACTCGGTGTGGCAGCGTGCTCATCATGGCCTCTGTCCCGCTGTAATAAAACGCTTCATAAGTCGTGATGATGGATGCTTGTCTCGTCTTTGCCAAGCAGCAACCCAGCGCTGGTTAATAGCTGTAAATCTGGCCAGTTAACAGTGTTCTAACCGGGGCCTGACAGTCAAGGCTTAGGCCCGGTGTTAGGTGGGGATGCAACTGTTGTCCTGTTTCAGAGCTTCTCAACAATGTGCTGAGTGCATGGAGAGGCCAGCACACAACTATTAATCATGCTCTGTGCTATGAAAGGCTCACGGGGCGGGAGTACGTGTGTATGGAGGAGTCGAAGGTACTGTTGGTGGGGCAGTGATGTTGACAGGAACAGAGGACAAGAAGATGGAGCACAAGCCGGCTGACTCCATGGAGCTTGTCCTCACCCCCAGCCTAAACATCTAACCCCACCAACCCCGTGCTTTTAAAGAGGAAACGTTAAAAGGTGTGTGAGCTGCAAGGTTAAAACAATTACAGGGGCCAGAAAAGTGAAATTATATACCTCCTCTCTCCTGTCTTTTTCTAGGAATTTGAGAAGGCTTCCTTACAGTGTGTTACAGGTTAAAATGTATGATTGGGAGGTTTTGTTATGCAATATAAATTTGAAGCACAGTATGCCAGTACCTTAATGGTTATCAGCCAATATAAGACTTTTATCTATCTATTCATGGTTTTATTTTTATTTTTGCAGTTCAGAAATGATTAAAATGCATGTTTAACTATGCATGCTCATTTCCCCTATTTTTACATTTAGATTACTTTTGTTATTAGCTAACTCTCACATAATCTTTAAAAACACTAGCATAGTGACACTTTAAAATGTAATCTTTAGCAAATGAACATCCATTTTTTTCACGGTACTTTCATACTTGGTTATCAGGCCATACCCTGAAATAATTACCGGCTTATTGGTATCAGCCAGAATTTTTATATCAGTTTATTTTGTTTTTTTTAATTATTATTTTTATTTAGCAAGGATGTATTAATCAATTCACAGTAAAGATTTTTACATTTAAGTTTTCTTTTTCAAATCCTGTTCTTTTGAACGTTCTATTCATCCTGAAAAAATGTCATGGTTTTGACAAAAATATTAAAGGGTTAGGTCATCCAAAAATGAAAATTATGTAATTAATGACTCACCCTCATGTCGTTCCACACCCGCAAGATCTCCGTTCATCTTCGGAACACAGTTTAAGATATTTTAGATTTAGTCCGAGAGCTTTCTGTCCCTCCATTGAAAATGTATGTACGGTATACTGTCCATGTCCAGAAAGGTAATAAAAACATCATCCAAGTAGTCCATGTGACATCAGTGGGTTAGTTAGAATTTTTTGAAGCATCGAAAATACATTTTGGTCCAAAAATAACATTTATTCAGCATTGTCTTCTCTTCCATGTCTGTTGTCAATCCGTGTTCACGACTGCTGCTAAGGTGTTATCTGGTGAGCCCGAGCTCAGACTGTAAACGAAGGTCGTGAACGCGAATTGACAACAGTAAATAAGCATATTAGAATAATTTGTGAAGGATCATGTGACAATGCAATAATGTTTCACAATATTATAGTTTTATCTTATTTTTGATCAAATAAATGCATCCTTGATGAGCATAACACTGTGTCCTAACCAGACATGATGCGATAAGATTCCAGCGACAAGCAGTTTGTCTGTCCGCACCAGATCCAACTACGAAACGCAACAGTCAATTAAATAACACAGCCAATCTCTTAGTGCTGGGCGGTATACCGGTTCATACCGAATACCGGTATTTATTTATTTTATGATATGAATTTTCATGATACCGCAATACCGATATATGTCGCTTAAACAACGTTCGGAACGCGGCGCAGCGTCATTGTTTGAGAGGGTACCCATTTCATTGATGCACTGTAGTAAGAGCAGTCAGAGTACAGTTGAGATCGCATTACAGCACAGCCTATGGCTGTATCATAGACTCTCATTCACTATTCCCTACGTTATCACTTTATTTGAAGGAGTGAATGAAAACGTGCGTGAAGTCGGACAACCGTTGTGTGTACATCGGCTGTACACTCGTTATTGCGGTGCAATGGGATAGAATGAGTGCACTCAATAACGTCCACTAGGGTTTCAGACACCACTAAAAAGCGCTGTGCCCTCCAAATAATGCTATATTTGAGGTTATGGGAGCGATGTCGGATTCAGCCCTTGATTATAGTTGAGAATTCAAACTACACGCGGCGCGCGAGAGAGAGCGGTTTCTGCACGGAGCGCTGCGATGAGTTTAACAACGCTCACCACATGGGTCATTTAGCACTGATATAGACCGGAGCGAGCGCGTTTAAATGTTTTATGGACATATTTCATAAACTCTAGTGCTCTAGACATGAACCAGAAGCGTGTATGCGCGCATATTTCATCACGTCTTATTAAAATAAAATGTATGCACTGATTACACTGATAACCTATGTCTGATCACGAACGCGCTGACACGATGGATTACGTTATTCTGCTACACAAAAGACAATGATGTAAGTTAATAAATAAACTGACAATTCAAAGAAGAATGGGCCAAAAAGTAACTGCTTTATTCTTTCTGTGTTAAACTGATGTGTGTCATTCGTTCAAAAATACCATGATATACATTTTTGGTCATACCGCCCAGCACTAAATTCTCTCTACAAGTGCACTTCTCCCAATATAATCACAGAATCAAATTCATAATGCCACCATTTTAATATAATTTAAAATGCATTCTGACTGAACCAGCCTTTTTCAAAATACATTTGCTTGTTCACATTGAGTTCCTTTATTTACAAGATCTGAGGTGATCCATTGTCGATTCCAGTATGGCTATAAATGTCACACAATGATATTTAATTATTTTTTACATTTAATAAAGCACACAATCATTATCATTGTCATACTTTGTATTTAGTTCTGTTCTGACATCGCAGAAATTGGAACCGTTTCTAAAATGGAATCCGCTGGTTAGGACTGAAACTTTTTATTGCATGTGACGTGTAAAAACATTTTCCGCCCATTTGTCTAATTTCCCGATTCATTGATAGATCCTGCCATCACCTAAACATACTGTTGTTCTACATGGCACCGAAGGAAAAATTGATTTGTACTCGAGGCTCTCAAAATAGTCAAGCTCCTTCTGTAGAGAGTGGCGAAGACATGCAAATTGACTCAAGTTACACTGGCAGCTTTTGTTGTGAGGTCTGCAGTAATCCCTCATCAGCGCAGCAGATGATGATTAGCAAACAAGACTGCTTAATTACTTTCTGCCTTCTGAATTAATATTACTCTCATGTAAACAGACGTTCTGCTGATTTGAAAGCACTGTTTGTATGCAGCATAAAATGTCCTTCAAACTGGCTTTGAGGCATGATGGGGAGTTTTCTTCAGTGAGATGAAAGACCACATTTTGCTTAAAGAAAATGACGGCCCTTTTAGGACCATTGTTTTTTTTCTCATTAGTCTTTTTTTTTTTTTTCAGTGGTTCTGCTGTACCATCCTAATGTGAGATGTCAGCCATAATTGGCAGAAGGATTGAGTGTTTTGTGTGGCTGTTTTGGATTTTTCTTTAATGTTCTGTTAAGCATATTCTTATGAGGTGGTAATTGGTCCAGGGTTGAGAGACTTGTGCTAGACGCCTGCTCACTTTGTTACCGCTGAAGGAGAGGGCACTGGCCCCTAATAACTCCACACTGAGAGCCGAAGACATTCTAAAACTGAGGGGTATTAAGGTGGGTTTTGGGCCGTTTCAACACCTCTGACTTCGTCCCACAACACTTTGTGTGGTGACATGATGACGGGACAGTCTGCATTTCACGGACTTACAAAATGACCAGGTTTCTGCAAGTGCAATGTGCTAGTTTTTGATGTGCAAATCGTACTGTTGCTATGTTTAACCAACAGGAGGCCGGAGTAAATTTAGCAAATGCTGGGCGGCTCAATTGTGTTTTCTTTTTTACGGGTTGTTTTTATCAGCTGTATTGTTGCTGTCTCCTGCCAGCACGCTTTCACATCTCTGATCAATCATTTTGGAGAACGCCCATTTATCACAACAGAGAATGTCCATCAAAAATGCTTTTGTATTCTCTTGAATCCCACTAAACCAGTAAGGTGCCAAGTTAAGACTAAGAGAATTAAACCATTTGTTTTTATTTTACTTTGAGTCAAGGCTAAAGTTAGATGGCTTTCTAAAGGAATTAAGAGGTTCTCATTCATCTTAAATTAATTTAGAAATTATTGAAATCTAGGAAACCTTCGTCCTAGCATTTTAAATCTGTCCTAGCATTTTTCTCAATGACCTCTTAAAGGGATATTCACCCAAAATGATATACTCACCCTTAAGCCATTATAGGTGTATATGACATTCTTCTTTCAGACGAATAAAATGATATAACACATGTCCTGGGTCTTCCAAGCTTTATAATGGCAGGGAAAGGGATAGTTCACCCAAAAATGAAAATTGTCGTCATTTACTCACCGTCAAGTTTTTCCAAACCTGTATGAGTTTCTTTGTTCTGCTGAACACAAAAGAATATATTTTGACGAATGTTTGTGACCAAGCAGAGAGAGCAACCATTGACTGCCATAGTATTTTTTACCCCTACTATGGTAGTCAATGGTTGCGCTCTCTGCTTGTTTACAAAAATTTTTTTTTTGGGCATTCAAATTTTGGGCTGCCATTATAACGCTTGGAAGAGCCAGGACATTTAAAAAAAAAAATATATAACTCTGATTGTATTCATCTGAAAGAAGAATGTCATGTACACCTAAGATGGCTTGAGAGTGAGGGGTGATTTTTCATTTTTGGGTGAACTATCCCTTTAACAATTTTCATGATAATTATTTAAAGCAGCACTAGGTAGGTTTTGCTCTCGGGGTCCCCCTACAGTTGGGAAACAGTATTGACCTCTACTACTGTCGTAAACTCTGTCATCATTCTACATCAGCGGATGCATCGCACATGCATTTATTGACATGACAACAATGACAGCCCTGAACACTGCCGGAGTTCACATGCAGGTGTTCTGCTTGCGTCGCGTGTGTAATGTCTTCATCCCAGGTACAGTGGCATATGTTTCAGCATGTCATATGAATATAATTTCATGGGTTTTTATTTTTTTTCAAACGCCAAATGATCGCGATGCTCACGTTTACAAGCCAGCGTCATTATAGTAGCCTAGTCTATTGGTTCCCGTTTTACAGAATCTATATGATACTTCAATTCAATGTTTGAGTGGTAGGTAATAACCATATATCGTCAATATTATAATATCAAGCTACCATAGATGAATCTGCAAATTTGAAAAATCGATTTGCATTATAGTTTGAGGCAAGACAAATAAACAAATATCAGAGACATGTTAGGTATCCTAAAATATGATTTTGTACGGCTTATGTATTTACTTGCAAGAATGTAGCCCCTCCTCCTTCAGCTCACGCCAACAAGCCAACGCTGGCCCAATGTTGATCCTCGTCCTGCCTTTAATCCGATCACTTTCTCGTTTCCTCTTTTTGCATTCCTCCGACAAAACCTTTGCTTTCTTATTTTTCTGTGCTGCTTCGGCCATGACTATAACATTCGGCAAACATATGATAGTTGGGCTCGCACGTCCGAATTTAAGGAAGTGGGGGTGGTGGTGGAAGTGACGTATATGCCGTAAAGCAGTCGAATTTTGTAGTTCTTTTTGTTCTCGGGTTACTACCCGAAACCCGAAGTTTAAAAGTACGATTAAAAACGATACAGACCCCGTCAGGCTATGGCAGACGTGTCATTCAACCTATTGTAAGTTGATGTATCATCACAAGAGTCTTGAAAATATATTATAAAGGTTGAAAAGTTACCTAGTGCTGCTTTAAGCATGGTTTCCTTCTATTCTCTTTATTGTAATGAAAAAAGAAAAAACTAATGAAAATAAAATAAAGATATTTGGTTACACTTTATTTTAAGGTGTCCATGTTACGGTGTAATTCTACATTTAAATAGGGAGTAATATTAATTCACTACGTGTACTTGCTATAGGGTTAGGATTAGATTTGTTGTAGGGTTAGTTGCATGTAATTATGCATAATTTATAGTTATTACTATAGTAACTACTTCTAACATGTCTAACAAGGACACTAAAATAAAGTGTTACCAGGTATTCAAATAGATGCATATACCGTTTAAAAGTTTTTCGTCAGTAAGAACGTAATACTTTTCTTTTTTTTTTTCAATTCTGCATAGTCACATTAAATTGATCATAAGTGACAGTAAAGACTTTTACATAAAAATTATTTTATTTAAAATGAACTATTTAAGTTTCATTGATCTTTAAATTAAACAAAAAATCCTGAAAACCTGAGAATATTAAGCGTCACAAATGTTTTCAACTTTGATAATAACAAGAAATGTTACTCGAGCACCAAGTTTTTTTTTTACCTGAACAGTTTATCATATTTATTGCTTACTCTGACTCTGTTACCAGTGGTGTTTTTTTTTTAAGAAATGGGGAGCTAATTTGGTCTTGTCAACAGCCCTTTTTTTGTTTGTTTTCAGTGAGTTTACACGTGTTTGCCTGAGGCTAGAAAAAGATGCAAGTTACATGCAGGAGTATTAACTGTAGGTGTCGGTCACACTGAATCTCACTAAATCTGACTCACATGTAGGCCTGGCTAAATTAATAGGAAGCCTCTCCGGTTCTGACTGAAGCGATTACCCTTTGATAGGTGTAAAAAAACCCTGATATCAGGTATTGTGCCTTATGGTTTCTTGCATACGGTCAACGTAAAGCTAACCAAAATTGTCTGTAATGCCAAAAGAGGAAAGGTACGCGATTACCAGTGTCCGATTTCATTGAGGATTGTAACATTAGAGCAAGAGTAGAGGTTACTCAGCTTTTAATGACAATGGATAGTCTTATGATGTTGAGAGGGTTCTCTTTTTTTCAAGTCTGTTAGGCTGGAGAAATCAAAGCGCACAGCAGACCAGCAGTAGACTAAGCCCTGGTAGAGGGGGAATGGTCTGGGATGGGGGGTTTGCAGAAATAAGGGCCAATATTAGTATTTCAGAGGCAGCGCCTTGCTTGTGTGGCGTTCAGATCTTAAGCCTAGGGCGTCCCTGTGCGAATCCCAGACTGCCTTTATGGACTGAGCTAATAAACCTCTCCACACACACGCACACACACCCTGAACACAGCTGCTTGTTATTTCATGCCCCATAAGGACCCTGTGACCACGAACATTCTAATACACATTTCTAATTAAATAGGCATCGGTGTGTGTGTGTGTGTGTGTGTGTGTGTGTGTGCATTCAAGTCCAACTGTCTTGTTTCGCTCCTTGCTCTACACACACACACACACACACACACACACACACACACACACACACACACACACACACACACACACACACACACACACACACACACACACACACACAGATTGACAGGCTTATTGGCAAATAAAATTCAAACCACTCTTGCCTTGTCAATGCTAGGACAAACACTCCCTCAATGTCACACACAGCATACACACAAAAGCCATAGTTTTATGGGCAGACAAGATTTCATAGTGAATGTTGTCTGTGTTTTGTCACTGTTGTTTTCTACTCTTTATTTAGGCCTTTCATATTCATTTTTCATTGTTTCACTGTTCGTTATTTAATACGTCCTTTAGTATGATAGTTTATTTTATTTAAAACACTGTTGAGTGAATCCTTTTTTATTCTTACTCTTTTATTCATTATAATTTTTTGAGGAATTTATGTCATTTGAAGCATTGTAGCATGAAGCCAAAGCTATATTTGGATAGAGATTAAGTGCATGAAGAGGATACCGGAAAGTCATGTGTATTATTCAGAACCGATCAAACACACTTATACACACTGCAGCTAAATGTGGCTGTCACTCATCTATTGAGTTGGTAATCCCATTCTGTGGCAGTACTGGTTTGGATATTTACAGGAGTGACCGCATTGTACACCTGAATTCACTCTTGGAAATCCAGGTACTGACAACTGTGTTAATATGAAATATAGTACATGTATTATGTACATAACTGGACAGAACATGCAACTCATTGACAGATTTAGATACAATTCTTGTTGCGCTCCCCACCCATTAGTTTAGCGGTAATCTGTACATTATGGCCTAGAGCAGTGGTTTTTAAGCAGGATGCTAGGGCCACTTGAAGGCCTCAGCAAACATCAAAAAGGCCCTCAAGATGACTTGATTATTTTAAATAAGACAAAACAAGCATTAACAACATTAATTAGAAAATCAAGATATTTCTTATTTTCATTTTTTTTTAAAGAAAACCACTGAAAAAAAAGTGAAAAGTCTTTGCATGGATTTTAAGTAAATTGCACATATGGAATTAAGTAAAATCTATTTACTTTTACATTTAATCAGTTATCAGGTGCTTTTATCCAAAGCGACTTACAAATGAGGAGAGCAATAGAAGCAGTCAGACCAACAAGGGGTAACTTCATGAAGTGCTGTAGCAAGTCTCAGTTAGTCTAGCACAGTACACATATTATATATATAAAATATAAGAAAAACTAATAGAATAGGTAAGTGCCAGTCTTAATTGGTCAGGTGCTGCTGGAAAAGATGCGCGTTTAGACGTTTTTTGAAAATGGCTTCAGACTCGGCTGCTCGAATCGAGATTGGCAGGTTGTTCCACCAGGTGGGAACGGTCCAGGAAAAGGTCCGTGAGAGGGATTTGAAGTTAGATAAGTTAGACCAGTTAAAGTTCAATAATTTCTACTTAGTTGAAGTTTACTTCGCAATGCTTGGTTTCAAGTATATTTTACTCAAACAATATAACACTGAATTAAGCCATACTTTTAAAGTGTATGCTTTACATAGAACATCTAAGTCAATAATACAGTTGATATTGTATAGACAACATATCTACATTAATAGAAGTAATGTGGTACCCACCTGAACACGGATCTCAATACTTTGTACACAATACACAATAACGGTAACATTTGTTGGATAATTTTTTTTATTGGACTGAACATGACATCAAAATAAATGATAAAAAGGTGTATATACAGCTGGACAACTGTGAAAAATGCAACCTTATTAATTATTCATGCACCAGTGAGGAAAGTTGAGTATGATTTACTTAATTTTGATATTTGATGACAAGCTTAAATTGAGTACTAATATAGAATTTAGTTTAAAGGTCCCATGGCATGAAATTTTAATTTTATGAGGAATTTCAACATTAATATGAGTTCCCCTAGCCTGAATATTGTCCCCAAGTGGATAGAAATGTTGATCGGTGTAAACCCGAGTTCTGGCTGTCTTTCTCTGCCTTTGAGAAAATGACAGCCCAGACTAGCCAATCCTGAAGTCTCCTGGTTTGACGTCCAAGCAGGAGCGGTTTCCTCCCTTTCCTCCGCCCAGAGAATCTGGCACGCCCATGCGAACGCTCGAGAGATCATGGGTTGTGAACGAGTGAACGCTGGCAGTTTCTCAGTGTTTGGATGTACAAATGAAAACAGAAGTCTTTTTTCAGTTCCTTCTGATCTGTGATCAGTATTTCTTATGTGTAGCTAATTATTTATTATTCGTGCACACACTGCGGCTTCTCTCTCTGCCGACAGAACAGTGTTTTCTATCTTGTGAGTCAGTGTTTTTGTACGTCCTCGTCGCGTCTATCTGTTCTTAAATGTGCATACAGTCTTTTCTGCTCAACATCATCAGAGTCACATCTTTAGAGATAAACCTCACGCACGCCGAAGCTCGGCCTTCAACATCCCCGACCCCCAGTACTGCATCTGGCCCACAGCGGAGGCACCAAACGCGGCGTGAGATTAAGCAGAAGGGGGGTAAGCGTGAGGGTATCCGGCTAGGCTAGCCAGCTTTCCCCACAATAAACTGGATTACATTCAATTACTGCTGTTTTGTCTTTGTTTGCGCTGTGTAAGTTACTCAATGCGCGTCACTGACGCTTTTCATATGATTGGAACATATCTAGAAATAATGCTTTAATCAAACTTACTAACTCGTTCATCTCGCTGTAATGGTACATTGCATGTGTTACAGAGTTGGTAGAATAATGATGAAGACGGACTCGGCGTGACTGGGACTCGTGTTTATTCAGAACTCTCAGATACAAACACAATAAACTCGCGCTGACAGACAGCGCTCTCATAACTTAGTAGTTACTATAAATAACTTTGTTAGCAATCGCTCCGTCTCCGTGATGTCCGGTTCGCGAACGAATCATTCTTTTGAATCGGTTCTTTTTAGTGAACCGAACCAGTTCACCAAATCGGACTGAATCGTTCTAAACGGTTCGCGTCTCGAGTCAGCGCTGATCCATAATTTACTAAAGTTACTAACTTTCTGACATGAGTGACAGCCCCTCCGACTAGAAATAAACTAATAACCTGAAGTATATGCTGTAACTACAACAGTTCACCCTGAACTGAGACATGCTGAGAGAACTGATGAGAAGTGAACTCGGGTCCAACCGTCTCTCTGGCAGCAGCTCGTGCGTCATAGACCTCGTTAAACCACGCCCCCTCCGCTCATTTCAAATGCAAAGATGTCAGCCAATCACAACAGTGGGCGTTTTTACTGAAGTCTCACAGCAGACACGCCTCTTGAAACAGGGCAGTCAGCCACAGGGCAAACAGCAGTATAGACAAAATGCCTTTTATTTCTAAATGATGACATTTTATGATGTAAAAATCATACTAACAATATAAGTACACCTCAGGAAACACTATAAAATAATAGAAAAATGCCATGCCATGGGACCTTTAAATTCTTGCCTGAAGTAAATTATTCAAGTAGAAATTACATTTGCCTACATTAGAAGCCTAATTTTGAAAGTGGTTTCTAGACCTGAAAAAAAATTGTAAATGAATAAAATCTTATAACTCCACTGGCATTTTTATAACGAATGATACTTTTTTCAAGCTCATAAATTAATTCATAGAGTAGCAATTGCAATTCTTATCCTTAATCCTTTATCCGGTTATTCATAAAAAGCTGGAAAAGAAATGGGACTTTTGAATATTGTTGCTGACAGCGGGTGGATTCATGTCAAAAAAGTTGAGAACCTCTATAGTCTAGAGAGGAGCAGCTTAACAAAACATGTCAACATTGGTTTACTAAAAAATTGTTGGATGTTAATGTCTCCGGTTGCTAATATTTCTTTCATCAAAAATAGCTCACACCCAAATGGCATCCATGTTTCTTATTTACAGCCATGAGACATCAAAACATTTCTGTGGTTATCACCATGTCAACCAACACGAGTTCTATATTTCATACACATACAAACTCATTTAGGGCCTGTGGGTTTGTGAAGGCACAGTTATTTAAAACATTTCAATATTTTTCTCAATAGTTAAATGTTGTAAATAGGCCTATGGTTTGCTTGGAATCAAATGTTGTGATTCTTCTTTGGTTGGTTTGATTCAAGGCTGAGAAGTCTTTATAGAATTATGTATTAAAAAATACTTAAAGAGAAAATGAATGGGAAAGAAATGGCTCTACTCAGACAACAGAAATAGTTTGGAGATATAGCACACGTTTTGAGCTTTCCGTGCTAAAATGTTGAGCCTCTGGGTCTCCTATGTCAAGCTGTGGCTGTCACTCATTCCTTAAATCATCTTCTTACTCTCGTCACCTAATGAAAATAACTGCACTCTTTATCTGAAGGGGACTGGATGGGTTTTTCTTACTTTCAACTTGAGTTTCTATGAAAAAATTAGTACACGAGTACTATTGTCAATATACAACAGATGCATGGAATATCTCAGCGTCCGCGTTTGATGAGCCTGTGTCTCCCCGGCACTTCATTAATCATTGTCCATGGAAGTCGTCCAGTGACGCCCATCACTCTCAATTACTCTTCATTGAAATGCTGTGACAAAGCTCAACCGTACGATTAAAGGCCTTATGCCCGCTGCCCACTGTCGGCAAAGAACAGAACGCTGGCAAAGTCAATAACATTCAAGTGGCCTGGCATTAAAAAACAGCTCCTATTTTAGGCCAGCAGCTGAGTTTAGAGCAGAGCTCGTCGTAAAGGTGACATGGGTCAGAACTTTCTTGTCGCCGTCGGGGGAGAAACAGACGCTCTCAGATGATTAAACAACTGTCAGCCATGCGTTTGAGGGGGTGGCTGCATAAATATTCAATCGAAAGAGGTGACATGTGCGGCCATTCTTCTAAACCTGTTGACGAGCCCTTCTTAAATAGAATCAGATCAGCGCCGCCGATTACAAATTTTGACAAAAGCTGTCATGCTGACAGGGACAGGAGACTGTTGCTCGGGCAGAGCCCCCGCAGCTGACCGGGGGACATGCTAACAACCTAGGACAACAAGGAGGTGATGACTGCTCTGGAAGCAAAATAGACCTGCTGGTACACTGGCGTGCCAATGACCCTCCCCACGTGCTCATGCTTCTTTTACTGCCTTGCATGGTGCTGTCCAGGCTTTGCAATTTAGCCTTCCACTCAGAGACAAAGACTTAAAAGCCTTTGAAGATCTGGACATAATGCTGCAAATAGAGGGATGTAACTACCAATAAATTATATAGGGTGAGAATTTTGAGAGTTTGGAAACTTTATGGAATCATTTAAGATGTTTTAATGGTTTTGAAAGAAGTCTCTTCTGCTCACCAAGGCTGCATTTATTTGATCAAAAATACAGCAAAAACAGTATTGTTGTGATATTTGTTACAATTTAAAATAACTTTTTTTCTATTTGAATATATTTTAAAATGCTATTTATTTCTGTGATTTCAAAGCTGAATTTGCAGCATCATTACTCCAGTCTTAGAGTCACATGATCCTTCAGAAATCATTCTAATATGCTGATTTGCTTTTGATTATTACTATTATTATTATCAATGTTGAAAACAGTTGTGTACAATTTTTTTTCTCAGGATTATTTAATGAAAAAAGTTCAAAAGAACAGCATTTATCTGAAATATAAAGCTTTTGCAACATTTATAAATGTCTATACTGTCACTTGATCAATTTAATGCTGAATAAATGTATTAATTTCTTTAAGCCCCCCCCCCCCCCCCCCCAAAAAAAAAATCTTACCAACCCTGAACTTTTGAACGATAGTACAATGTTACAAAAACTTTCTATTTCAGATAAATACTGTTCTTTTGAACTTTCAATTCAACAAAGAATCCTAAAAAATGCTTTCAAATATTTTTTCAAAAACATTTTTTGAACTGCTTTCAACATTGATAATAATCATAAATGTTTCTTGAGCAGCAAATCATCATATTAGAATGATTTCTGTAGGATCATGAGACTGAAGACTGGAGTAATGATGCTCAAAATTCAGCTTTGCATCTTAATATTTTTTATACATTTTAATAATATTTCACAATATTACAGTTTTTTTATTTTACACACACACACACACACACACACACACACACACACACACACACACACACACACACACACACACACACACACACACACACACACACACACACACACACACACACACACACACACACACACACACACACACACACACACACACACACACACACACACACACACACACACACACACATTCCTTATTATTAAAATTATAATATTTAGATGTAATATTTTTTTTTTTAATTAAACAATAGTAAATAGCTCTGAAATTAGCATTATTTCAACCAAACAGTCATTGTTGCCAGGTAGATTCAAAATATTTAATGTCTGAATCAAATTTGTTTAACTCTATTTAAAATTAAACAAAAGCATTAATGATATAACATTTTTTATTTATTTATTGATTTATTTATGTGCACTAATATATATCTAGGTATGCACTGATCCAATATTCAGGTCTGTCTATAAAAAAAAAGAAACATTTATATAGCATATTCTAGCCCTATTTTCCAGGTCTTCCAAAGCCATTCGATAGCAGAGGGACAGATGAATATTCACAATGTTAAATCAAAGTTCACAGAAACTCTTTCCTCTGTTGCGGCTTTCAGTAATTCTCCATTCATCATTTAAACAGTGTGTCACGTTCTGTTATGACAGCAGCACGGTAAAACTCTCTCCCAAATAATTCAATATTTCCGTTGTTATACTTAATCTGTAGATTAAAGGTCTATAGATTTACATAAGTAACTGGAATTTATAACGTGATGAAAAAAGGCTCAATAAACTCTCTGATAGATATAAAACACTAGGAGTTGTGTGCACAATATCTCTTTTTGTGCCCTGAAGTTTTCATTGCGAAGCGTTGCTCGCTGTGACGGCATGTTGCTTTCTGTGCCAGGGATGTGCATGAGCGATTTGTGCCACTCTGTATTGGAGCCTTTCATACTATGATAGTTTTGTGCGCTGAAAGATTATTAATAGCCCATCTTGTTTGGTCTTATCTTGTTGCCCCATTAAAAAGCACTAGCTGCATTAGCTGCACATTACATTGAACTTTTCATTTTATAGTATTTATTTTCTACAAATAGTTTTTCATGAGTAAAATAATAAATAATTAGCTGAATTATCCCCTCACCTATTTTGTGAGATTTTTTTATTATAGATTATAATCATTTGTTGTTTTTCTCTAAAATAAAGAAGTTTGTGGATTGTGTTTAACACATAAAAGAGTGATCATCAGTTCTACAGTTATCAAGAAAAAACAGCACTGCTATCATCAGATTGGTATCGGCTGATGCTCTGAATCGATTCATTGAAATTAATAGTTTGAACTGATTAACACTAACTTTTTTCATGTTGCATTTATCACCTTTTATGAATCGAAGTCATTTGAAATGTGTTGATATGTTATGAAATGGAATGAAATGAAATAGACAGTATTGAGATTAAATTTAACTCGAGTCATGAATTTGATCCAAGTGAATTTACACGATCCAATGTGCACCTTGAGATCACCTAGGAAAGCCACGTCTACCAAATGCACATGTGAAAATGCTTCATAGTATGTTTAGCAGCAGTCTTGGTAACAATTGGTGGTTGTGTTTTGACTGACATGGCTGTTTGTTTGTGTCTCACCCCCTGTTGAGCTGCTCCGGTATGTACAGGTCAGTCTTTAGCCATTCCAGTTATGCACATAAGCCTGTGTTGGTTTTAAACTGTGAAAATTCCTGCTAAACTGGCAGTGCTGGCGGTGGTTGTGAGTGATGAAATCTTGACCCTGAATTTATGACCTGGGAACATGTACTGCTGTGTCTTTTTTCTTCTTCTTTTTTTTTTCTTTTAAGTGGGCTCAGGGGTGGTGGGAGGAGAGCACAGTGGACTGAACTTGTGAACCAGTCGGCTGCCTTGTTACTGTTTAGTCAAGTTTAGGTTGGGCTAATC
Source organism: Gobio gobio (assembly GCF_949357685.1). Lineage (NCBI taxonomy): Eukaryota > Metazoa > Chordata > Actinopteri > Cypriniformes > Gobionidae > Gobio > Gobio gobio. Next base: position 40,331,811 of record NC_137111.1, read on the forward strand.
CTGGGCTCAATGCACAGATTCCATCAAACTCAACAGCACAGATATATGGGTCTGCTCTCAATATAGCAAGCCAATAAACAACACTCTTCTTTTTGCAGGGTGGTATTTGTGCACGGAACAATGTAGAAACGGCTCAGACTAATCAATCTTTAAGGTTCTGTCTTTTTATTTTATTTTTATGTACTCACTGACATTTTTTACCTGAATCTCTTTGTCATTTAGGGTGTGTTGTGTTCACACTGGGCATGTTTGGGTCAATTTAAACAAACCGTGGTGCGATTGCTCTGTTAGTGCGGTTCATTTGAATAAGTGTGAATGCTGCCATCTGAACCCTTGTGCGCACCAAACAAACGGATTGAGACTGCTGAAAAGTCTGTCCACTTCCAAATGAGCTCTGGTCCATGTTGCGTTCATATATCTTTCGAACTGCACCAAAAACATGTAAACAAACCAAAAACAGGAAGATGAGACCCTAAAAAGGGACCAAATGCTCATGCATACCACATCTCCTCACAGCAGATCTTCGATTGTGTGACGGAGGGATTCCTGCCGCTGTTTTGACTTCTTTAGACATTTAATAATCTTCACGGTTCTCAGCTGGTTGGAGTACCATCATATGTAGGCTACACATTTAGCCCAGCACACAGCATTGTTTTGGATGTTCGGTAAGTTCCGTTGTGAAATATTCCTCATAAAAGACAACCAATCAGGTTGTGAACTTATCCATATGCCTTTAGGATTGGTATCTTTAGGTTCTGTGATAAAAATGCCAATCTGAAAGCTAAGCAGACCAGGACTAAATGTTTTTTTTTTTTTGGTCCGGACCAAGCAAACCAAACTACAAGTGTGAACACACCCTAAAACAAACTGTAAATTGTAACTGTAAATTGTAAATTGTTGTTCATTTAAATAAGTGTGAACCCTGCCATCTGAGCCATGGTGCTCACCAAACAAGCTTCCAAAGGTACTCTGGTGCGGTCACAAAATATACGTCTTAAACAGTTTAGTTTTAACATTTTCGAATCCATTCAGCTGATCTTCGAGTCTGGCGGTAGCACTTTTAGCATAGCTTAGCATAGATCATTGAATCTGATTAGACCGTTAGCATCTCACTCAAAAAATGACCAAAGGGTTTCAATATTTTTCCTATTTAAAACTTGACTCTTCTGTAGTTACATCGTATACTAAGACGGTCGGAAAATGAAAAGTTGAGATTTTCTAGACCGATATGGCTAGGAACTATACTCTCATTCCTGCGTAATAATCAAGGAACTTGATACCGTACCATGGGTGCAGCAGGCCAATGATATTAAGCAGCGCCTGCAAGTAGTCTCCAGCTAGGTAACTTCCAACGTGACCGTCATTAAGTTTGTGTAGTTGCAGAGCTGCATGTATCAGATAGATATGGTTCAGGATCTGCACCAAAGTAAATATCTTCTGAATCGTCTCTCACAAATGTCTCCATGGTTACAAGGCACGCTCCTTGTGCAAGCAGGTTATATCGTAATATCATTGCGCCGATGCACCCATGGTACGGCAGCAAAGTTCCTTGATTATTACGCAGGAATGAGAGTATCGTTCCTTGCCATATCGGCCTAGAAAATCTCAACTTTTCATTTTCCGTCGGTCTTAGTACACAATGTAACTACAGAAGAGTCAAGTTTTAAATAGGAAAAATATCAAAACTCTTTGGTCATTTTTTGAGTGAGATGCTAGCGGTCTAATCAGATTCAATGATCTATGCTAAAAGTGCTACCGCCAGACCTGGAGATCGGCTGAATGGATTCGAAAACGGTAGAACTCAACTTTTTAACTCTAGGGGAGTTGGAAAATGAGCCTATTTAAAAAAATAGTGGGGTGTTCCTTTAAAAATGACGAGTTGTTCCGATTCCGATACTAGTATCGCAAATATCACCGATACCACAACAAATTCTGGCATTGTATCGGCGAGTACTTGAACCCATGTACCGATCCGATACCATTTTCTTAAACAAGACCTAACGTTAGTTATAACCGCAAGCTTTGCCTAACCGCTGCACGGTTCTTCGTCTCTGCTCCGAATGCATTGCAAACACAGGAAGTTATGCTGTGTTGCCACAAGCAACCACTGGCAGCGAAGAAGAAATGAAAACGCGTTAGCAGTAGGCTATGTCCGCTGTTTAGCAGTATTTCGTCTCTGTGTGGATGGCGGGCACCCGCGCACACACACACGCGCGTGACAATCGCTCGCTGTCTTTGTAATCTCTGCCGTGTGTCACTATCAAGCGGCAACCTCCCCAGTTTCTCTACCTCTACGTGCGTTTACAGTCGATGGTCACTATATATAATGTATAATATGAGGACACGAACGGATAAACTGTCACTTCATGAGAATTTACCGTTTCATTTGTGAAAACTGTCATATAAGGAACACAGACACTCAAATATCTTCACGGCAACCTGTCAAAATAAAAGTTCGGTTTAATTTTTTTTAAATTGACAGAATATATTAGGCTACTGTTGTACAGTAGATTTAGCTACGTCTCTGTAATAATAATACGTCTCTACTAATAATAATGCCTAGATGGTTGCGTATTTTTCACTTGTTTTGTTGTAAAGAGATTGTTTTCTGATTAATATATATCTATATATATATATATATTTTATATTCCTACATTTATTTGTTGCACTGTTTTTTATACAGTTATATTGTAAAACTAAAATACCTTTTTCAGTTTGCAGTGTTAGATTTGTGGCTGCATTTGAAGTTCTTTTTCGCTTAAGAAAAATAAATGATATTACTGTCAAATGCATGTCAGATGATAAAAATACTGTAATAAATACAGTAGTTCACTCTTCACTGTATGCATTTGTTCATGTTTTATTAAGGGATAAGTCCGAAGCACACCATTAAAATAATTCTAGCAATTCATACAGGGCTAGTAGTATATACAGCTGTATATACAGATACACACCCAGGTATCGGATCAGTACTCTGTATCGGCCGATACCCTGAGCCCAGGTATCGGAATTGGTATCGGGAAGGGAAAAAGGGTATCGGAACATCTCTAAAAATGACATTGTGAACGCTAAGCAAACCATGAATAAATGTATAGTTTTCTTTTTGGTCTAGACCAAAATACCTTCAGTTAAGGCAAACTGTTAGATTAAACTTAATGAGTAGTTTATCTTATGTCAATAAAGAATCATGAGGAACCGATTGTAAAAGTCCCACAGTATTTGTCAGATCTCCATTTCTTCTGCCTGTGATTGGCCATCTCTTCCCCAGCATGCTTTCGGCCATTTTCTTTTAAGGTGACAAAGGGGATAGCCAATTGTTTTTCTGTTTATCAGAGGTGACATGACCATTGGCGCAAGTGGGCGAGGAGGCCCACTGTTGCCATAGCTAAATATACATCCCTGACAGCTTCATAATAGGTTCCAGGAAGTTCAGTTGAAAATAAAAACAAAGCAACATTTCTAGCTGATTGGTTTTGAAAGGCCGTTTTTCCTTGCTGAATGGGAAAAATGTGGACTTCAGCATTCCATGGCAGTGATGCCAGTCGGATTGGATAGGCGCAGCCTTGCGTGTGCAGAACGGACGGGCTGAGATGGAGATGCAACAGACTGCAAAAACTCAATATATGGGAAAGTGTTCTGTCACAAGGCACAAAAGAAACAAACAACACATGATAAATGCAAGGATTTGATGAGTTTGTTAAAGTATGGTGTAATTTTTCACAGTTCTCCTTTACGTAGTTCATCCAAAGAACAAAGAAACAATATAAGTATTCTACACGTCGTTGAATTGTCGTGCGGTTAATAAATCCATATCAATGTCATCCTTTTATCTCGTGACTGGCTAAAAAAAACTGGGCTAGTTGACAAGTGTGAAAGGGAATGAGGGTCTCAATTATGCACTTATAAACTAAGCCTAGCAAAGCCCGTAATGTAAGCAACATTGTGTCAAGTTTAGTCTGAAATCTTCGGAGCATTGTTGGCATGTGGATTCTGATACCTTTTTAAAGAGTGTGTTCTGGTAGCAATTATTCTTCAAATTCAGTTTTTCGGACAAATGTGTCAAAATGTTAAGTGTGGGAACCTTTTTATGCATTTTTTTTTGTGTTTTGTAAATTATTATTATTATTTTACAATGTGTTGGTCAATAGCGAATAATAAAATCTTTTTATGTTCAGTTAATTTAGTGATTTTTGCAAAGCATGTTGATTGCCAGCGACTAGGAGGGCATGACCGATTGCTTGCGTAGCACGTAGACGTCTCGGCTTGATCTCCATTTGTTCGAGACATTCTCATGTGAAAACGGAGCTTGAATGTTTACAAACACCTATCTTGCTGTTGCTATCTAGGAAGAATTTTGTCATGAATTCATAAAGATAATGCACTCCCTGGCCAGGGGCCCATGTGCTCAGCTGTCCCACATTACCACACAGTATGGTGGAAGAGCCACTTAACGCCGGACGGTTTAAAATTACCGCTCTGCTGGCAAGCGGCTGCAGTATTCTGGTCCACCACCACTTCTGTAAATTGTGTTTGTATTTCTTTTTTGCTTCTCCGGTTTGGGGTAAATTATGTGCTGAGAGATGTTTTATGACAAACAGCAAACCCCAGGGAAGTGCACTTTAGACATCACTAGAAAAGGTTGAGATGGGATGGGAATTTGGCTCGAGTACTTTAGCTCTTCAAACTCTCAGCCCATGAATGGAAACTAAGAGGGAGATGAGGCCATGCACGAGTCTTCAAGTCCTTCCGTCATTTTTCTTCCCCCGGAACGGCTCTCCCGGCTTTGTGTGTGTGTGTGCACGTCTCTGTGCGTGCCGGTTTGTTTTGAGAGCTATGGTAGTTGAAATTGGGATGGCCGATGCCAGTCTCGGCCTGTGGATAGCACTGTGTAGTCTCTCACCCCTCTTTCCATGCAAGACTGCTTACAGTACCGCAGACATGCTGACCCACAGGGGAGTAATTTATGACAGTTGTCGCCTTGGTCTGCTAAGCTGCGCAGGGCATTGCCCGCCACTCTCAGCATAGCATTTCAATATCCCGCTGGGAGTACACCCGATAGGCTTTAATGTTTGCCCACTGTGGAGACCCTGTGGTATCACTGCACAGAAATGTGGTCCCCGAGCCTGTGTTGTTCAAAGTCACCAGCTGTTACCATGGAGAGAGATACTGGCACTAACAGAAGTTTAGTTCCTTTGGTCTTGGTGGATGATTACACTCTGATTGTTCCTGACAGATTGCTTTTGTTTTTCTAGTACTACAATTGCAGTGCTGTGCAGCCATTACATTTTTTTCTTTTTTTACTTCAACTTTTAAAAGCTTTTTTTTAATTGGTATAAAAATATCCAAAATATTGTTTAAAATTGTTGCCCACTTTGTTTAATTTTTTGTTTTGTTTGGTTTCCTTTGGTTTGGTTTTGTGTTTTGGATTGGTTTGGGGTAGGGCTGACCTTTTTCTAGTCGACTAGTAGTCATTCATTTAAGCCATTAGTCGACTAATCGCGCATTTATTAGGGCTGTGTATCACCAACAATGTCACGATACGATACTCATCATGATACTGGTCACGATACGATACGCATCACGACATGGATAAATTTGGAATTAAATTTCTTTTGAGCAGAGTTTAGTAACAGTAATATCTGTTAATTGAATAATCAGTGTTATTAAACAGTAAACAGTTGTGATAACTGAAAAACTATTTTATTTTTGTCATTAAAAAAAGTTAAATGAAATAAATACATTTTCACAAAAATATGTATCCGGTACAATACATGGCAAATTTTGGAATGTAAAACAAATCTTGCATTAAATCTAAAATCTAAAACAAATTTGGGAAAACAATAGGGATGCACCGAAATGAAAATTCTTGGCCGAAACCGAAAACCGAAAAAGAGGAAACCAAGGCCGAAAACCGAAAACCGAAACACCGAAAGAAATTATGCCAATTATTAGTACCATTGCATTTATGGCTATGACTGTGTACTAACTTTACTAAAATCAAGACATTGCAATTGCATAAATTAATATTAAAGTTTCAAAGAATAAATCAATTACAAATTATGCCAATATTTATTTAGCACATTGCAACAATGCACAGTATAAAATAAAATTCAAACAAAAATGTTTAACTTGACCCCACTCATTTGTACATTAAATAATAATTTACAGGCCTACAGAAAGGTTTTAAAATTAAATGTTCTCTCATAAAAACAAAGTGCATTTAGGTCTAGTGCATTTAAAAAAAATTTCTGTAGGACTACTACAAGAAAGTGCATTCAGAACAGGTGCATTAGGTCTAATAATCAATACTCAAATAACATAGTACGCAAACATGTAAACTTTACATAAGGCAGTTTTTGCAATAACTTCTAAATCTGATTATAAAATAGTTTTTTATCCAATTGGTTGTTGAAATATAATCATTATATACACAGTGTCTGTCATTTTCATGACAGGTTTATTTAACATGCATGAAATAATCAAGACATCACTAACAGGTTAAGTAGAATATAATGAATATAACGGGTAATATAGAGCATATATTTAGTGAAAGAGTTGATTTACTATAGTGAATAAAATTTTGTGGACACTGAATGACTGCCTGAGGTAAATGTGATGCTAAAGTTACATGACATTTGTTTGGTTTACAGCAGTTATATTGAGGTCTTTTCGCCGTTGAAACACTGATTGAGCGATTACACCACATATGATACGTGACAGTAAGTTGTAATGTATCCTCAACACATCTTAGATGTTCATTCATGTTTATTCTTAATGAAGAGATGATCGATCGCGCTCACAGATGACCGCGTTCACGCGCGCCGCTTGAACTGTGATGTGATCAGTGATGCCACATTAAAGAGCATCAAAACTGCATTTATCGTTTGAATTTCGTGATGCATGTTGATCGATGTTGGTGTGGGAACTCGGATTGAAGTGTGTTCCGCGCTTAAAACATGCCCACTGTTAAAGATTGCGTTGGGAAACCGTTGGGTTTCAGTGAAGTCTGGTCCTCTTCTCATCGAGAACATGAGCTGCTGCACTACAGCTGCACTGAACACTAGCTCTCGCTGGAGCAGACGTGGGTGTTTCTCAGATATACTGAAATACGTCCACACCGCAGACATTGCTTCAGACAAGCACGTGCAGGTCGCGGTTTCTGTTTACGTCATCACAACATTTCGGCCATGTTGTTTCGGTGATAAAAGTCTTTCGGCCGAAAACCGAAAATGCACTTTTGGGCCATTTTCGGCCGAAAATTTTCGGTGGCCGAATATTCGGTGCATCCCTAGAAAACAAATCTCTTAACTAATGCTGTAAACTATGGGAGTCAGTTGTTCTATGATATTAAAGGTAAAAATTAACTGATTTGTACAAACACTTAAATTACACTAAATTACATTTTGTTTTTTTATAATAATAGTTATAATATGAACTTTACAAATTACATAATCATATACATATTTTTTTGAAATATAACCATTTAAATGGTGCATATGGTGCATATATTTAGCAAAATGCTCCTCTCTAGAGTCAATTTTTCTGGCTGACTAATGAGTTTATGGACACCTGGATATGTTTTTTAAATGTGAAGTTACGACATTGATTACAAGCTGTTTTACTGACGCCTTTCTGCAACACTGATTGAGCAATTCCATGTGACATGATGCGGGTTTCAGTAAGTTGTACTGTATCTTTACTGTATCTACTGTTTATTTCGCGCTGTAACTGATATTAAGTATTAAGGCGGAAGACAATATCCGTTCACGTGCGCTGCGCGCGGCCGCTTCTCTAGAGCTGAGCTGCGCCAAAGCGATCTCACGCCACAGCGCCAAAACGGTATTTATGTTTTTGAATTTCGAAATAAAGTGGACGTAATTTGAAATCTGAGACTTTGTTTTATATCAATAGCAACAAAGCACAGGGTATTGCTATTTAGTGGATGTGAGGCTGCAATGTTCAGTTAAAAAAATTCGGGGAGTCTGCCCGCTTTTGAAAGGTTTTGCCAAAGGTATTGCCAAACCATACACTACCACGACACTGGGCTATAATGATATTCATAGATTTAGCCCATGTGTCTGCAACCCTATGGTGTGCGCATACACTGATACACACACACATATACACTCTCTAGTTGTTTTTGTTGAAAGGAATGAAAGTTCTCTGCTTTTCGCCAAATCATTTACACACTCGTCTTTTTATTTTCTTTCTTTTTTCTTTCCGAAGATATAGCAGCAAAATTGAACGCTCCAGTCTCAGTGTTTGGCGCAAAAGCTCTTGTGATTGCTGCCAGCTCTCTGTGCCGTGCAATGGTGCTTGAATGTCTGAACTCGCACAGTGTATGCCCGCCTTATGCGGAGTTCACAATGCACGATTTTAGCCCTGATTTTCAGTTGCCGACAGGTTTTCTGAAGTTGCAGACACATGCACGAAATCGGAAGCAAATCTATGCTCGTTCACTCGAGTGACAATCATGCAGTGTGAATGATCAAATACGCGATCTAAGAGAATCACTAACGCATCGCCAATGCCTGTGAGATATTAGGCATGACAAATATCTGGTAAATATCTGATAAATATTAAAAAAAAAAAAATCTCTGAAAATTACATCGGCGATGACCTACAACCAATGATAGAGCAAGACACAGGGCAGCGTGAAGTTCGGGGAGGAGTTATATACCAGGATATCAGTATTTTTAATAGATTTATTTCCAATTATATCAAGCAGAAACAAAGCACAAATATTTGCTTGATCAGCCGCAACAGCAGCGCATTGCTAAATTATTTATTTACCTCCAACTCTCTTTGCAGAACACGCAATCCTTGCTCCCCGCTTCTCCCCAACCATTTCCTTCTCCATAATCTTTTTTTGTCTTTTTCTTCTTTTAGCAGCAAATCAGCGCACAGACCATTTGGACTGGAAGCTTCTTGCTGGCTATCATTTTTAATAACAACTCCAGTCTCGCACAAGAACTCCAGTCTCACACACGTGAATTTGCGTTATTTCCTTATCACTTCTCGCGTGTTTAGTTGTGAAACGTAGTTTGCGAACCAGATAGAGTTGTCTGCAATTCTTCCTATTGTGAAACCCACGATCACCGATCCATCGTGCAGTGTGCACACAGCAGCGACTGAAATCTACCCCAGATAGTCATGCAGCGTGAAAAGAACTGTGATCCTACGACTTTGAAAATCATACAATGTGAACTGCGTAAAGTACTTATTTTTTTCTTTCAACTTTCACAAAATTACAAATGTATTTTGTTGTTGCAGGTTACACACACATCACAGTGCAGTTTTCTTTCTGTGGTCGCAATAAATAGAACAGGCGCAGGCCGCGCAGCTAAAGTCTTCTGATCCACGACTAATCAACACAGACCCCTAATATGTAAACAGTCATTGACTCTCTCATACTGTTGGAGAGTCCACACAGGACTGATCAGTTCAGTCCCTCCAGAGCTCTTCATTAATGCTGTTCTGCCGTGTTTGGGCTGTTCCTCGCTAGGCCCTCTGCCCTCTCACTCGCTCACACACACAGCAAACTGAAACAGCTCAGATTAAGATTAATCCTCCTTAATGCACTGGCTCATAATATAGTCATTAGGTGACTTGAGCCTAATCCAACCCATCTAACCACCGTGCTTTATAAAACACACACGCAGGATTTGCTGTCAATGCTTGGAGGCTGGAAACACAGCATCACGTATAAATACAGGCCGGTCTGACACTTAATACTGATTAAGGCTTCGCTGAATGGTGAATGTAAATGAAGAGCTTGTGCAGAGTTTGAGTGTGAATGGACAGAGGGGCCTTCACTGGGCAGGAAGCATCCATGTTACGTTAGCTGACTTCATGCTGACAAGAATAGTTCATCCAAAAATGACGATCATTTTTCAACAGTTCTCGATTTAATGGTTCACTGTTGTGAATAACAACACAATTTTTGGTTTGTTCACACTACTTTTATGGTATTTTATGGAACAGCTATGGACACCATGAACTTTTATTGTACGATTTGTGAATATTTTTCAAATCAAAAAGCAAATTTTTGCTCTACAGAATAAAGGAAATAAGAAAAGACATGAGGTGCAAGGAAGGACAACATTTTTATTTTGGTTTGAATGGCTATGAATCCTCTGTGCTCTGGCTTATGGTCGTATCAAGACAGGCTGCAGTAGCAGCAGCACAGCTGGCTTCTCTTAAAGTGAGGGGGCCGAGAGAGAGTTCAGCACCTTTGAGATTAATCAGCTGTCCTCTGCTGCAGTGAAGAGCTCTGCTTCAGTCTTGTTGCAATTTTTATTCGTAATGTATTTAAAACACTGTGTGATTGATCTCGCAGTTGTTTACTTGGTGTGAAAGCTGTGAACTGCCATTGATGAATTATAAGTATTTTTATGCTCTGTTTATTATAGTACAGTGCATTTTGCAAATATGCCTGTGAAAAAACTCAAAACCAAACCAAGACAACAAAGGAGCAAGCAATCAAAATGAAATAGCCTGAATGTTAGTCAGTATTTTAGGGATATATGCGCTTAGTCCCACAGTAAATGACAGGAGTTCACAAATTTTTATACTACAATTCAAAAGTTTAGGGTCAGTAGGGTCACTTTAAAAAAAAATGTTTTATCAGCATTCAATGCATTATAATATTGTTAAAAATTGAGAGTAAAGCCATTTATAATGTACAAAAATGTATCACAAATCAGTATATTAGAATTATTTCTGAAGGATCATGTGACACTAAAAACACTGAGTAATGATGCTGAAAATTACAGACAGACAGACAGACAGACAGACAGACAGACAGACAGACAGACAGACAGACAGACAGACAGACAGACAGACAGACAGACAGACAGACAGACAGACAGACAGACAGACAGACAGACAGACAGACAGACTAGGCTATATACATATGAATTGATACTGAATCAAGATTGAAATTGATATTTGTGCCATTAACCAACCCCCAAATACCCCATATGTACCCCGTGTGTGTGTGTGTGTATATGTATATGTGTGTGTAACCAACCCCCAAATACCCCATATGTCCGTGTGTATATATACATGTATTTACATATACACATTATATATAATATAATAAATATAATATAATATAATGTGTGTGTAAGGTCTTTTAAATTGTTATACTATTTCACAAAATGTACTGTTTTTATTTTATTTTTAATTAAATAATGCAGCCTTGTTGAGCATAGGGTACCTTTTTCCAAAAAACAAAAAAAAAAAACCTACAGATTCCAAAGTTTTGAGTGGTAGTAATATAAATCATGATTGACATCTTGGCAAACGTAGTTTTTTCTTCTTGTTTTTCTGTGTTTTTATTTTTCGTTTACTACAGAAGCACACCTTTTCAACCTTTGTTCCTCCCCTTGTATAGCGACTCAAACTGTGGTCTAATTGTAGGCAGGGCTTGTTTTAGTATGCGCCACAGTGTCTTGCTAACACAGTAGCCGAGGCCTGTTGTCTAAGTCTAAAGTGCGTGGTTGCAGGATATGCTCTCACGCCCCATGGGAATGCTATTAGTGTGGAACTGAAGGAACACAGCAGGTGAAACAAATAAGGCCCAGATTTTTTTTCCCCCTTTCTTCCTCTCGTCACCTTACTTTTTTCCTTTTCTCGCTCCCTTGTTCTGTTTTCGCTTTCCTCTTTCAGTCTGCTCTCTCTCGTTCCCTCATTCTTTCCATGCAGTTGTGGATAATAGTAGTCATCAGGAGTGGTGTGAAATGAGCTCCGAGCCTGAGCATGTGTGGTGATTTATCCTGCCGAGCTGACCGCTCTCCCAGGCTTAACCCCTCGCCGTACACCAGTCAAACCCCCCGCGGACACCCATACCCTCACTCAAGACACACAGGAGGGTATCTGCAAGGGTACACGTTCAAAGGATGCGACGGAAACAGCGGGTCTCATATTGGCTGTTTGTTTTTCCTCTAAATAGAGGTGCTAATTTGGGGCTGCGTCAGCTGAAGGACACACTGAGGGACGTCTGAGCTCTCTATTTCTAAATAAAAAGAATAAGGATTGAGTTTAATTAAAAAACCAAGCGTGGGTGGATTAAAATTATTACTGGGCAAAGAATGTTTGGTCTTTAAATGATGTTAACGGTGATCATGAAGCCCTTGCTGTTGTCTGATAATGTTTCAGAGCTCCAGTTTGTGGCTTAAATGGTTGCAAATGCTACAGAAAAAATAAAAACAGAACTTAAAGGGGTCATAACAATCTCTTGTTAATCTTGAGCACCTATAGAGTGGTATTGCATCATTCATATCTCCGAAGAGTCTTAAGTTTTATCAGATTAATAAAAGACAGATACGGTGTCCCGATTCTTTCCAAAAACAGCCAAGCGTGTGGAGGCGTACAGTGGGCAGAGCTAAAGAGTCACATACACACACACACACACACACACACACGCACGTGCGCATCTACTTCATCGCATGATCCCTAGATAACTTTTGATTCACTATACGTTCATGTTGTTGACATTATATGCACTTATGCACCGATTGCCAACCAAACACAGACATTTGACGCAGTTTTACTTTCTGCTTGCTTGCGGTACCGACTCATGACCGTGATCTTTTTTCCGCTGGGACCTCTCCATCTTTCAGTTTCAAACGATCTGCAAAATCAGGGTGCTCATCCGGGAAGTGTGCCCATACAAGGAATTCCACCCTTTATAATGTCATACAGGGCCATACTCGAAAAAAACTTTCCGAAACGTATTTGAATCCTGTGGGAGTGCATTTGGCACAGAAATACTGTCATACGTCCAACTCGTTTTTTTGAAATTTTGGCCATGTTTAGCATGAGAATCCAACTCTTTAAAAGTGTAATTAAATGGCATTAGACACCCCCCCCCCCCCCTTTAAAAAGTAGTTGCCATTGGTGGCAGTTGTGATAACTGGTGTGCGTCCTCATGTGATTTCATCAGACATCATAGTGCATGCAACAACAAACACCCTGAGCCGTGATGTCTGATTCACTCATCAGTTTGTTTGAGTCAGTTAAAAATATTCTTTCGTATTCACAACTAACTCCTTAATGTGATTCATGTTCTTAGAAGTCAGTTTGTTTTGCCCTGTGGTTTTATGAAGAGGTATTCCTAGTAAGCGTTAGAGACATGGATGTTTCCAAATTTGAACCGTAATACACTGAATTGCATCAGAAGAAAAGAATCTCCATGACTACATACATCAGGAAAGCGTCATTGTAAAATTTGTAGTAGCTTTACATGATTAGTAATGTATCAGAACTGAAACCCATGCCACATTGTGATGGCCACATCATTCTGCCACCATGTCACGCAGTAAATCAACTCTGAACGCTACTGGGATGCTTCCTGAAGACTTCCCACCGCAGACTTATGGAGTCCAGGAAGCAACCTTCAGCAACACATTCCTCAGGAAGCGCTCGGTGGAGAGACACTCTCACACACACAGGCGGAACTGGAATCCGTATGCTTGCCATCTCTCAAATGTTTTAATTCAGCATGATAAAACATCCGTTATTTATAAGGTGATTGACCGTAAAGTATTTTGGAGCACAAGTCCATCCATCATGAGCAGACAGCAAGCTGTGAAACTCATTACTGTACGCTCCGGCCTGCTCTTCACTGCCCGGCTCCACTCCGCTCTGTGGTCAGCCGGAATAATGTGGCTTCTGTTCAAAGTATGCAGCATAAAAAATACATTTTATTTGCAGGATAACAGGTGCTGGCAAGGCAGGGAATGTGTACTAATGAAGTCATGCTTTATGAATGCATCATGTTTGGACTGGGGACTGTTGTTTCCCAGTAAGTTCCTAATAAACAAAAGCTGTTTTGTACCGATTAATAAATGGTATATATATTAAAGCCATTATAGATTAAATGTTTGGCAAGTTGTTTACAGTAGACTGATATTAGTTTTGTAGTCTAGTATTTCATACTTTACATTATAATATTATGATGTCTAACTTCATTTGCATAATTGATTTGACTGACAAAACTATTGCCTGTTTTGTTTATTTTATTTTTATTTTAGCCAAAATAGTGTAGATTTTATTAGTGGTATTATTAGTTATCAACCATAATCTGAAAATAGTTATCAGTTTACACTACCATTCAAAAGTCTGTAAGATTAAAATATTTTTGAAAGGAGTCTCACACTCACCAAGGCTGCATTATTTGATCAAAAATACAGTAAACGGTAATATTGTGGAATATTGTGGAATTATTGCAAAAATTTCAGCAGTCATTACTCTAGTCGTCAGTGTCTTTCTAATATGCTTTTTATTATTTGCTTATTGTTGATTTTCTTAATCTAGTTAAAGGGATAGTTCACCCAAAAATGAAAATTACCCCATGATTTACTCACCCGCAACCCATCTTAGGTGTACGTGACTTTCTATATGAGTTATATTAAAAAAAATGTCCTGGATCTTCTAAGCTTTATAATGGCAGTGAATGGGAGCACAAAAGGCCTTCTGAAGCGAAGCAATGTGTTTTTGTAAGAAAAATATTCTTTTTTAACATGTTATAAAATAAAATATCTAGCTTTTGCCAGACTGCCTTCCATATTCAACTTACAGAAAAAGGCTTTAAGTCTGCGTGAAACAGAAGTTGATATCGTCCTTTTCTCCTTATTGTGACGTATATCCGAGTGAAACGGCTTCTGAAATTAGAAAAAATGTAGGGCGGGGCTTGATTTCGTCCTTCGGGAATTGATTTGATCGTTGGAAGTTGGGCGTTGCTAACAAAATGGAGGCAGATTTGAATGCCAGTTTGCACTCAGTTCTGGAGGAAAAACTCGATCTATATCTTCAATACATTTCTTTTCTCTCTAAATCTTTTCTACATATGTTACTGAGCATATTTCTTCACTTTTCGCTGGTTTATGCTACATATTTCACTCATTTTAAGCCTTTTATGGCTTTATTTCTGTAAAACTTTTTTACTCTCCCTATAAGGGCTTTTCTCATATATTTCTCTCTTTTTGACTCAAGTCCTTCCTGAAGAAGGTATTGTGTATACCGAAAAAAATGCACCTAACCACCATATTGCTACGATCAGTGACAGGTTTCTGAGAGGCGGTGCAGAAACGAGACAGAGGCCGATAGCCCCGCCCTCGCTCCATAGCACATGACAGGAAGAGAAGTCGCTTTAAGTAAACACTACAATATTAAATATAAAAATACGAATTGTAAGATTTGATTTCATGCTGACTTTAACTGACGCAACGTAGTGTAAGCGTTTTGAAGTTTGAAGCGTAAGCATTTTATTTTCTACGTGAGTTGAATGCGGAAGGCGGACTAGATATTTTACTTTTATAAAGTTTTAAATATATGGATATTTTTCTTTAAAAACGCATCGCTTCACTTCAGAAGGCCTTTATTAACTCCCCAGAGCCATGTGGATTACATTTATAATAGATGGATGCACTTTTTTGGGCTTCAAATTTTGAGCTCCCATTCTCTGCCATTATAAAGCTCGGATTAGCCAGGACATTTTTTAATGTAACTCCGATTGTATTCGTCTGAAAGAAGAAAGTCATATACACCTAGGATGGCTTGAGGGTGAGTAAATCATGGGGGGATTTTCACTTTTGGGTGAACTATCCCTTTAAACTGTGGAAACTGTGATTGGATTATTTTCATGATTTTGAATAGAAAGTACAAAAGAACAGCATTTTTTAAAAATGTATAAATGCATTCCAGGATTTTTCTCCACATCATAGACTTCAATGGCAACCAAAACGTTGAAAGTCCAAATCAACGCAGGCTTCAGAGACTCTTCAATAAGGTCTTATCTAGCGAAACGATCATAAAAAATTTAGGGCCGGGACTTTAATGCGTTAATTAAGATTAATTAATTACGGGACTTTAACGCATTAATTAAGATTAATTACACAAAAAATAAATAACAATTTTAACCACACTTATTTTTGCACCGCGGAAAGTTTTTCAATGAATGAGTTTCGACGGACCGATTATACTGGAGCACCAACAGTGAACATGAACGAAGAAGCTGACGAGACCGCTTTGCTTGGCCTGTGGATGGGAAATTTTGTTTTAAAAAACTAAAGGATGGAAGCGTCGACAAGAGCATGGTTGTGTGCGCAAGCTGTGCAACAAGGAATTTGCGTATCACCGCAGCACACCTCAACGCAAAACACAGGAGTTAGCGTGGACGTTAGCCCGACTCTGAGTAAAGTTACAAGGACCTAAATATACTATTGCTACACTTAATGGCAAACATTGCACTGGTCTGCTGGACTGAAATAAATAAACAATATTTCGTTGATTAAGCTTATGTATTCAGTCATTATTCAATGGTATACTAAAAATCCATGTGAAAAATTACTTCTCACTGTTCTCAGGTCAAATATTTATATGCAATTAAAATGCGATTAATTTCGATTAATTAATTACAAAGCCTCTAATTAATTAGATAATTTTTTTTAATCGAGTCCCGGCCCTAAAAAAAAATAAAATAAAAAAAAGTATATACTTTTTAACCTAAATTGCTCATCTTGTGCTACAGATTACGTAATCACGTCGGAAAGGTCACACTAGACGTAGGGAGAAGTACCGCCCCTGTGTTTACAAAGCGTTCATGCGAAGACTAATACAAATTCCCTTTAGCAAAAAAAGGTAAAACAACGATGTTGGATGTGTTGAAGATGGAGTGTTTTTTGGTAATGGGGCTTTTGTATGAGTCCTCCCACGTTAGCTTGGGGCGACACACACACACTACGTCTAGCGGGATCTTTCCAGTGTGATTACGCAATCCATGGTGAGCCGCAGAGCAGCGCAAGATGAGCAATTTAGGTTAAAAAGTATATACACTTTACTTTTTTGTTGTTGTTTTTTTTTTTTTAAATTACCGATCGTTTTGCTAGATAAGACCCTATTCCTCAGCTGGGATCGTGCAGAGCCTCTGAAGCCCTTTTTTTCAGCACCTTTTGACTTAATAATGACGTTCTTGACATGCCCTGACCCTTGTTATCAGCTGTATATGCAGAACCCTTAAATTCATCTCTCCCTCTCCCACCTTTCCTCTTTTCATCTTTTTTTCCCCCCTTCAAAGTAGAGTTCATTCTCACACTAGCAGCATTTCACCTCTGTCAAAACTAACAGCATTTGAATCTGCTCAAAATGACTGGAGGGTGATTTAAACAAAGCCCCCCAGGTCAAAGGTCGCCTTCAGCCCTGCTGTTTATTTGTTTGCCTTTGTCACTCAAAATCTCTTCTGCACTTTTTTTTTCCTCCCTTTTTTTTTAATATCGGCCTCAAGGTGCAGCAAACAAATCCCTGGCTGCCCCTCGAGTGCAGGGGAGAGTGATGAGGTGGAGGAGAGAGAAGAAAAGGCCGGGATTAGGGGTGAGGGCTAGCTAAACAGGCCAGTTGTTTATCTTTGTGCAGTGAAGGTAGTGCTGTGCTGTCACTTTCTCATTCCTCACATAAAAAAACACGCTCCTCCTCATGCTCTGTGCTCACGGTCAGTAGTGCTTTAATGTAAGACCACTTCTCCAGAACCCCTTCTCATTAGCTTACCTAATGTTAAGAGCTTTGATCTTGAAGTACTCTTGATGCATCACAATTAACATTATTTATGATGGCCTACCCTTTCTCTCACTCCTTCCCTCTTTTATTCCTTTTATACTATTTGCTTGTACACATTTAAAAGGTGAGTCTGTAAGATTTTTTTTGTTTTTTGAAAGTGTCTAATGCTCATCGATGCTGGATTTATTTGATCAAAAATACAGTAATTTTTTACTTTAAAAGAATTTAAATAACTTCTATTTTGATGTTTTAAATGAAGGCAAAGCAAAATTTTTCACAACCATTACCTCAGTGTCACATGATCCATCATAAATCACACTGTAAGAAAAAAGAATTCGTAAAAAGTACTGTTAATTTTTGGCTGGGATATTATCCGTTTATTTTACTGACATTTCCTTCAACCCTAAACCACAACACTCTCAAAATATGAGAAAACACCAGTGAAAAAAATCAATATGGAACATTTTTCATATTAACAATGCATTGGGCCCTATTTTTACAGACTTTTCTCATAGTGTATTAATATGCTCATTTGGTGCTCAAAAACATTTATCATCAATGTTGAAAACAGTTGTGCTGCTTAATATTTTTATGGAAACCGTGATTATTGATGAATAGAAAGTTCTAAATAACATAATTTACTTGAAATATAAATCTTTTGTATAGTCACTTTTGATCAATATAATGTTTCTTTAT
Organism: Gobio gobio; assembly: GCF_949357685.1. Classification (NCBI taxonomy): domain Eukaryota; kingdom Metazoa; phylum Chordata; class Actinopteri; order Cypriniformes; family Gobionidae; genus Gobio; species Gobio gobio. The sequence goes on from NC_137111.1 coordinate 40,350,066, forward strand.
GAATACAACTATTAATTCCCTAATATGAATAGTAGTGTAGTTCAAATCAACTAAAGTTCTCATAAAGAGCTCATATTAGTTTTTACTTTTTCAAAGTAAAAAAAAAAAGAAAAAAATGTAAGCATTTTTTTTTTCCATGGCTAAATGACAAAATCATAAATACATTGAGATCCTCTGTAATATAAATGCAAACAATATTTCATCCTTTTATTCTAAAATACAGCTTTGATCTCGCACTGTAAAGGGAAAAATTGTCAGTGAGTTACTTTGGAAGCTTTTGAAAAAGTTTTAATTTCTCTGGGGCTTTCAAATTGCCTGTTTAGGTTGTGGCGAGCATTGTTCGGCGCATTTATAAAACACCACTGTGGGTTGTACTGAACGACCATATGGAGTTCCATAACATTGTTACAACCTAATTGCCCTCTTCGACAAGTGCCAATTTTCTTCAAGAGGCAGGAGAGAAAAGAGCGGACGGGCCAGAGGAGCGTTGACATGCGTCAAACTCCTCCCCGCAGATGGATCCGTCTGTGGTTGGGGCCTGAGATGAGAAGTCTCCCTGGGTTTGCTTTAGCCGTGCTGGCCTTGTTAGTTCGTCCCATCTCTTGCAGCATTAGAGCAGGCTACTGGAAAGACCCGGCTCTAATTCCACTAGCAGATCAATAACCATCAGTGTTTGGTTTTGGGCTGCTGGCTTGGTCACGGGATGCTCCACCCCCCTCCTCCCCTGCTCGCCCCCATTCGCAACCCTTGTAGGCTCGTTTTGTTTGGAGGTAATTTTCACTGTGAGCTTGTGAACTGTGTCTCAATTGAGTCTCAATTGGTGCTTGTCTGTATGGAGTGAGTGGGCCAGGAAGGTTTGATGTACATTTATTCTTTCTTTCATTCAAAGAGTATAGATATATCAAGCAATTTTTTTTAATCTATATTGTTTTCATTCATTATTAAGAATGACCTAAATCTTTCATCAGGTTTTGAGTAATTTTGTCTCACAGTAAAGATATTTATCACAATATAGTTTTTTTTTTTTGGTGCTTTAAATCTCTCGGGACAGTGCGCACATATACCAAATTTAGAATTAGTCTTTCGCTGCTTATTGCGCTTTAATGGTTTAAAATCTTTTTAAGCAGCAATGCTTAACGCATGCAAATGATAAGCTTTTGTGATTGTGCAGCATGGCAACATCACGCGAGCTCGTAACTGCGATGGAGAGGATAGTCCAAAATCTCTACTGGTTGACAAATTTAAAAATCTACCGGTTAATCGTGTCTACCACCCCTATTTATTTTACCCTTGTAAATAGGGTTGTCAAACATACTGGTACTACTAGTAAAAAGAAGAAGAAAAAGCTGATGGTACCATCATTTCTGCATTACCGGTAGTAGAGAGTATCAGGTATGTTCTGTATCCGCTGATAGATGCTGCTTTCAAACACTCTCGTTCGTGTTTGCTTGAGCGCTCTCTGCACGTCAAAGGTTTCTATTTACAGCATTTTTACAAGCATTCAACAATCTTATATCAACAATCTTATAATTCCCTATCAGAGGTGCTAGTCACCAAGTTAGAGTCCACCATTGAAACTTGTGAGGTTTTTTGTTCAACGCAAGCCGCACACTTGCGAATCCTTTCATTACAACAAACTGTGTAAACGTGATGTAAATAAAAGATTCATTGTTCAATTAAGCTTTTTTTTTTATCACAACTGGAGTTTGCAATAGTGCAGAATTCAGTGAGCTTGCTCTGAGATTGACAGTCTTTAGATTTATCTTCTCTTGCTTTGTTTATTACCTATTTACAATCTGAATTTAAGTTGTTTTTCATGCTGCTAACTGCAAAGTTTGTGGATTGACAACTGTACTTAAATGCGCGATTTAATCTGAAACAATTGACAGTGATAACCAAAGGACGAGACAAAATGGGACACTTTTTTTTTTTTTTAAGTACTTAATTCAACAGTATATCCTGTGGTACTGAAATTACTTCTGAGAACCACAAAATTTTCCTTGTATTGGTACCGACTACTGAAGTTTTGGTACCGTAACAACCCTACTTGTAAAGCAAAGAGTATAGCTGTTTTCAGTCTGATGGAAGACACTTGGCCCGTATAATTGTCTGAAATATGTGACATAGCAGTCTGACAAATTAAGTTATTCATTCTTTTGTGATTAAATTAAACAAACACAAAGGCCCAGCAGGTCTAGTACTGAGAGTCAGCCACTGTTTGTATTACTGCTGCTGTAGCCTGATCATTTGCTTCTCTGAATAGCACACACACACACACACACACACACACACACACACACACACACACACACACACACACACACACACACACACACACACACACACGTCTATAAAGCCTGGTGGAAAATTGCCTCCTCTTGTTTGTGTGGTGTAACGTGGCTCTTATGGAATTCTGATCTGTCAGTGATGCTTTAGTTACATTTACTACAGGGGGAAAACTCAAACAGTTTAGGAAACTGGATACTGGATCCTTTGGGTAGTTTTGATCCTCTATTTTATTTTTAATTCCCGTGAGTGTAGAAGAATATTCAAAGTCTCTAAGTAATCACCTACTAATGCTGTATGTTGTATAGGAGTGGGTGGCATGCCAAAATGTTAATGTAATCATAATCACATTTATATCATGGTACAAATGTCAAGATACTATACAGTTATTTTTGCTGTGTAAATTCAACAAAAAGGGCTTATATTTTAAATAACTTGGTAATGTCTTTTTTTCTTCTTTTTTTCTTCTTTTTTATATAAATCCACTGTAGTAGTACATTTCTTTGGAGCTAGATGGATTTATAATATACACCTTAAAGTAATAAAGAAATACAATTATTGAAATAATATAGTAAACAATAAATAAAAATAATTTAAAGTGTTTTTTAAATAAATACAATTAAAATATCAAATATAAAGAGGTTATTCATGTCTGCCAAATGCATTAATTTAACGTAAATGTAAATAACAGATGTGTAAAAAGTCTGCCGTCATTCAAAATAGATTTGCATATTTAAACGCTTTGTAGGAAATACTTACTACTGTATACTCGTAATCTCAGTAACAGTTCAAAGTGTTTGATAAGTGATTTTATCTGTTTTTATTCATTATATATAGTATGATTTAAGGGTCTTTAAAGCAAAGTTGCAGTGAAATGAAATTGGCAACATTTTTATGAAACATTACGAAGTTAGTTAAAACATTTTTTTTAAACAGCAACACATGCATGAATGAATTGTTCACAATTACATCTATAACGTGTTTAGAAAATAGATAATTTTCGTCTCTTTACACAAATATACTGTGTAGATTTGAATCTGAATTCTAGAAATCTGCTTTAGCTGTTCCTCAGGGTGCATTTGAATCAGCGTAACAGTTTTAATGTGCTTTCTTAATGCTGTTCTTCACATTGCATTTTGTACATTTTTAACTCAGACCCTCAACCGCTTAAACTGTGCTCCGTTTTAAGCTCTTTCTGCACCAGTACCAATTGATGTGCATGTGTAATGTATGGCAGCGGCATCTCCTCTAGGTGCTCCCTGGGGCCCGAGGGTCCGGGAATATTTGCAGAGGTACCAGTCACACTCGGTTGCACAGGTTGGCTGTTAAACCAGACTCAGGCCACTCATCAGAGTTTAGACCTACAGCGAGCACAACAGAACACACCATTGCAGTGCAGTGGGAAAACTTGATGTTTTACAAAACTTGAAATGCGATGAAAATGCTGTGTTTGTGCATTATGAAGCAGTAAGATATCATGGAAATGAGCCATAGCCTCTGTTTTTGCTAACAGCTCTCCTGCTAGTTATGTACAGGCACAATTGAATCTTAAGGGAGATTGTTAGGAGCCGTGCCGTGCCGTTGCTCAATTCTCTGAGCTTGTTCTCCAAGGACACGCACATACTTGGAGACCCAAAACCCTTAGCCAGAGGATACATGGATGGGTGACCGACTTTAATCCCTTTTTTATTTTGGTCAATGTCACACAGAGGTCACTCTGGTTACTGTGTGATTGTCTCACCATCATGGTCCAACACCTCGATTTCTTTATTTCCCTGCGTGGCCCCGGAGATTGCGCTGAAGTACCGAGTCATATTTAGCCTTTATTTAAGAAGATTGGCGCACATGGGGGGAGGCAGAACGACGGGCCGCCGATGGCCGGCCGGATCAATACAACACAATTGAGTTCTCCAATCTGAGAGACTAGCTGCAGTGAAGGTGGCACTTATGGGGTGATCGCCTTTGATGAAGACTTTATTAGCTTCTATTGACAGATTCATTTGAGACCCCTCTCCCTTCATTGCCACCACTTCACTCCAGACTCTCTCTTCCACTGTAAAGTAATATAGTCTAAGCCCACCTTTAAAAGTTTTTCTGGGTTTGAAGAAACGCGTTAACAGCAGAGTTGTTTTGTCCTGTGTTTTCGAAGCTTCGCGGCCGTTTCTTCGACTTGATTTCAAAGTAACTTTTGTTATTCTTCTGCCGTCCACGATTTCTTTGGCTTTTGGTGAACTTGGGTTAAGTGGTAAGCACTTGAGACCCTTGTCATCAGATACTGCAGCACCGTCAAAGAGTTTTCACTGTAGGAATGGAGCATTACTGAGCTTTTCCCCCCATGAGAATACAAAGAAAACATCAAGTTCCCCAAAGAGAGTGCGCAACAGAAGATTTGCTTTTGGAAGAGAGTCTAGAAGCAACCTGGCCGCGGATAAGACAAAGTGTGGAAATTTTCAAATGATTTAATATTTTATCTCCAAACAAGCCGCAGGCGTATTAGATATCACAAGCTAATACTCAGCAGTCATATGTGCGCTCTGTAAAATTGGCTGAGGCTCGACTCGGGCTTTGAAGTCACAAGTTGTTTTTTTGCGTCAAAGTAGCTGTTCGGGGGAACCCTAATCCGCCCAGTATTGCTATGGCAAGCTGCGCCTCGGCTCGACACTCGCAGCAGGTTTTCGTGACTCCACTAATTTTTCCATTGTTATTTTACCTGGTTTGTATTTTGTAACCCTCGCCCCCCTCTCGCCGGCGTTCTCAGAGGGGCAGTTCCCCGCGCCCGGGTGGATTGGCCCGAGGTGCTTTCCCATCCACAAATAAAGAGCTCGGCGAAGATAATGAAGTATGTTGCATCCTCGGCTGCAGCTGTGTTTTGTTGGCTCTGTTAGATTAAGGCTTTATGTGTGGTGGACTCGGCTTATTTCTTATAAAAGCTCATCAATAAACTCAGAGCTGCAGGCCTAAATTTGTATCGTGCAACTGGCCGTTTATTTCTTGGCCTCTGCTGTTCTCATCAGGAATTACCGTATGGGACGCACTGTGCAGAGTGAATCTGATTTTTCAACCTTAATATAAGAAATTTTATGCTCTTTTAGTATAGTATCTGGAGGACTTCTAGTATTGAAAATGGAGGTCATACTCAAGGAAAAAAACTGAGCAAATTATGCAATTTGGTACAGTTGCTAATATTTATATTGCCAGAAAGTGAGATGGAATTCTGACAGCTTGTAATGTAAATCAGTGAGATCTTTATAAGAATATAGCAGACTAATGACACATGCACAACATAAACATCAGTTGTAACTCTCCCAATGATATTTGTTAGTTAGATGATATACTTTTTATTATCAAAACTCAAGCATTGAAATGCATTGTATGCGTTGCACAAATAAACGTTTATCAAAAGATATTTGATACTCACATTTTAACATGAGGTTTCTAAAAAAATGTATGGGTAATTAAGGAAATCTAAATTGCTTCACTCCAGTAAGTTTTCATCTTGAAATATTGCTAACATTATAATTTTCTTCTTACGATTACTTTATTAAAAATCAGTAAAGATTTCACTGTAAAAAGACACATGTACCACAAACTGATTGGTGACTTATACTAATATACTAAGGCCTTCAACTATCAACAGGTTTTTTTTGGCCTTGGGGCCAAATTTACTAAACAGGGCAAATTAGCATGAGAGCGCAATTCCAAAAAAGCCGGATTGGAGTGGAAAGTTCTGCGTGTGATTACGGACTCAATGCAAATTAAAGAACAGACAGATAATTTGCATAATGACCAATGCAATCTACCTTTTAGCGTCTGGTTTAAGATGTGTTTTTTTTATGGCGTTAAATAATGGCGCAAACACCAGTAAATTGATGAATTGATGCATGATTCATTTAAATTCTCTCCTCCCATGCATGTTGCATCTGAAAGGGAAACTCCTACAAATGCATATGCAATAAGGTCAGCCGCAAAAATAACCCTGTCCATGCCTTTTCAGCTCTAATGTTTCAATGCGTGTCTATAGTAAATCCTGACGGTAGTTTAATGCCAAAAGAGGGTTTGCACTGGCGCAAGCTGTTAGTAAATCTGGCCCTTAGAATAATAATAATAATAAAATAATCTTGGTTGTATTTTTTCCCCCTTATCTTTACCTTCATCTGGATTGTTGACAAATAAACCAAAATACTGTAGATTTTGAGCACATTTTGACATCAACAACCTAAGATCCTGAAGTGTTTGTTCTTCCCGTTTGAAAAACTATTTATTCTGCATTTTATTTGCATGTACCATTCATTTTGTCCTTGCTGATGGAGACCCAGAACAAATCTGTGATGAGAGGGTTAATTCATGAAAATATTAAGCATTCTACCCTTAATTTGTCAATCTCACTTTACCTAAAAATTGCATTACTACAAATACATGTATCGATACTGGGAAATACCGGGGGGGACAAAAGTATTACTCTTGCTCTGTTTCTAAAAAGCAGTATCATCCCTAATGATGAGAGAGAGGCTTTAATTTTCCCAGCAGCTGTTACTTCAGCAGGCTAGCAGCAGAGTCCTCCCACCCCAACGAGTTCAGTCATTTTCATTAATGCTAAATCCTACATCCTACACAGCTGCTTTAAACAAGAGCTTTTGGAAACAGAGTTGTAATAAGATACTCCGCTCTGCCAAGGTGAATAAGAAACAGCCCTCTCTTAACCCCCTCCCTGGCTGTACCTTTCTGTCCTGTTGCATCTTTTTCACATGTATGCAACACCGATTCGTAATTTCAGTCGTGACACATGTCTTACACATCATTGTTCATGTATATGGCAATGATTTATAAAGAACGGGATTATTTTTAGCAATTGAACAATTTGTCCTACACGCTGAAAATAGTAACTGACTAGTCTTATTCATCATGCGTTTATGTCAGTAGGTTGAATTGCTCTCCTCTGACCTAGAGACTTGTCTTTTGTAATTCTAGATCTTTCCGATGTGGAACCCAATGTGTTTCTTAGACCTTTCCTGGAGGTGATCCGCTCAGAGGACACAACTGGACCAATCACAGGCCTTGCCCTCACATCGGTCAACAAGTTCTTGTCATATGGCCTGATAGGTAAGTTTTTATTGTGCCTGAGAAAACTCTTGCTCCAGAATACTAGATACCAAATCAAATGTAATTAAGCATGTTTGCCATATTTTCTCTTAGGTTATCTTTTTATCCAAGTTTTTATGCAGAAATATGAATAAATTTAAAAAATATACACAATCGCTTATGTTTGGGGTCAGTAAGTAAAAAAAAAAAGATAAATCAGATGTATTAAATTGAAATGTTTTGCAGCATAAACATTTCTTAGTATTAATGTTGAAAACGGCTCAGTTATTAATTTACAATATTACTGTTTTTACTGTATTTTTTATCAAATAAATACAACCTTGGTAAGCAGAAGTATGGAGCCCCGCATATGGCATGCAGACATGCGGAGATATATATTGTGGCCTTGAATTAAGAATTTGTTCCCACAACTCAATTTGTCATTTGTGGCCACATTAAACTAATTTGTTTACTTATTTTGATTTAAAGCTGCAGTCCGTAACTTTTTGCGGTCTAGCAGTTAATAAACAGAACTGCATGCATCTTGCGGAAGAACATTGCAGCCGGAGCTACTTCTCTCTGTTTATGTCTATGGCGAGTCACGCAGGGACTGTGCTCCTCCGCAGCGTTTCCTACCAGACCTGTCTGAAATAGTCCCAAATAAACACTTATTATAAGTGTACCATACTGATTCATGGTAAGACAAAAACATGGTTTGGAAAATGGAGTCATGTTGTACATTCTCATTATATAATTTTTGTAGTTCTTGAACACAAAAGTTACGGACATCAGCTTTAACTAAAACAAGGGAACACATTATTACAACGTGGCCACAATTTAGTAAAACGAGGGAATTAATTAATATATCATGCGTTAAATTTACTTTACGTTTTACTAATTCACTCCTTTGTTTTATGTCATTAACAAATTAAATTGTGGCCACAATATACATATTTGTTTGTATGTTTTCATGTGTGGGGCTCCAGACGTAAGGGACTTTTTCATAAACTTGAAAACAAAGAATCTTACTGACTCCAAACTTTTGAATAGCAGTGTATATTATCATCAATAAATATTAACATAAAAATGTATCTTTAATTTGTCCTTCTAAACCCATCAGTGATCATTAAAGAGAACTTCAGCAGCTGCTTCATACAATGAAAATGAAGTGTGGCCAAGGGCTGTCAAGCTCCAAAAATGACAATTCTTAATTATGTGTTATAACTAAATCATGAAAATATGCCTAATTAAGAAAAAAAACATTTGGTTTAGAACAACATGAAGGTGAGAGGATGAGGTATACATTTTTGGTTGAATTATCCCATTAATGGTCTTTTTAGTTTTTTCAGTCAAAGAATCCATGTAGAGTAGCTCATTGAATCACGTCATCTTTGAATGCACTTCTCAGCAGAAGTCTTGATGAGTGGACTCTATTTTCTCATTGACGTGGGAGAGCTTGTTTTGCAGCAGTTGCGATCAGCACAGACTGTCCTCTTCCTTCTCAGGGAAATATGGCCAGATGCTGCCAGGGTCGGTTCAAAGTGTGAAACCAGCACTCTGTTCAAGATACAAGCAGTCTCTAGTTTTTCTCCCCCCTCCTATAACTAGTCAGTTGTTTGAAAAAAATACTATGAAAACACTTGTCAAACAAGTGGTTTGCACAACAGAAGGATAGTTTTACAGATGTTGTAGGTGCTCAATGCCATAACATGATACAGTGCTGAGTGTACATCGATCTTTTGTACATATTTTTTTAATTCATAATTTAATTCTAAGGAATTAAAATCTAATTTAAGCCTAGAAATAAACAAAGTTTAAGCATTTAAAATATATATGTGTGTATATATATATATATATATATAATACACACGCACACATGCATATATACCAATAATCGATAATTCTTTATATTTGAAAGCCGATAACCGATATATTAGCAGCTAATTCTAAATCCAATTTTTTATAATTTGTCTGATTACAAAAACAAAAGTCTTACCATTAAAAGCCATGTCCCAAACACCCTATTATAATGTTCTTCTTATTTTATGTAGCCTATATGACAGCAAATGTTGCACTAAACTGCACTTAAATAATCCATTATTTATCGTCTTTTTCTTATTGGGCCGATGACGATAACATTAATATATCGGCGGATACCGATATAGTGGCCGTTATATTGCGCATCCCTATTATATAGTTTTCCGTTGGAATGCAATAGACACGGACACACAGATCAACTAAACAAATCCTGGGCACCCTGAGAGCTGCTGTCACCCCAGATGCACCCTTGTTCCCAATCCCCCACGATGCCAGCATCTCATCAGGAATGGTTGCTATGGCAACCTGCACTGTAGATCTCCAAATCTTGGCCCCATTTACTTGTACGATTAGGGATAGCAGTCACACATGCATATTTCCTTGAGTACAAAATAAGTCATGTTGTCAAAGCGTACTAGCAGCAGCACACCTGGCTGTAAACGTGTCTTTTTTTTTTCAAGTGTGCTAATTTGAGACGTTATTTGCCTAATATTCATTCAGGTTAGGCTAATACTGTATAAATTGAAATACAATGCGCTACAGCGTTCTCTTTACTTTTACTTTATTATTTTTTTCTCAGTAACATACAGAATTAACTCTTTTCTTTCCCAGTAGAGCTTCAACACTCTCGCGCACATTTTATTTTTCTTCTCTCTCTCTCTCTCTCTCTCTCTCTCTCTCTCTCATATGCACAGAGCTGTGCTAATCCCAGGTGAGCACTCCTGACGAGCGTGACATATTAATGCACTCGTATGAGTGTGTGATTAAATGACCTTTAGGTATGTGAGAGGCTGTGTGCTGACTGATGGGTTATGCTCATTCAGACTGCACTAATCTGCCATGAAGAGTGACATTATCATTACTCCCAATTAGCATTCCATAGACATACAGTACAGCCACACACTATAGGTCTTACATTAACAGCTCTGATTGATTCACAACTCACTGTGATGCAGGGGTCTTAACTTTGGATTTTGGCTATAGACTATAATTGATCACTGACTCTTCATATTCTATGTCAGTTTATAGTGTGGTTTAAAAAAATAAATTAATTAAATGTGCACTAATATTAATATTATTTATTTGTTTTCATTATTTAATTTGTATTTTTTTGTCACCTGCAGAAGACATTGACCGTTTCTGGCTTATTCGTATCTTTAACCGGTATTCAGTCTGTAAGACTAATATCATAAATGCAGGAAATGCATGTTTTCTTAACTTCAAATCAATATACATGAATCAAACTGGGCAAGGCAAGTTTATTCATAACGCACATTTCATACACGGTGGAATTCAAAGTGCTTTACATAAAACGGATTTAAAAAAAGAATAAAAGAATCACAAGTGCATAGGAAATAGGAATGACAATAAAAAAACAAAGAATAAGACATTGATTTAAAATGTATTCAACAAGTATTAAAACAAAGAATGAAAATAATAAAAAGAGGACACTTGGATAAAGTTGGACGTACAGTAGCACAGAGCTCATTCAGTAATTGCACAGCTAAACAGATGTTTTTTGAGTCTGGATTTGAATGCGGCTGCTGTTTGGAGCACATCTGATCTCTTCTGGAAGCTGGTTCCAGCTTACGGGTGGCATAATGGCTAAAAACGGACTCGCCTTGCTTTGAGTGAACCCTTGGCATTTCTAACCGACTTGATCCTGATGATCTGAGTGATCTGTTGGGTTTATATTCAGTGAGCACTGCAATTTATAGGCCATTGAGTGATTTATAAACAAGTTATAGTACTTTAAAATTCTAAATGTAACTGGAAGCCAGTGTAAAGACCCGAGGACAGGTGTTATATGTTCAGACTTTCTGGTTCTGCTCAGAATCTTGTCCAACTCTGCACATGTATTCTCTACTACAATATGAAAGGCATTACAGATTATCTATTTTTGTTCATATATATAATATTTTCTTGCTAATATATTTTTCTGACATAATGTGTGTTCTCATTTATATATTAATATGAGAATTGTGGACCCACTTTATATTAGGTGGCCTTAACTACTACTATGTAATTACATTTAAATGAATAACTTAATACAATGCACTTATTGTTTACATGCATGTTTTTGCATTGTACTTGCATTAAAAAAAATACCTGCATGATGTAATTACATCTGTAATTCATTTCTGTAGTTACATGTATAATTACACTGTTGACACTTCCCTTACACCTAACCCTACCCTAAACTTACCCTTACCAACACACCTGTCCCTAACTTTACCCGTGTCCCACCTCAATATCAGCAAGTGTTTTGCATTACAATATGAACACAATAAGTACATTGTACTTATTTGTTGATGTAAGTATATAGTAGTTAAGGCCTCCTTATATAAAGTGGGACCTGCATTTTATTTGTATTATATGTATATTAATACACACTTGTAAATACAACAAAAAGTAATAATGCTACTAGTAACTTATACAGAGTATCTGATATTTCATATGAATATTGTTTTGTTTTTACCCTATTCTCCTGTATTGTTTGCTCTGCAAGCTTTGAATCATTCCAAAATTTGTTTGAAAGATGTTCATAAATTAAAATTATCTCTGAAAAGCTTAAAGTATAGTCTTGACACAATCCAAATGTCCTCTACGGTGGACAGAATAGTTTACAAACGGACAGCAGAGTGCTGCTGGTTCCAGGAATATTATTGGTCTTTTGGAGAGCGACCGTTCAACTCGCTGCTGTTTCAGTACAGAGACAGAATACTGACATCTATTGGCCAGACACATAAATGCAGTGATCTTTGGTACACTTTATGTTGGTCCCTGTAGGGAATTCTTAGTCATTCACCTGTCCTATGTCAGTACATTGAAGTTATGACAATTTCTGCTGCTTGTAATTTTGGTTTAGGCTCACCGATCACACAAAACACTTTTTCCTTTTCCTTTCTTTTCTTTTTTTGCTAACCGATCACACAACACCTTTTTCCTTTTCTTTCTTTCTTTAAGTGGAGGAGCATTTTAGCATTGCTCACCAAGAGTAACAACATGTGATTTTTATCAGTCAAACGAACCAGGACTTCCCTGCTGTTGTTCCCTCTTATCAGTGTACAGTGAGACCTGAGCCCTTATGGCACACTGGGGGGTCTCACTGTCACCACACACACACACACACACACACACACACTCACACACACACACTCTCCGTGAATTTGTTTAGTGAGGGCTAATTCCCCTCAATCTCAGGCCTGAGGTCGGTGGGCTCGGGGGGACGTACGTATTGACAGATATCCAGATCCCACTTTTCCCACTCTCCCTTTCCCACTCTTCTTTTTCCCAGGCCGGTACTCAAACCAAAGGCTCACTTACACAGCCACTTATCCCTCTAAAAACTATGACAGCCAGCACACACAAACCCATGAATGTGGAGAGTTTGGAAATGTGCTTTTCAGATCATGCCTTTGCTTTAAGTTAGGGACTCGTTTAAAAACAAGTTACAATTTGTGACGGGACACACGTGAAACAGATTTCGTGCAGATGGACTGGACATATTCGATTTAGTTTTTTGGCTGAAAGAGTCAGATCGGCGCCCATGCACGCCTGGTTTCAGGGTTAACGCACGCACCCATTTCTGCAATGAGCAGTTCTTTCACTTAAGGGACACCCTGGTGTCTGAATGTACTTTTACTTAACCTTTTAGTACACGACAGCTGTTTGAACCTCTTTGATACTCTCATACACATGCACAAAGACCCTCCAGCCCCACCCAGACTTCAGTTATTTCAACAATGACTCTCCCGCTTGGCTGTGTAGACCTTGCCAAGTGAGGATTAGTATTTTAGATGACTTCTGATGTTGTGCTGAATAGACTATGGCTCTTGTTTCCGTGGAGATGGGCTGTTTGGAAGGGGGTCCTGTGTTTATTGTGGGCTTGCCTCTTCATTGCTGTTCAGTTCACTCGCGATCGCTTGCAGATTTTCACTCGAAATTGAGTTGCTCAGTCACTGTGCCATGTCAGCAAGTTATCGAAGTCTATAAATGTATGTTCAAAAAAATCCTGAATGCTTTGATTTTAAAGAGCTCTTTTATTGTCATATACCACATACCTGGTGATCAAATTAAGCAATATGGTAGTCATACGATATTGTGAATATATAAAATATTAATATAAGTTATACATATATAATATTAAAAATGCACAGCAAGTCGAATTAATTTGATCAAATACAGTAAAAACAGCAATATTGTGAAATATTTCCACACACACACACACACACACACACACACACACACACACACACACACACACACACACACACACACACACACACACACACACACACACACACACACACACACACACCACACACACACACCACACACACACACCACACACACACACCACACACACACCACACACACACCACACACACACCACACACACACCACACACACACACACACACACATGTTTGTTTTTGTGAAATGTGAGGACATTCCATAGGCGCAATGGTTTTTATACCGTACAAACCGTATTTTCTATCCCCTTACACTGCCCCTGCCCCTAAACCTAACCCTCACAGGAGACTGTGCAGTTCACTTTCTGTGAAAAAAACCTCATTCTGTGTGATTTATAAGCATTTTGAAAAGTGAGGACATGGGGAACGTCCTCATATTTCACCCTCTTTTTGTAATACCTATGTCATACCCATGTCATTATACACATTTGTGTCCTGATATTTCACGAAAACATGCCACACACACACACACACACACACACACACACACACACACACACACACACACACACACACACACACACACACACACACACACACACACACACACACACACACACACACACACACACACACACACACACAGTACCAGTCAAAAGTGTTTTTGAAAGAAGTTTCTTATGCTCAAGCCTGAATTTATTTGATCAAAAATACAGAAGATAGTCACATTGTGAAATATTATTACAATTTAAAATAATGCTTTTCTATTTTAATATACTTTTAAAATGTAATTTATTTCTGTGATGCAAAGCTGAATTGTCAGCATCATTCCTCCGGTCTTCAGGGTCACATGATCCTTCAGAAATCATTCTAATATGCTGGTTTATTATCAAAGTTGTGCTGCTTAATATATATTTTTTTAATAACTTGTGAAACACTTTTTTTTTCAGGATAAAACAACATTTATTTAAAATGGAAATATTTTGTAACAATATACACTTCTGTTCATTTTTGAAAGAAATTCATACTTTTATTCAGCGGGGATGTGTTAAATTGATAAATGAAAGAAAAATATATATTTTCTAACAATTTAAATCTTTACTATTTTGAATAAATGCTGTTCTTTTTAACTTTTTATTAAGAAAAAAAAATCAAGCAGCACAATTGTTTCCAACATGGATAATAACGGAGTATCAATTCAGCATATTAGAATGATTTCTGAAGGATCTATATAATATTATATAACACACACATACCTATTTGGGGTTTATATATAGTAATTAAATATAAGTGCACATTGTTCTTTAATTAGTTCCTGAGTTAATCCATTTAATCTCTATTGTTTCTCTCTCTGTGTTTGGCAGCGGCTAAACAGGTTTTCATAGGAAAGCATTAGTATCAGTAACAAGAGGGCGGGGTTTAGTGAAGCCTCAGCACTGCACAAGCTCTTCCTCCATCTTTCTTTTGAACATCACATGGTGGTGAAGCGTAAAATGATTGGAATACATGTCCAACCCTAAATATGTGACAACATTTAGCATAATGGTGATGTGAAATGATCCTTAGATTTCTACTTCAGTGTATTTCCCGTCTATTCAATCACTGGGTAATTATTAAAGAGTTTGGAGATTTGAAGCCCTTCTCTAGACCTTAATAACATGATGGTGATCACTCAGTTCAGAGTAAAGGCTGTCCCGTGTCTCAGTCTCTCTCTTCCTCTCTCTGTGTGTGTTATTTGCCTGCTAATAAGTGGAATGCACTCTTGTGTCAAGGCTTTACCTGCAGTCACAGCCCCGGCTTCCTCCCCAGGCAGCCTGCGCTTATTAGTTAATGAAATGCTCTTTAAAGGCGATGGGAAAGAAAAAGCAGCCGGGCTCCAGCCTGCTATCTGGCCCTTCTTGGGTTTCAAAACATCGTTGCCTAGACAGCCAATTTACCAGGCCGTCCACAAAAGCGCACACATCTGGTGATTAGATGTCAGATGGCTGTTTGGAGCTCTTCACATGGAGCGTGGTCAGTTGATAGCAATGTGGGGGCTGAACTGGTGACCAGGTTAATTGTTTAAGATTAATCATGTAACCATGGTCATGTCATTATGACCCACGTACAACTTATCTGGCTGAGAATCGGGAGCATTAATGAGAGAGTGAGGGGGAATATATTAGGATATTTTTAGCTTGTTTTAAATTTCGCCGTCCCTGTCCTCCACAGATGCCAATCATGAAGGGGCAGCAGAGGGCATCGAGAACATGGCCGACGCCGTCACACATGCGAGATTCGTGGGCACTGACCCCGCGAGTGACGAGGTTGTACTGATGAAAATCCTCCAGGTAACACAATGTCAACCACACAAACTGGTGGTGCTTACAAATGGTTAATTTAATAAAATAATATGTTTTGAATTTGTTTTAATTTGTAAATATCGGTTCGTAATTTTAATGATTTTTTTTCTTTGGTCTCTTCTGCTCACCAATGCTGCCTTTATTTGATCAAAAATGCAATAAAAACAGTAATGTTGTTAATAATTATTACAATTTAAAATAAATGTTTTCTATTGTAAAATAATTGATATAAAACGTAATTTATTCCTGTGATCAAAGCTGAATCCTTTAGAAATCATTCTAATATGATGATTTGGTGCTCAAGAAACATTATTTCTTATACATTTTTTTAAAAAAGTTTTTTTTTTTTCAGGATTCTTAGATGAATAGAAATATAAAAAGCACTATTTATATAAAATAAATCTTTTGTAACATTATACAGGTATTTTCTGTTATGTTTGATCAATTTAATGCATCCTTGCTGAATAAAAGTATTAAGGCCCCGATATTAGCGAAATCGAACAACGAACTGATGTGATGTCATTTCAAACAAATTCAGGCCAAAACGAAGTTCGTTTGAAACCGTTTCGGGTCCTTTAATTTATTTTGGGTTCTTACTGACCCTAAACTTTTGAACATGTGTGTATGTATAATAGATAATGGTCTGAAATGCATTTTATCATATTATTATTTCCAGGTTTTAAGGACTTTGCTGCTAACTCCAGTTGGAGCCCATCTTACCAATGAGTCTGTTTGTGAGATCATGCAGTCCTGTTTCCGAATATGCTTTGAAATGAGATTAAGTGGTAAGTGAAATGAAGTGAAAAAAAGTATACTTTCAGTGCACTGCAGTGTTGGGGGTTATACAATGTGTTTTTCAAGTAACAAGTAATGCATTACATTTTAAATTGACAACAAAATATAGTTACTTTTTTCAAAATAAGTAACGCAAGTTACTTTGTTTTCCAATTTATTGGCTGACAGCTCTCCTGTCTCTATGATAAAAGAAATCGGGTATAAGGTGCAGAAGCGTTGTGTGCGCTGTGTGTGAACATGATGCTTATTGTAGTTCTTGACTAAATGTGAGCATGCATTTACTCATCTCTCTTGCACAAAAACAGATTCAGTTTTCCTCAAAATGGATAGAAAATGCAAAATCAGAATATTGCACAAACCTGCAATAATTAAATATATTTAAACATACTTTGTGTGTAAACTCACATTATTAACCAGATTCTTTGCCACTGACCTTAGATGATCCAATTCAACCAACCATTTGGTGTAAAAGGGACTTTACATTTTCCAAAACATTTCTTTTATTTAAAATCAAACAAGCAAGCTCAGCTCAGGAGTGGAAAATGTAACGTGAAAGTAATGAAACGCATAATTTTCCCCAAAAAGTTAGTAAGTAATGCAATTATTAACTTTTTTTTTAGGGAGTAACACAATATTGTAATGCATTGCTTTTAAAAGTAACTTTCCCCAACACAGGTGCACTGTAAATCGGATAAAAATGTTTTCTGTAAATCAAAATGTTGTTGTATATGCTAACTCTTGAACTGCTCAATATGTGAATCTGCCTCGTGCGCTCTCAGGACTGTGATAAACCCTGCTCTAATCCTGACCAAACACAGTCTGGACTCTGAACCCCAGAGGTGCTGCTCTTGTCCTCTGGACTAACATTTCCTTTTCTTTCTCTCTGTTGTTTTTTTTGCTCTTTTCTCATCACAGAGCTGCTGAGAAAGTCAGCTGAGCACACGCTGGTGGACATGGTGCAGCTGCTCTTCTCCAGGTAACTAGAGAGAGAGTGGAAGAGGCGATGTAGAGATGGGGATTAGGAACAGAGTCGTGTTCTTGCTGTTCACATAATCAAACCAAACCTGAGACCAAACACAACAGGAACTAGGTCTGTCTCCGTAACAGGCTCCGATTTCACTCTCAGGCCTCTCTCAATTACCTCCGGAGGTTTCCGACTTCCCCCTCGCACGCAGACAGGGACAGGTGAAAGCATCAGTCTCTGACAATGCAAAGCATGGCTAATTACCCGGCCCACACAGAAACTGCTGCAGTGCCCTCTTTCTGGACCTCAATGAATGGGGGGGTGGAAAAATATTACATTTCCAAATGAAAAGTGATGCATATACCTGCATTACTGCGATTTTATTTATTTACACAAGCGTTCAAAAGTTTGGCGTCAGTACGATTTGGCGTCACTCACCAAAACGGCATTTATTTGATCAAAAATACCGAAAAATCTGTAATATTGTGAAATAATGTTACAATTTAAAATAACAATTTTCTATTTGAAGATATTTTAAAATGTTATTTGTTCCTGTAATGGCAAAGCTGAATTTTCAGCATCATTACTCCAGTCTTCAGTGCCACATGATCCTTCAGAAATCATTCTAATATGCTAATTTTTAATTGTCTAAATATTTCTTATCGCTAACAATGTTTACAACGGTTGTGCTGCTTAATTTTTCTTGTGGGACCATTTTTTTAAGTCGGCATGGAATCAAAAAGAACCTTTTATACTTTGTTAGCACACATTTCTAGTCTTGTCGTAAACTATTCTTCCGTTCTGGTTAATCCACAAAAAAAAAGTTTTGTCTTCGTAATCTTTGATGCAAATTTGAAAATGTACTTCCCTTCTGCAATGGTCTTCCTTCTCTGATGACGTCAGCTTGGGTAGAACATCCCCTTCAACTGTGAGTCTGCTGTGAACTTTGACAGGGAGCTGAATGGAACGCCTACTTTTCTAGATCCAATTAATTCCCAGTGGGAAAAAAACAAGCCACGCCCTTTATTTTCCCATTCAGTATTTATTTGGAAAATATGTCACAAGACTGAAGTCAGTTCTTCAAGGATTCTTAATTAAAATGTTTTTTTTTTCTAAGTAAAATGTTTGTCTTTACGGTCACTGTCACTCAAAAAAAAAATCTTGCTGACCCCAATTTTTCAATGGTATTTATTGATTTATACATCCAATAGAAAAAGCTACAGATATGAGTGTAGTAAATGCATTCTGCAAAATTCCCCATCCTTTCCCCCAAAGTCAGTGTGGAAAACATTGAAAAAAGTTCCATCTGGGCTTACTTTAGAACCGTAAATTATTCATAATATCATTTGTCTGTTAGAGTATTAAGACTATTAAATTCCAAGGTGATATTCAAAACCGTTCTTGGTCAAAAATGTCTTGATAAGAATATTAAGTGCAGATATAGTTCACTGACATCATTATTGATTTATTGTGACATGAACATTGTATGATGAGCAATTTAGAAATATATGTGCTTTAAAATTTTACTTTTGATTAGTTCATATCTAACATGCAGTTCTATGATTGTGGTGCAATTGTGAGCGGAAGCCTTCTTGTGCAGGTCATAGTTTACCGCTGCTCTAATGCAATAACATGATTATATGGTGGCATTTATCAGAGGTGCGTATCCACTCGCATTAGACTTCCAGTCACATCCCGCACAGACGAGAGGATGAGACCGCGGAGCATATCTCACTCTACCCATCTGCATATAGATTAGGGACACACACGCACATACATATGTACGCGGAACAAAGACATAATGACAAAATTTGGTCTCTTATGAAAAGCTCAATCAAAGAGGAACCGGTAATGTTTTGCATAAAAGAGAAGCGTCTGAATAATATTACAGCATTTTGACCTGGTTTTCGAAATCATGTAAACAGCCCCTGTTTGTTTTTATAATTTCATGCACCGTAAACGTCCTTCAGATGAGTATAGCATTCATTAATAATTTTTAATTATAGCCGATAACACCTTTTAATCTAAGATGCGCGCACACACACTCAATCTCACAACCTGAGTTTGCTGCTCCCATTGTGCACGTTCTTATTGCCCAGACCCTCTTGTCCACGTCGCCTTCACAATGAGAGTGTGAAAGGCCTTAATAATGAGTGTGTGTGTGTGTTTCTGTGTGCCTAAGGGTAATAAGCAGTGAGTGTAGTGTAGTGTGTGTGTGTGTGTGGTCGAGAAAGCCAGAGTAATGAACAGCGGATCTTATTGAGTGCTCAGAAGGAGGCTTAAGCAGCCTGCTGAAAGCATTAGGGATGTTAATCTGTTGGACTCACAGATCATCCCATAATCAAGCCGGCAAGACAACACTCCATTAACGCGGAGCAGAGTTAACATCAGGAGCCGTCTCTCCCAGCCTGCCTGTGCGAGCGCTGACATCTCACTCGAGGAAAAGCCGCAGTGTCCACACAACACGCACACATGCAGACAATGCATTCGGGCTGAGAACATCATCCATCTAATTCAGCTAATGAACCAGCACAGGGGGTCGAAAGTCACGCCCTGGGAACAAAGATGCTGACTCTTCGGACATATTGCCGCCGCCTCTGTTTTGGTTTGACAGAGGTTTCTCAGAATGATATTCGAATGTGTTAATTAAATTGCAGTTTGGGGAACTAGATGTGACTCCTAAGAACAGTTGAGCTCTCTCTTTGCTTAACCATTCCATTCCATGGCGATCCGGCCCAGGCGGTACGGATTTGGTTTCATTTTCCACTATGGAGCTGAGAGCAGAGCGCTTTGGAATGTAATACAAATGCGTCAGTCGTTGCCTTAACTCGAGAGTTTACAGATGACGTGAGATGTAAATAACGACCGCTTTATGGAGGACGATCAGATATTTATTTTAATGGTATTATTAAATTGCGCTTAGGTCGCTTAAATTTTCGAGATTAGCCAGCTACAGAGAAACTGGTAGCCAGGCAACAGAAAAGCGGCCAATCCCGAGTTGTGACGACACTACACTCGTTCTACGAGCACATTTCAGTGCGATTAGCCAATCATTCTGAGGATTCTGGGCTGAGAATGGTTTGTAATTGTGCTGTGCAGTGGAAATATAACTGGAACCAGAACCGTTTGGCCCGATGGTGGAAAATCAGCTTATGACAAAACCTTTGCGCCCTTTTCTAAAACATAATGGCAGCTATATTTCATTAATAAAGACCCATTAATACTGTTTGAAAAAGCATCATGTTATAATGACGCCATGTGGTTTCCAAAATAATAAATTTGGCTTTTATATTGCTCTTATTTTGTTTCATTCAATTGACAGCAAAGTATCAAGCTATTAGTGATGTTTGATCCACAAATCTTTCAAGTAAAATAATTATTTGGGATTAACCTCATGATCTCATTATGTCATCTTCCATCCAGTCTTTAGAAAGCAAATCGAAACTAAAAATACCAAATTTGCTAAAATATTTTGACATATATTTAATGTATTTCCTATTTTTTTTATCACTTAGAAATGTATACCTATCTTACATGTTTACTTTAACATCCATATAATTACATTGTGTGACATTTTTTCCCTTTGGCACCCCCTTGAATCCCAACCTCTAGTCAATTTTCTAGTCAAGATTCTTTCAAAGCAGCTTAACAGTATTAAACAAGAAAATAATTGAGCCTGGAGTTTGAAAATCCCTGATTTGTACATTTGAGAATCATTTTAATGTGCGTATTTAGAAAGGCATTGACCCTTGAAACTGAATTGTGTTATTTGTGCACAGCTAGTTGCACCAGCAAGTCTTGGCCCCAACTCATGCTTCTGGTTCAATGTTATATTATGTCACACCCACTTTGGCGACTTAAAACTAATTGCCGTTCTGTTTTGGTGCCACTAGTAGTTCACACTTCACCTGCAAAAAATGATTAATGTCACCATAAATGCATGGAAATAACTCTCAAGCCTTATGTTTGTCTTTTTTGTCAGAATGCCACAGTTCAAAGAGGAGGCCAAGAATTTTGTGGGTACCAACATGAAGAAGGTAAATATAAACCCCCCCCCCCCCAGATCTCCATTCTCCCTCCAGACCCTTTACACCTGTTTCCCATCTGCCTTCTTCATTTCTCATTTACTTTATGAGCTTTGTTACGTTGATGTCTCCATACCCATAAGTGAGGTCAGTTGCTGTTGCATAATTATTATACCTGTGTGTGCGTGTCATCCATCAGGTCAGGAGATGGAAAATAGTATGTAGTGAGAGTTAACTGTGTTTTCCAGCCACAGTTGGCTCTGTATTTTAAAGATCTCTGCTCCTTTTCATTGCAATTATCCAGGGATCATAGACACTCTCTTCTCCTGTCTTTTCATACCTGATTGTTGTTGAGTTCATCTTTTGCCCATTTGCCTGTTCCAACTCGCAGATCCCAGGCTGTATTCTGGACACACAGGATTTTATTTATGCAGAGCAGCCTAGAAACACCAATCAGACGGGCTTAGAGAGGGTATAGCACATTTACATGCATTAAAACGGCAGTTTTATTAGGTTGCAGCTAGTGCATTTAAATATGCCGGGACGCATGGCTTTATGTTTGAATGCATGGTGGGGAGATTCGCTAAGGAATTAAAGCAACCATTTGTCATAGCAACAAAACATGATGTCTGATGATCTTTTTAAAGGGATTTAAATGGATATTCCGGGTCCAATACAATTTAAGCTATTTTGGCTAAATCTGCAGCATGTCATTTTGTCTTGTTCCATCAGTTCAATCACGTCAAAATTTGATTTTTTTTTATGTTTTGAAAGAAGTCTCTTATGCTCAGCAAGACTGCATTTGTATGATATAAAATACAGTTAAAACAGTAAGATTGTGAAATATTATTGCACTTTAATAGAACTGTTTTCTATTTTAATATATTTTAACCTGTTAAACTGCAACCCCACTTTGGGGCTCACAGCTGAAAACGACCTACCTGAATTAAAACAATTATAGCTCCTGAGAACAGTGTGCTACAGGCACAATTAAGGTATCTTTGGAAAGAAGACACTTGGGACTCTACTAAAAAGCAATCAGAGTTGATAATTCTCAAACAGATAAAAAATTATAATAGTTGAAATGCCTCAAAAATTATTTGCACTACACAGAATGTTGTATTATTTCATGTAAAAATATATGAAAATAGACCTGGAGGAATCCAGTTCAGTTATGGATTGAAAGCCACACGACTTATCAGTTTATATTTCAAGTTTGAGGAAGATATAATGAAAAATGTGGTTCCTGCAAGCTTTTTTCCAAGACTATGTCTGTTCCATTTCTCCCTCCGCCTGCTTGAGGCACATCCCCAGAAATGACATCTCCCAACTAAAACAATTGCAGTTGCTAAACAATTTGCACTACATGCACAATTTAGACATCTTTAAAAAGAAGACACTTTACAGTTTATTACCCAAACATTAAAGTAGAAAAAAACTTAGAAAGACAAACAGTTATAGAAGTTGAAGTGTCTTGAAGATGATTTGTGCTACAATGAACACTTTATTATTTGATGTAAAAATATATGAAAATAAGCCTGGAGGAATCCAGTTAGTTAATGAATTGAAAGGCAAAAGTCTCATCAGTTTATATTTAAAATTTGACGAAGATATCATGAAAAATGGGGTTCCTGCATGCTTTTTTCTAAGAATATGTCCAGGTGCCAAGAAACCTACAGGAGACTTGATAACCTAATGTTATGAAGTGTACTGCAAGCTGTTTTAGCCATCATATATGATGCTTGAATGCTTTTTCAACTATAAAATAATAGGCAGAACCATAAGACTTTGTATTAGTGATTTATTTGTACAACAGAACTTATAAAAATATAATAAAAATGAAATATTAATAAAAAAGAGCTAAACTTCTTTGCAACTGAAAATACAACAAGTAATATAAGTATAATAACTATAAATATAACTAGTAATATAAATAACAATATAATATAAATATATAGCTATAAAAACACACACAATTTGCAAATGTAAAAAAAAAAAACATTTACTGGCCTTTTACTGGCGGATTCAGGTCTACAACAGCAAGTGCAGATCTTGAAGAATCTGAAAGCGTTCTTCTCTTTTCTGCTGGTTGGCTGGTGCTTGGATGCCATAGCTCATCTGAAGACTCAACCTGATGCCTGTAGAATGGCAAGGAAAGGAATGAGAATTAGCACTGCATGTCCTATTTCTGTATAGTTTGCCCATTCAATCAACAATCACACTGTCATCATTCACTCTAATTACAGGCCATCCCATGAACAATGAAACTGATGGGCAGTCGGTTAGACAGCATTCATATTGACGGCGGCCCATACATTCTCACACAGCCCAAGCATCAATCTAACGGCCGGCTATACAGTGAGCATTCATATTGACGGCGACCCATACATTCTCACACAGTCCTACAATCAATATAATGGCCTGTGATACAGTGAGCATTCAACAATCACACAGATGGTCGGCCGTCCAGAACTTTTCTTTTTTCGTCAATTTGTTTTTGTAGCACAGGGGAAAAAAATGCATTTTATATATTATATATATATATTTTTTTTTTTCTGTGTGTGCTAGAAAAAATGCTAAATATCAGTATATGTATAATCTATACTGGTATATTGTAATTTTTCTAGCACACAGGAAAAACATAAAATAAATACAGTCTCAATATATATATATATATATATATATATATATATATATATATATATATATATATATATATATATATATAAACAATTACATGTGTTATATATATATATATATGTTTTATTTACACACACATGGGGAAAAATTATATATACTTTTTCCCCATGTGTGCTAGGAAAAATGCAAAATATCAGCATATGTATAATGCATACTGGTATATTGTAATTTTTCTAGCACACAGGAAAAACATAAAATAAATACAGTCTCAATATATATATATATATATATATATATATATATATATATATATATATATATAAACAATTACATGTGTTATATATATATATATATATATATATATGTTTTATTTACACACACATGGGGAAAAATTATATACTTTTTCCCCATGTGTGCTAGGAAAAATGCAAAATATCAGCATATGTATAATGCATACTGGTATATTGCATTTTTTCTAGCACACAGAAACAATAAAATACATACATTCTCACACACATTCTCAATATACATAAACAACTACACATAGCAACTCACCGGTATATTATTGGATCAACTTCTCTGTCAACAAGCACCGTCACCGCTGTGTTCACTCTCCTTTTTCACATCGCTGCTTCGAGTGAGCTCAAATAAAGCATTTCAGCACAATAAAAACTTCTTTTGACGATCCATTGGATAATACATTCCGTCCAGTTAGTAAGATTAGCAAACAGTTACTACAAAGAGACCTCTGTTTGTTTACTAGCGCGTTAGCTTTTAGCTGTCAGATGGGGGGTGTCAGGCTCGCTGCATCTCGTCGGAGATAGCGCCACATTGGCACATTCAGATGAATAAATATTCACGCCCATGTGACAAACATACACATGCAAGGTCTCGTTGGAATCGTGTGCTCATTGGCTACATTTTCTGTCAGTCATGACGATTCAATGCTTTTATTGGCTCCAGATAAACAGACATTATCATTGGATGAGCACGTCATGACATCAGATAAAACGATCGCTATGGTTGGATATTTTTGACTATATCGCGGCTATCTTTGCATGTTTTTGAGTGGGGTTAGTTGGATTTTGTTCGTAACATTCTAAGCTTTAAACCCATGCCACTTTATTCTACCGGGAGACTGTTTTTGGTGCATTATTTTATTGCATAACAGTCTAGTATGATACTTCGCTCCGCAGAAATGCGATGTAAACAAAGGATTAACCATCAATATTACACCGTTATTGTTTCGTTGGATTAAAATGCTCTATGGGATGTTATTCAGTGGACCCTCACCTTTCCATTCGTTCTGGAATTGTTTGCAATGGATGCGTGTTTGGCTCGTAATTAGGACACTAAAGGTATGTACTCTGTTTTTATTTATAAAATCGTTGATGTGTATTGCTTACATTGATGCAAAAATACAGCCGTTATAAGCTTTTCAATGAAAAACAGTGGTCTGTCCTCGATGCTTGAGGTTTAGACCTTTAGAATGATATATAGTTTGTCAAGATTAATGATGTTTTTTTACGTTAAATCTATTAACAAACATTACACTCGTGCTAAAAATAGCGCTTCAACCCGTGCACGTGCTCATGAAGCTTATCAGGTTAAAATGTAAAAAACGGCAAAGCTGCATTTTCAGCAGATATTACTTCACTGTTCAGTGCATGATCCTTTAGAAATCATCATAATTATTATTGGTGCTTAATTGTGGTAAACAGTTTTTGCTGCTTATCATTTTTTAAGAATATTAAATGTATTTTCTTTCACTTTTGGTCAATTTAATACGTCCTTGCTGAACCAAAGTATTAGTTTTTTTTTTTATCTTACTTGCCCCAAACTTTTAAATGATATAGTGCTTCACGGTTTTCACAAAATATTAAGCAGCTGTTTTCAAAAATTAATAAAATTAAATGTTTTTTGAGCATCACATCAGCATAGTAGAATGATTTCTGAAGGATCATGTGACACTGAAGACTGGACTAATGATGCTGAAAATTCAGCTTTGCCATCACATAAAGAAATTACATTTTAAAATATATTCAAATAGAAAACCGTTCTTTTAAAGTGTAATAATTCACAATATTGCAAAGCATTCTGGAGACTTTGCAGACAGAAATGCTTTTTGCTAAAATGCTTCTATTCTTTTTATAGACAAAACAATTGTATTATCTGAGCTGAAAATGTGCTTGAAAAATGTAATAAACTATTACTAATCACAGTCAAGAATAGTAAACATACTTTTGAAACTGTGAAACATTTATTCCAAATGTAACTTCTAGATAGACTTACATTTGGTGTAACTTACCAAATGTAAGTCTATTACTGTACGTGCAGTAAAACCCAGTCTTAATGATTGTCTGTGATAATCAACATTGTGCCACAGATGCTGTCAACAGGGCTTAACTTGTGCTAAACCCAAAACATCCATTCAAAAGAAGGAAGTAGCTATTTCTATGTACAGTATTGTTAGCCAAACCTGTTAATAATAAATCCCTAGTGTATTCCGAATATGGAAATATTAGGGTTTGTGAATTATACTTCAATCAAGTGTGTGAAAGTGACATTGCAGAGATGTCTCAGTCTAAAGAGAGAGTATTAGATGAACAGTCATGGGTAAACAATGTAACATAGTTTAGGTCTAGCTTTATACTTTATGCAAATGAGTTAAGTTGAGGTGAAACCACATCAGGACTTTTATTTTCATATTTTCATTTTGGTTCCATAGTTTCATTTGAATGTTACTTTCTGTATTTGAATGTATATTCATTCGTATGGGTCTATTTTTTTATTCTTTAAAGACCAGAAATCCTATTTGACTGCCATTTTGCATGCTCTGTGTGTTCCTGGTCTGTTCATTGCACCCATTATATTTATCCTTGGTTAGTCTCCCCAAGTTATACATATTTATTTGTAACGTATGCTGAGGTGCTACTTCCCCCCCGTTTCCTCTCAGAGATGCATTGGGTTACTGTCGTTGAATGGGGGTGTTGTTGAGATACTGATAACGAGTGTGTGTGCATGGATGTCGTCCTGGTATGCGTGTTGGTTTCTCCCATGTATACCCCATGCATGTAGTTGTATATGTGCTCCCATGTCATGTGTCTCTCTCTGAGCTTGAGACGTCTATCACTAATCCCGGGGCCTGCCCCTTCTCTCCTGAGGCTTACAATATCTTATGGAAAAACAAACGAGTGCAGGTAAGGAAGAAGAGATCATCACCGATCAGACTCACTTTAACCTTGTACAACCCCATGTATTTAACCTATCACAGGGTTGACAGTATTACACTTCCAGGTTTAAGGTCTTTGTTGCATTTTTTGTATCATGTTGATGTTAGAATTCATTGACTATAGGGAAGGATGTTAAAGGCAGTAGAACAAGCTGAGACAAGCATTAGTTGGTTACACTGATACATTTTAATGCATTTAATACACCCAGAACTGCAGTTCTAAATAGAGTTGGGAATTTGTAAACGATTTTCTAGAAGTTTGGTTTCGTTTGATGGTTCTTGAACCACTGCATTCTTCTGCCAATGTGTATGAAACTCCATGCTAAAATATTAGTGTTTCATAGAGGAATTGATTTTTAAAGGCCCACTGAAATGCCTTGAAACGCGCCACATTATTCAATGTGTTGATGTAATTTCCACTGAAACAGGAAGACAGGGTGGTACATATCAAACAGCTGCTTCCCTTTTTTAAAATAGCCAATAGCGTTTTGTTTATATCACAGCTCGGCTAGAGCTGTTGAGCTCAGTAAAGCCGCAGTTTCTTCCTAATCTCCAACCGTTTCTCCTCCTAATCTCTATATCACTTTAAAATATAGTATTCTGTGCAGAGAATAGAGAAATCTCACGCATATGATCCACTCTGTGCTATCGTGTCTCTGGACCGGAGCAGACTGTGCGTGCACTGCGTCAGTTCGCGCAACACTAACATGAAACCAGACATTCGTCCCAATGGAAAGCATATTTTCTGAATCGTTCCCTATCCCCTATATAGTGCACTATGTGGCATTTCACCATCTAGAAAATGGTAAATGTGTGAACAAGTGACCAATTTCAGCTGCAGCTTCAACGTCTATTTATAATGTACGCGGCAGGCTGCTTTAGATTCTAAAGAGCATTTGATTGGACAGAAAATCTGATGTGAAGCTGAAGTGTAGAGTGATGTCATCATAATTATTGATACATATTGGCGGAAGAGAGATACTATTTTTTGAATGCTTCTATTTCCAAAATGCAAATTTTGTCATTGTTTTGGAGCACACTAGATTATAGATAACGGTAAGGCTAACATATTCATACTAAAAGCCAATGAGGGACTTTCATGGGGAGACAGCCCTACTGTGAGCTGGTTGTTAATTGATGGTATATGCTTTTGTCGAATCCATCAGTGCGTTGTCAACTTATTATTTAAATAATCGTTTTACTACCCATGATTCTGCAAAGAACTCCTCAATCAGAGTATTGTGGTGTGCTAACTTTCAAGGGCTTGCCCACTCCCATGCTAATAGTCAGACTCCCTACACTGTGTAAGTGCATTTATTCAGCCACCATAATCACAAAGTCGAGATTCCTGTTTGAATTTATCACAGTTTGTTATTACTATTTAGTCGCAAACAGCACAAGCAGTCTTGTGAAGGAACACAAACTGGCTGCATTACACATTAGTTTGAGCAAAATATGGTAATAGAGAAGTTTTTTTTTTCCCTCCCTCCCTCCCTCCTTTTTTTTTTGTTTACATTCCAAAAGTGTGCATGCTTGTTAAGGGAAAGTTAATTAAAATACTGGGCGGAAAATCTATATATTTAAAGTGCCCCTATTATGCTATTTTAAAGTTTCCTAATTTTGTTTTGGCGGTCTCCAACAGGCTTACATGCATCAAAGATCAAAAAACAGTTTAATTTTCTCCTAATATACATTGCACATCACCACAATGTTCAATGATTCTCAAACGACTCGTTGGATGAATCAGTCTCTAAATCCATCCTTTCCGTGAGCCTACTCTGCTCTGATTGGTCAGACAGCCCAGTCAGTTTTGATTGGTCTACCGACCATCTCCATAAATGAACTCCAGCTCCATTCAGGAAGCTTCCTGTTCCTTAAGCTCAGCGATTGTACACACTGTAAAGGCAGTAATGATGACGTTGATTTTACATAAATCCCATCGTGAGACCGAATCGATGATGAAACAATGGAAGAATACATTTTTCAACCCGAACCTTGAGCAGGACGTTTCTCAGTGATGCTACTCCGTTTGAGGTACATTGAGGTGTTTCAACTATAATTCCTCACCATCAGCATTAGCAAGTGTGCTTCCATCAACAAACCTGTATGTGTCTGTCTAATGTATTGCGGTGCACATGTGGGAACTGTATCAGTAACCGTGCATACGTTAGCCCAGCTGATGTAAACATTAACATGGTTTGCAAAACAAGCTTGCTCCATCCTTTATCTTTACTCAAAGTAGTGAGAATGACAGACAATCTGCATTAATAGACATCGTTTTTTAGGTAATACTGCAGCCCACATCAGATTTACAGTAGTATTTCAGTAAGACCGTAATAACGTGAGTTGGCCAGTTAGCCAGATACCTTCACAATAAACACATTGTAGAGCACAACGTCTTCTCGACATGATGATATCCAGTAGGGCTGTAACGATTTGACCAAAAATAAAAACCTCAATTAATTGAATATTTTACATCGATTACGATTAATGAACGATTATTTTGCTCTTTTTTTTTTTTTTTTTTTTTTTTCCTCATAAGGTTTTTGAGTAAGTTGCTGAGAAGGTTTTTACTGTAAATATTTTCTACCATTAAAGGTGGAATTTTTTTTTCTAATGAAAAAGTGCATTTCTTTGTGATTTTAAAATACTTGAAGGAAACGGTTCACTTTCAGCAGTTATTGTCTATGGGGCAGATTTCTGCTTGTTGTACATCAGATATAGATATAAATAACACAGTAGGCCTACAATATGCTAATGTTTTGTTGTGACGTCACAACGAAACTGCTTGTGACTCGTTTGAAAAACGATTTGTTTAATTGACTCCGAGTCGACTCTTACTTTTGATAGACAATAACTTTTTGTTTACGCTGCACTTTCAGATTTAAAACTTTGCAGGATGTTTTCATTCACTTAGAACTGTTACACACTACATGAAAAGTAATTTCTGAAAAATCCATAATAGGATTCTTTAAGATACAAGCTCTTAACATCTGCTTGCTACCAATTCAAACTAACGTAAATGGTAAATGAAAAGCGTTTTCTGGATAAAGACCTTGTGTTCCAGGAATTGGGACAAGGATAGTTAGACCCAAAAATGACATGTCTGAATATGAGTGTTTATGCATCTGTTTGTGTGTTGGCATTTTTTAATGATAGTTCTAGGTGTCCTTGTTTTCGTCTTTCCCTCCTGCGTTGTTCTTTGTGCAGTGATCTACAGCATTTGGCTTGATTTAACAAGTCTATGTTTGTTTTGAAGCTGAAGATGAGAGCCGGGGGAATAAGCGAGTCGTCCAAGTGGAAGAAACAGAAGCGCTCTCCCCGCCCCCCTCGTCACATTGTCCGCAGTCCCTCAGGACAGATGGATCCAGCCCAGTCCAGTACCCTCACCAACAACCTTTCAGGTATACCGACTTGTTAAAGTGAGCTGAGCAATGTGATGGAAACAAATAGTTGAGTCAGTGTTAAATTTAATCAGTTCTTTAAAACAGACCGTTTGAACGGATTCATGCAAAGTTTGATATATGCATCAAACATAGCTTTTTGAACTTTGCTATTAAGATATCTGTCTTAACACTCTCATACTTGCAAGGTGTGAGAGGAGGAGGAATAACGAATCTAGTTTAATAACAATTAAACTGTGGCAAAATAAAAAAATGTACATTAATATTATCACAAAATGATTGCTAAAATGTATTTTGCCTGTAAAATCATGCTATGAATATTCAGTTTATTGCCCAGATTTTATGTAATGAAACGCATGTGCGGTCACTCTGTCCTCATCCCAATGTATCTATTTCAGGTGGAGTTCCCTTCATTGAGCAGCACAGTGGAGGCTCTTTTACTCTTCCTGGTTCAGACAGTGCAGCTTCCTCCATCTCCAGCCCAACCACTGACAGTGGCTTAGACACCGGCTCTAAAACCACCTCAAAGGAAGATCTCACTGACCTGGAGCAGAGTAGCTCAACGGCCACCACTCCCATGACACCCTCTACAGAGCCAGGCAGACTGGAATCGCAGGTAACCCTCAAACCATCAATAAATTATCCAAGTACATATGAAGACTTCAGATGCAAAAGCCGTTAAACGTCACCTCCATCAAAAATGAGATGACAATATTGAGCTTATGCACTGCGCACATAGTACGATTAATCCCAGCTAAATCCCAGCCTCAGCCCATTCAGAAATACAGGTTTGTTGGCAGAAACCTCGAAACGCCACTTCCCTTTGCCAGCAAAAGCTTCTAAGTTCACAGAACCAATCAGAAAATGTGAATCGAATCAAATGATTTCAAGATGAATGACGGCATGTGTATGAGCCGGGTTTCAATTATCGAGCTGCAAGTTTTAATGCTGTTTAGCTAATCGAGATGTTTAAATGTTTAGAAGAAGTTTTTACTAGAAATGTACAATTTATGACAATGGATTGTTTAGATTTGACTAATATCACTTTAATGCACAATTTACTTAACAGTAGCCTACACTTCTTAACAGTTATTTACTTATTATTTATTCTTTATTTATTTTTGATACATCACGTGGCAGTAGTGATTTTGCAAATGTTTACTAGGTCTTTTCCAAAGAGATTAGAAGTTTTTGCAAAAAAGTCGCACACATGGACAAATTTGTTAAATACCACTGAATTGACTAAAGTGAATTTTTTTTAAAATAAGGCATTTCAATAACTGACTAATAATGTTAAATTCAAGTTAAGCCATTAAAGTGAAATTACTGAACCTAAACGCATTAAAAAATTAAAGTAAAAATGCTCATTTAAAAGTAAAAATGTCAAACAGACTTACAAGTTTTTGCATCTTCTTTGCAAGTCGTCATGTTTTCTGAGCTTGATTGTATGATGTGTGTGTGTGGTGTCATCAGTGTGAGGGCAGGGAAGTGGAGCGTGCCCAGTCAGCCTCAGTGGAGTCCATTCCTGAAGTTCTGGAAGACAGAGACTTGCTGCTAGCTGACCAGTCTGATTTGGCATCGGTTCACGACATGGACTATGTGAACCCCAGAGGAGTCCGCTTCACGCAGTCCACCCAGAAAGAGGGTAAGAGAAATAGTGTTCTCAAATGTTGTACTTTAAGGCCCCGATATACTCACAGGGATTTTTCCCCCGTTCTTCGCTTGGGGGTAAAAATAAATGTTTGAAATGCCTTTTGCAAGAGGTATAGTGTTGGCGCACATCCTGACACTGTCCATGCTACTGGGAGCAGTGTTTAGATTAATGTTAATGTGTGCTATGTGCTTTCCTTTCAGTAACAAAATAAACGCACAACAAAAATGACAGCGGTGAAAAAACTACAGATAAGAAAGCATCTGATCGTAGCGTTATGGATACATTTCCATCAACTGTCCAATGCGCACTCAAGTCATGTCACATTTATTTATATACCACTTTATACAATAGATTGCTTTATAGCATTAAACATAAAAACAGTGTCAGTGTCACTTTCAATTAGAATTACAACTTAATTTCTACTATAAAGCAGCTCTCCAGTTCATGTGTTCATGTTCATGTCTGATCTTGACGGACCGAACAGAAGAAATAAACCTGAAGATTTCCATGTTAAAGAAGACTGAGCCCCAGAGAACTTGTACCTATTACATAATAGCCACAGACCAATGTTAGTTCAAAGGTGTTCAGAAAGTTCACTGACAAGCTGTTTCAAAATCCTGAAACAAACTTTATTTTGGCCTAATTTGAAATAACGTTACACCATTTCATTCTTCACTTTCACTTGAAGTATATCAGGGCCTTTACTAGGGGTGGGAGTCTTTTCTTACCTCACAATTGGATTCAAATAGATTCTTGAGGTCTTGATTTGATTCAAAATCGATTCTTGATTTTGAATCAAATTTTGATATGTATACATAGATTTGATTGTAGTTTACTGTTTTGTGTTACTTTTCTGATTTGACTGCGGTAGACAGTTTAATAGGTCTAAAAGAAAAAAAATATCACTGAAGACTTGAAATAAAAAAATGTTCTTCCCATTTTAGTCAAGCCAACATTATAAAACAAAACAAATGCCATATAAGCTGACTGCAATCATTGCACACATGTCTTCTGTAATAAAGCAAGGCAGCCCTGAGACAAATTCATACTAAAAACTACTTGGTACATGAATAAAATTCCTTGGTACAAAAATAAAAACTTTTGCAAATATAAATAAATAAATAAAATAAAAAAAAATTTAATAAACAATTGGACAAATACAATAGAAAAGAATATACTAATTAAATAAATAAAAAATCAGGTACAGTAGCCTAGTTTTATTTAATCTTAAGAAAGTCTTAAGACCTTTAAGTCTTAAGAAATACTGCAGAAATGAAATAATCAAATATAAAATAAAACACTGTATAGTCTTTACTGTATGAATTAAATGTAAATTGATTTATAATAAATACAAAAGTGATTCAGTCAAAAGCAGTGTGATTTTCTGATTTTTTTTTTAAATTAACATTAATACAACTGAGGGCACCAGTTTATTAGTCCCTTTAAGAACAAATGCATGGATCTAATGCACTGTTACCAACAACAGTTTGCTCCCAACTATTTATGTTCTCATAGGACATAACAGACTGTGTTTATGTGAATACTCCACACAGTTTTACATAATTGTGTGCATTCGACTATTCAAGCGCAATAAGCTGTTAGAGAATTTAATTCCGGATCGCATGCATCTTAGAGGTGGAATCTGTGGCTTATTGTGATTAATAGCACTCTAACATGTCAATAACTTTTAAGTAGTACAGCGAAGTTAAGAAATGTAACACTTTACAGTATCGATTTTTGAAATTTGTGGATCGCTGTGAATCGGCAGAAGATAGAATAGTGATTCATATATGAATCGATTTTTTCCCCCCAGCCCTAGCCTTTACACTCAAGCTTCCTGAAGTGCCATTGGAGTCCCATTGTGTTTATCCAGGTGCTGCTTTAATCCCGTACGGTCTCCCATGCCTGAGAGAGCTCTTCCGGTTCCTCATCTCTCTCACCAACCCACATGACCGCCATAACTCGGATGTGATGATGCACATGGGCCTTCAGCTGTTGAACGTGGCCCTAGAAGCCGCACACTTCGCCCCCTACCAGTCGTTGCTCTGTCTGGTCAAAGATGAGCTCTGTAGACACCTCATACAGGTGAAACTTTGTTCTTCTCTAACCTAACTTGTGGGTTTCTCTAGGGCTTTTCACACTTAAAAGCCCTTCGGATATTTTCAACTGTACTAAATGTTCTACATGTGTCTCTTTCTAGTTGTTAAATGTGGACCGAATGAATCTGTACGCTGCCTCCATACGTGTGTGCTTTCTTCTCTTTGAAAGCATGCGAGAACATCTCAAGTTCCAGCTTGAGGTAAGTGACTGAATGAAAATTTTTCTCTGCTGAGATGTATGCCATCTCGGATGCAGAACAGTCACTCTTTATATGCCTCCACAGATGTACCTGAAGAAACTAATGGACATCATTACCTCAGAGAACCCTAAAATGCCCTATGAGATGAAGGAGATGGCTCTGGAGGCCATTGTACAGCTCTGGAGAATCCCCAGCTTCGTCACAGAGCTCTATATAAATTATGACTGTGACTTTTACTGCTCCAACCTGTTTGAGGACCTCACCAAATTGCTCTCTAAGGTGAGCCACTCCAACTTCAGGCATCCTGCTAGCAGGGACTTAGGCCTAGTCCACACATACACAGGTATTTTTATAACCAGAGTTTTTCCTCCTACGTTTTAAAAAAACAATCGCGTCCACACAAGCACGGTTTAAAAAAATCTCCGTCCACATGAAAACGCAAAACCGCGCTATGATTGGCTGCCTGATTTCCACATGGGTCCCATCCACGGCACCGATGCACTGAGGGATGCTATGGGCTCAGTGAAACCCTTCTTCTACAAGTTTACTTTGGACTCAGTGACGGGTAACTGTACACAGGGGCAGGGCTCAAGTGGACTGAAGCGTCACACACTTGCCTTACTATGTTGTATTATTGCATTCTGGCGCCTCTGTTCTGCAATACAATGAGATAACTGCGCATGTATCTGTATACATGTGATAAGCGCTGTTAGCAGAGTTATTAAAAGCTACGTCCGCCATTGTAAACAAAAGCGTTAACGGCGCACAATCTGACGTCAAACAGGGGAGAGAATGGCGTACACTTCGACTTAACAAGCCGAAATCTCCGGTTTCACCATCTATACGACAATGCCGAGTTCCTAAAAATCTTCACCCTGGCCGGAGTTTTCAAAAAAGTCCGGTTTCAGTAACCGGATCCTGCGTTTGCGTGTGGACGAACAGCCAAACCGCATAGAAAAAGCTGCGGTTTTGAAAATACCCGTGTTCGTGTGGACAGGGCCTTATGAGGAAGAAATGGATCTAAAGTTTGAAAACAGCCCTTGGATACTATTTGGTATAGTATCCTCTAGCTATGCAGAAATTAATTGCGTCACCTTAAAATTAATATTTTACAATCTTCTAGAGCTACAAAATACTCCCACAATTCTGAAGACAACTAAACAAAATCACATGTAATTTGCTAGAGGTTCTAATAATATATTAATTGCTACTGTCAATTAAATTTTTTTTTTTATTAATTTGAATTATTATTTTTTTTTTAATCAGTTTGAATGATTCGATGACTCATTTTCATTAGTGGTTGAATCAGTGTTTTTGAACCAATCTCTTGAATGATTCAATGGCAAATACATTTTTTAACAGTCACTTATCATCACCTACTGGCATAACAATGTAATCAATACAATCTTTGAAGCCTCAAGTTTCTTTCAAAAAGTTATTTACTCTATTTTGATCGTTACTGTAGACGTTAGTGTTTCTGATCTATAAACTTTTATCCCAGTACTTCTGTGATCAGAAATAATTTTACTCTGTGGTTGAAAAGACATGACAACTGCTCTCTGGTCAGAGGCAGCGCAAACACATATTTGAATGCTCACTGTGATCGTACTTAGTTTAATAGACATAGCCGAATCGAACTGTGTGGGTGTTTGAATCGTGATTACGTTTTCTCTTAATGTTCATTTAATATAGATATTAATAGTTAACATAATTGCATAAAAATGTAATGAAAATGTATTAATAGTGGAAAATGCCAATGCATTAAACATATGTATTTGTTTTAAATGTAGTTAAAAATGTGGAGTCATGCATGTACGTTTTGTGTTAACTTTAATGATTAATTGGTGTTATTTTAAATAATGTTTGACTGGAAATTAGCAGAGTAACAGTTAACATTTTTCATGATTCAGTTTGTATTATGGCTCTGTGATCACGTGTTATATTGTATAAGGTTAAACAATTACAAACTTTGAGGCAGATACTGATATTTTAACACTGCAATCAGTCAATGATTGGGTTGGCAATTTTTGTTTTTCAAAAAAAACTTTTAAGCACATGTTTTACAAGCATTAAGCCACATTATTGTTTCACCTCTAATAGAAATTCCTGAATGTTTCTCACATGAATAATTATGAAGTTGTTTATTATATGTTGTGTTATGTTTGCAGAATGCCTTTCCAGTGTCTGGGCAGCTCTACACTACCCATCTCCTCTCACTTGAAGCCCTTCTGACAGTGATTGACAGCACAGAGGCTCATTGTCAGGCCAAAGTGCTCAACAGTTCTGCACAGCTGGACCAGTCAGAATCATCAACAGTAGAAGGAGACAGTTCAGTCATTACAATTACAGATTCATCCACAGGTGGGCAGAATCAAGAGTCTCAGGATGGACACTAACTGAAGTGCTGTAGTAAATGAAGAGAACCAAATCAATTACAGTTGATGATGGAGCTTAATGTTAAACTCTTCTTTCGTTCACTGCATACAGAGGCTGGCAAATCGGTACCAGGTTCTAATGGGCAGAATGCTGTGGTGTCAGAGACGAGGGCTGCCTGTCCTCCCACCAGCGGTCATCTGATGGCAGAGAAGATGAGATTTGGCAGACAGGACCAGGAGGAGACAGACACGGGTACTTTACGGAGTTGTTTGTTGTTGCAAAACATAGGACAACATACTCATTTATTTACAGTAAACGTTTGAGGATTTAGAGTAATCTGATTTGTCTTAATCCAACAGAGAAGAAAAGCTTAAAGAAGCCTCGTCGTTTCACCAGCTATCTTCCAGAATCTCAGGAACTTTTGGAGATCAAGAGCAAGAAGAAGGTAACCATACTTTCATCTGCTTTTCTTTGCTTTTTACATTTCTGAATATTTAAACCCTCAAATTTGCACTTTAATGGCATTTTCGTTTCTGTTTTTGTTCTTCAAAGCTTCTGATCACGGGTACAGAGCAGTTTAATCAGAAGCCCAAGAAGGGCATTCAGATCCTGCAGGAGAAAGGCCTGCTCAGCAGCCCCATGGACAATAATGAGGTGGCCCAGTGGCTGAGAGAGAACCCCCGTCTGGACAAGAAGATGATCGGCGAGTTTATCAGCGACCGCAGGAACACCGACCTGCTGGACAGTTTTGTCAAGTAAACCTTTTCTTTTTAGCATGTTTTTTTTCTGGTTGGTTAGGCTAGCTGCATATTGCCAACTCAAAACATTGGTTAGGGATGTTGTTGTTTGAATTTTATGAAAACGATCAAGAAATGGAAAAACTTTCAATTTAGTGTGGCTTTGAGGTCATATTTCACACCAAAAGAAAGAACTGAGAAATTATATTCTGTTTAAAAGAAAATAAGGCCATTTTAGGATTACTTTAAAGACTAAACGTTTATTTTACCCCATTCTTAAGAGAAATAAACAGTATATTTTAATATTTTACCCCATTCTTATTACCATAATATAGAATAAAAATATAATTGTCAATATGTAATGCAAAAAAGTTTTAGTTTTATATACTTTAAATGTATGCTGATTTAAATGGAATAACATTGGTTTCACTGTAAAATCTTGCTGTATTGCAGAAAATGAAAATAACCACTGAAAACCCCTGAAATGTACAGGATTTATTTAAAGGCATAGTTAACTCAAAAATAAAAATGTTGTTTCAAACCCATAAGACTTAATGTTCGTATTGAAAACACAAATGAAGATATTTTTAATGAAACCTGAGAGATTTCTGTCCTTCTAATGAAAGTTAATTCCACCAAAATGTTCAAGCTACAAAAAGTTCATAAAAACCTCTTAAAAGTAATACACATCAATCAAGCCTTCTGAAGGGACATGATCGCTTTATATGATAAACAGATTTAATTTAGGCTTTTTTGTAACATACCGTTGCTTCTGACCACTTTAATGCATCCTTGCTAAATAAAAGTATTAATTTAATTTAATTTAAAAAATGTTAAGGAATGTGTTGGTGTACTGCAATAAAGTATAGAATTAATATGACAATATGTGAAATGCAAGAATATGATACTTTACATGAAAATGTTTTCATGGTTCTAAATAAGAGTTATTAGGGTCTTTAAGAGAGTTGGTTAACATTCAACAACACCAACTTCTTGTTTTTCAAACACTCATGTAATCGAGTCTAACATCTGAAAATTGGATGTCTTCAAGCTTGATGTTCTTTTACCCAATTCTTGCTCGAAATGACTGTCAAAATAGAGTTTGAGATAATTATACCTTAATGTTATTTTAAGGCCATCTCTATCTCTTCCTCAGCACGTTCGGCTTCCAGGGCCTGCGCATAGACGAAGCGCTCCGCTTGTATCTGGAGGCATTCCGTCTTCCTGGCGAAGCGCCTGTCATTCATCGGCTCTTGGAAACCTTCACTGACAACTGGCATGTAAGTCAGCTGCCACACACACACAAGCACGGACTGACATGAATATATATATATACACACACACACACAAACACACACACATATATATACTCTTTAAATAGGTTGTAGGTTCGCTGCAGTCACAGACACAAGCATTCTTACAGTTCTTCCATTACAACACTCCAAGGCAATCCTGGCCACCAACTGGCCCCATCATCAGGTAATTAGGGACAGTGGAACAGCAGTTCGCTCGGGATCAAGGACGGGGTCATTAGTCACGCAGGTAATCAGGGAAGAGGAAAATGTTGCACTGGGAAGTGAGACACATCCATCTGCCCTGCAGTAAGCAGCTCAGGCGATCCGAGAACATTTCGCACACGCTCACTTACGTGCATGTTAAAGGCAGCTCTCTGCGTGTAACCTGGAAAGTATTCGTAGTAATTTCTTTTCTTAGTCGCCTTTCTCAATCACTACGAATGAGCTCATATGATTATGCCACATAGACATGGGGGTTGTGCCCTCCCCGATGCAGCAATGTATCGAAACGGGAATGGAGTCAGTGTCTGACATTTACACTGGCAGGAGATCCCGGAAGAATTACTGTGCCCTTTTATATTTTTTCTTGTGGTGAACGATCCTTCAAAAACGCGTGGCTGTAAAGATGAGCGTACATATTAGGTGATTTGATGATGCTCTTCTCTCAGTCAATTGAATGGCCTTGTTCTCCTGTGTGCAGAAAGTGAACGGTAATCCCTTCCTGACAAACGACGCTGGCTTCGCTCTGGCTTATGCCGTCATCATGCTAAACACGGATCAGCACAACCATAACGTTCGAAAGCAGAACATCCCCATGACGTTGGAGGTGAGCGACACATGTTCCTGTTACCAATGAGAATATCCAGAAGTCGTTCACATGTTCAGGGCCACACATGCAATCTCTCTCTGAGAGATCAGTTTCGGTTCTTTGACTTAACAGTATAAGATGAGTGTATTACATGTTATGCGTGTAAGTGTGTTATAAAACCATCTGTCTAGATTTGCCACACATGCAGATTACCGTTATGCAGCCATGCCTCACTTTTATGTGCTTGAAACAACTGGCCTCAATTTATTGGGGCTTTGAGGTCCAATGAAATACAAAGATGTCAGCCACAGCAGTCACGTGTACATGTTATTAATGACTTGCATCATTAAAAGAAATAACACTTTAATGCATCTAAAGGTGAAGCATGGATTGTCAGTTTTTGCACTCAGTTTTACCTATATTTTAATCTGTCATGCTCTACCAAAACTGAAATCCTCTAATTCTCAAAACTTAACAAGAGATACAGTAAGCAAGTACCAGTGGCCCAATATATCACATGACCCAATAGAGGGTCATATTTTCACACCAAAATCAAAAGGAAAAAATTATCAATTATGGATTCATTAAGGTAATCAAAAAATCCCATCATTACCATAATGCAAAAAAAAAACCCCGCATAAAAACAATTACTCTCATTTGTTGTAATATAAACAAAATCCCATTGTCATTACCATAATGCAAAAAAAATTATAAAAGTGAAAACCAATCAAAATTTTGGGGTCTGTAAGATTAAAAAAACAGTCTCACTAAGCTGCATTTATTTGTTCAGAAATACAGTAAAGACATTAATATTGTGAAATATTATTAAAGCTGAATTTTCAGTATCATTACTCCAGTCTACAGTGTCACATGATCCTGCAGCAATCATTCTAATATCCTGATTTGCTGCTCAGGAAAGTTATATAGCAATATTTATTTTATATTCTGTTATGAATGTCTTTACTTTTGACAAATTGGAAGTGTCCTTGCCAAATAAAAGTATTAATAAAAAAAAAAAGATTCTTACTTTTTATATAATTGTGTTAGGGCTGAACAATATATTGAAATATCGCAATATGTATATCGCAACGGCAGGCAATATCTGAATGATTTTAATAGGCTACTTCAACATTGTGAAAATTCTACGTTTTAGGTTGATGCATATAGCAGAGAATAGACTGGGCACACAACTGTTACTTATGTGACTTGCTTGATGTTAAAAAGAGTTATTAAACACAATAACTTGTGAAAAACAACTCCTTGCAGTCTGCTGTCTGACACACACACACCGAAATGTGTGCACAAGCCGTTCTTTTTTTCGTGTCTTGTTACACACTCAAACTGTCAAATACACACAGTTATGTCAAAATGGCTGTCTGGATGAGTATTCACTTGAACACAGTCGGTTATGCTTTAAGTGAACAATATCAGTTAAAGAAACCAAATGCGTGTCAATGGATCCGCGCATTAGGTCTTAAAGTGACAGCCTGCTAATACAGTAAACCTGCTAATACAGTAAACCTGCCGCAGTCTGTCAAACAACAAAAGAAAAAGAGAAAATCACTCTTGGCGTGCTCTTGGCGGAATAACCTTTGTAGCTTTCTTATGTATCAGTGTATATTTAATTCATGTGAAGACTACTGTTTTTAGTTCTTATTTTTAATAACAAAGATAAATTAAAATAACAAAAATAATTGTCCACCCCTATTTCAGGTGTCTTTGTTTACCTGGATGTTCTTGTTAAGTTTTAGGTTGATATAACTATATATTACTAAGTCAAGCAAAGAGTTTTTGGTATTTAAATATTGGCATTACATTTTTTGTTTGTTTACACTGATGTTAAAATTATATTGTCAGATTTGTGACATACATTTTTGCTAAAACAGTGCTGGTCACTTTCAGAAGTTGCAGCGATGCTTTCTTTTCTCAGAAAGAATGTGAAACACATAAATGGTATCATTCAGTTTTTAAATAATTTAATATAATTTAAATGGATTTTACACACTTAAAGCAATATCGTATCGCATATCGAATATCGCATTATTTAACAAGGATATCGCATATAGCCCTAATTTGTGTGTATTTTAATTGTAGAGTATTTGTAGCATTGTAGGTATATAGAGTACAGTACTGTAATAAACTATATATTTACTCTATAGTTACTGTAATGGCAAAACTGAGTGAGAATATGCCTGCTTTTCTTGAAAATACATGGTCCTAAAAATTGGAGTAAAACATAGGCTTTCTTTATTGCAAAAAAGAGTTCTTTCTATTTTTCTTTTATTTTGGCGTGAATTGTGCCCTGGACATGTTTTCATAAGATTCACCCTTAGATACGTGGCTGCAGCTGGTGACATCTTCACTTCAGCAACGGACACAGTTTTCCATGCGTTAACACCAGATCCATTTAAACAGATGATCGCACAAACCTTCCTGCTAAAAGCACTGGTGTTGTATAGGAATACAGGGAGCAGTGGGAATGGTAATCAGCAGGTATTCAACCAGAGCACAGAGGGGATAAGCGGCGGCGGAGTGAAAGGCGAGCAGCAGGAGACGAGGCAGGACTGGGCTTTTGGCAGGCGGCGCGTCCAGCTGTCTTGTCTCTGTGTCAGCTAGCGCGTGTGCGTCTGCTCCTACTCTCCAGCCATGGAAAATGCAGTCCTGGAAAGACCCTCCGTCCCTCTGTTTACTCCTCTGTTTATTTCTCCTTCTGTTCATCTCTCTCTCTCAGGGGAAGCTCAGGTTTCCCTTGCTTTACCTGCCATTAAGAAAGTATGCAGTAAAACAGTGGCCTAACGCCATCACTCAGCAGCAGACGTCTGTGTGTTTATTTGAGCTGAGGTTGGCCTTAGACCAGCCTGCTTAACACTAACACCTATTAAGTGACACCAGCGGTAATAAACCGAGACCAATTATTGGATTTGAAAGGTGATAGTTGGAGGATGTCGCTGTAATTGGATGGAATGAAGGCATTTTAATCAGTTTCCGCCTCCTGTTTGTTGTTTTATTTTATTTGTCTAGCAATTCAAGAAGAATCTCAAAGGTGTGAATGGAGGAAATGACTTTGATCAAGACATGCTGGAAGACATCTACAATGCCATCAAGTTAGTGCTTATGGATAGTTTTCATTACCTCTTACTTGTTGAACAGTTGTAATATAATTATATAAAATATATCAAATGCTGAAACACAATAAGTTTGACAGAATTAAGGATGGCCCTTTTACCCAAAGCCAGTGTGAGAGAGTTTTGGGCCTGTGGACGCACAGTCACTTGTTATATCAGGCACTTTATATGCAGTCACTGTCACTTGTTGATAACGGACGAATGACTCACAAACTTAAGCATTTAATTTTCACTGATGTGTAATATTTTGTTCATGCAAATTCTAATATAAATTTGAAACTAAGGTAAATTTACCAATCTGGCTGACCTACAGTCTGTATACAAGATTGTAGATATTGTGAAAATGACTTTCAATAGTCTTAGACGCATCAGTTAGATTGTTGAAAATGATCCTAGGATGCAATTGTTTGCCAGCAAAAGGGTATTTATCAGTGTGAATTTATAGCTGTATAATTTCCTATAATAAATCATTTGCTGCTACTTTCAGGGCATGTGATTTGGTGCTCAAGAAACATTATTTTCAATGTTGGATACACTATTTTTGTGCATGATTTTTTTTCTTTTTAACAAAGTAACTTTTGAATGGTTGTGTGTGTAAAGATTTTAAGTATGTATGTGTATATACACAAATAAGTAAAAATCTAAACGGCTTAATAGCTGAAAAAGTCATTGTTGAGCTCTGATGTTTATCATCTCTTATAAACCTCATGTTCTCTGGTCTTTAAGTGTGTGGATGTAATAGCTCTTGCTAATAATGTATACAATGGCTCAGATGGGATAAGCTGAGATAAACGAATGTGGTCCTGCAGGAACGAGGAGATTGTGATGCCCGACGAGCAGACAGGGCTGGTGAAGGAGAACTATGTGTGGAGTGTTCTGCTGCACAGAGGAGCCTCTTCTGAAGGGCTGTTCCTGCATGTGCCTGGCAGCAGTTACGACCGCGACCTCTTCACTATGACCTGGGGACCAACCATTGCCGCCCTTTCCTACGTTTTTGACAAGAGCCTGGATGACACTATCATTCAGAAGGCCATCACTGGGTTC
Source organism: Gobio gobio (assembly GCF_949357685.1). NCBI lineage: Eukaryota > Metazoa > Chordata > Actinopteri > Cypriniformes > Gobionidae > Gobio > Gobio gobio. The sequence continues at coordinate 40,394,403 of NC_137111.1, forward strand.
AGGTAAGACCGGCAGATTTGTAGACAGGTGTCGGACACAGCCTTTCAGCGCTCATTGCTAAGTAGTTTGTGTATTATTCAGTGATCATCAGACTTTTGTTTCTGCAAATGATTAAGATTTTGATTATGATGCCACACTCTTTCTGCTTTTAGGAAATGTGCCATGATCTCTGCACACTATGGCTTCAGTGACGTCTTTGATAACTTAATCATTTCACTCTGCAAGTTTACTACTCTCAGCTCTGAGGTAAGATGCATTCGGTTTCCTGCTGCAGCTTTAGGTCATGCGTGAAAAGATCTGATTGGGATTTGTGTGTCTTTAGTCTGTAGAGAACCTGCCCACCGTATTTGGCAGTAACAGGAAAGCTCAAGTCGCTGCTAAGACTGTGTTCAGCCTGTCCCATAATCATGGTGACATTTTACGAGAAGGATGGAAGAACATCATGGACTCCATGTTGCAGCTTTTCAGGGCTGAGCTCTTACCCAAGTCCATGGTTGAGGTGAGACGGGAGTGTCAACATATCACTTGATATCCCCTAACAAACACTTCTTGCTTAGAAGAAACCAACTGCATATAGCAGGAACATTGCTCCTAGATAATGTAGTCTTATTTAGATCAGGCAATAGTGCCACCTACTGTCACAAAGAAAGATCTGTTTAGATTTGTTAAATGTAAATTTGACACAATATTTCATTCTTGTTAAAAGGTTGAGGACTTTCTAGACCCTAATGAGAAGATTTCCTTACAGCGTGAAGAGACACCATCAAACAGGTATACTATATAGATAAAATTGAATTATTTAAGTTTTTTATACACACTTCCAGGTTGAAACAAGCTGCTTTTAGTGATTATCTTTAACTCTTTCCCCGCCAGCGTTTAAATTTTTTTTGCCAGCCACCGCCAGGATTTTGATCATTTTTCAAATAATGTAATGGCCCATAGAATATTTTGTTGTATGAATATCTGAGCATGCAATATGTCAAAATAAAGAGCAAACACTCTGGTTTTAAACAAAAAATCCATAACACTTAAATATGGGCATTTGATTTTTTTTCATATAAAAAAGCAACATTTTGAACAAAAAGTTGAGAAAATCACGTTTTTGTCAAAGACTACATCCAGATCCGATTCAGAGCGATGATCAAACATGCGATCACATCTGCTTACATACGATAACTTGTTTTTTTGCATCATCTTCACCTGTGTTTTGATCAGGAGATTTTGTACTCATCCAGAAGATGCTTAATATCGCCCATAGCGTATAACAGAAAAATTCTGTGTTTGGCGGAAAGAGTTGAGCAGTGCTATGGCTATAATGATCTGTTTTTCTGTGTTACATTATATAATGTATTGTTTGTTAATTTTAGTTATTACATAATTATTTCATAGTTATTACTTAGTTATTATACCTGTGGCTTCTAGTGCAGTATTAAATACACTTTTTGGAACTTTGGTGTATTTGAACTTGTGTTTGAAAACATCCCCACATTTGTTTTGTGAAATGTGACATTTATAAGTAAAAAAATTGTTTTTAATACTTGTATGCACATTTGATCACTCAAGTAAAAACATTTGATTCAACTGAAACATTCAAAATAAATGTAAAGATGTATGTCATCTGTATTGCATGGTTTTATTACAGTATCTTTTGACCAGACCTGTTTCTACCATGATGCTGCAGCGATTGTCGATATTCGTGTATTTGACTTTATATTTGTTACAGTGTTTATACTTAATACGTGAAAATCAGTCGTTCTGACTTTTGTGTGATGCCCTTGTGAAATACAAATAATGCTTTTATTAGAGCAATAACATTGATTGTGGTCCATGAAATATCATAATTTGTGTCAAATTTTTAACCCCAAACAGGATTTTTTTCAACTTAGTTTGTTTTTGAATGTAAACATAAACCGATCCCTTTGAGGTGCCTTAAGATCTTGGAAGTGTTTGTTTGTTAACAATAATTTCATCTATTCCTTTCCTATTCCACTGTGCTTCTCTCAGGGGCGAGTCTGCTGTATTGAGTTTTGTGAGCTGGTTAACATTGAGTGAACAGTCTGGGCTCAGAGGCCCCTCCACTGAGAACCAGGAGGCCAAACAAGCTGCCCTGCTCTGCATTAAGGTACAGCCAACACATTTTGTTTACAAAAGACATTGCGGTATAAGGTCAATCTGAATCCTTGCTCCATAAAATACTATCACGCGTGAATTAAATAATTTTCTCCCATTTCTTCTGTATTCACGTCAGCACTGTGACCCAGAGAAGCTGATTACAGAGAGCAAGTTTCTGCAGTTGGAGTCTTTACAGGAGCTCATGAAGGTGAGGTCCACATTTACAGACTGCATGTATACAGAAACCATTTTCTTTGGTGTGTTTCTTAGTTTTTACAGATTTGTTCATTATGCCATTTTTTATGTTTCCAGGCTCTCATCTCGGTGACCCCAGATGAGGAAACGTATGATGAAGAAGATGCTGCTTTTTGTCTGGAGATGCTGCTACGTATAATCCTTGAAAACAGGTACTGCATGTATGAACATGCTGCATTATCGCATTGAGAATTACTAGTTGACAGTGACTTGTAGATTTTTATAGAGCGATGGCTGTGTGTTTGCAGGGACAGAGTTTCATGTGTATGGCAAACGGTACGGGATCACCTGTACCAGTTATGCGTCCATGCTAGTGAGAGCTGCTTCCTGGTTGAGAGAGCAGTGGTGGGATTGCTCAGACTTGCTATACGCTTATTACGCAGAGAGGACATTGGCTCGCAGGTACACACACGTAAAGCACAAACTGTCATTGTGTTCGCTGCAAGCCATAACAGAAAAGTAGATTACATGTTCATTGTGGGAGTATAAAAGCGTAAAAACAAACAGAAAGTGCACAGCTAAATTAGACCCTAAGCAGTTTCCTCCCTCTCGCTGGATAGGTTCTCCTCTCTCTTCGCTTGCTGTTGATGATGAAGTCTCACGTCCTGTCCAGAGTCAGTCGAGAGGTGGCATACGGCTTGCATGAGCTGCTTAAAACCAACGCTGCAAACATCCACTGCACTGATGACTGGTACACGCTCTTTTCCCTTCTCGAGTGCATCGGGGCTGGGGTCAAACCTCCAGCTGCCATGCGGGTCACCAGCACCAACCCAGACAATGACACAGGTGATTCGGTCATTCCCACTTTTTTCACCATTTTATCTGTTAACATCCCTCAAGACACAGTCGAGAGTAGTGTGAAGTCCGTTTCCAGATTGGCTTATCTTGTGTAATCCTTTTGTTCCAGGTGCTCAGTCAGATAGTGAACTGAGTTCATATCATCAGAGTGAAGTGAGTCTTGACCGGGGATACACGTCTGACTCTGAGGTTTACACCGAGCACGGCAAATCCAGAATACCCCGTTCATCTACCGATGTGGATGTGGGCTGGCTAGTGGTGAGTGTTCACCCCATACCCCAGACAGGAAGCCTATTTGAGACAAATCCACCCTCACTAATGGCAATGCATCATAATTAGGAATGTTGCTTTGGATAGACATGTCCCGGTTTATCTTTGACAGTACATTATCATTTGAAGCACACATAAACATGCATATTGAATGCATATTTTCACATACATAATATTAACCGACTTCACCCGGCTCTCTCAGTACAGAGCAACTCAATTCCTGTGCATGCTTTAGTCACTTCCCGCATCGACTACTGCAATGCTCTTTTCTGTGGCCTGCCTTCAAAGCTTCTTTGCAAACTCCAGCTCGTACTAAATTCAGCTGCTCGAATAATCTGCAGATCATCTAGCTGAACACATTACTCCAACACTACGACACTTGCATTGGCTCCCACTTAAATATCATATTGACTTTAAAATTCTTCTTCTTACTTATAAAGCACTCTATAATCGTGCCCCTTCATACCTATCTGACCTTCTTTACATTTACACTCCCACTCGTAATTTAAGATCATCTTCTGCCCTTACTCTTGTTCTCCATCAAACTCGCACTACTTTTATGGGGTCCCGAGCCTTTAGTCATGTAGCCCCTTATTTATGTGACTTGCTGCCACAGGATGTGCGAAACTTTGTATTTTTAAATCTCGCCCTAAAAACCAGGCTTTTATGTGATTTTACTTTTATGCTTGTATCCAGTCTTTTCAGGCTGTAATAATGATTATTTGTCTAATGTTGTTTTTTCGTCTCTGTAAGGTGTCTTTGAGGGTCATGTAAGGCGCCAATAAATAACATGTATGAATGAATGAATGAATGTCCCCTAATATAACTTCTTTCTTTTTTGGACAGGTTGGTAAAGATGACCTGGATGGGTCTAAGGCAGCATTGACCCAATCTTCAAAGCCCCTGACACATCCTCTCATTAACCAATACAGTTTAACTCTTGGGCAGGACGTGGGTCTGCATGACACCAAGTCCCTCATCAAGTGCGTGGATTCCCTGTCCTTCATCGTCCGCGATGCTGCCCACGTCACTCCAGAAAACTTTGAGCTTTGTGTCAAAGCCATACGAGTGTTTGTGGAGGCTAGCCTTAATGGAGGTACGTATCTCTTATACAGAAAAGAACCAGGATTGGAAATGAACAGGGGCTTGGTGTAAAAAAAAATGCCACCTAAATTAATAAAAATCCCCCATAGGAGCAAAAAAAGTGTAAATGCACCTCTGAGCTGCATTAAACAGTCTGTGTTTTGTGCCACCTTGGCTTTTGTTAATACAGATTTAATTTGGGTAACAACCCTATAGTATCTTATTAGTCCATTTTATTTATTTATTAAATGTAAGAATTTGACAAAAGGTTACAAGTAGTTGCCCTTTTTAAAAATGATTATGTATGCAATGTGAAACAGGCATTTCTTGCATGCTTTCATTACTGAATACGCTGTGCGATCTTCAACACTGAAACCTGCCCATGTTGTGTAAAACAAATGAACGATCTTGTCTCATCTTTACACAACCACATGACACACAGCCATTGCTCCAGTTTGCATGCTGCCTCAATAACGAAATATTCAATGTTGCCACGATACAATTTGCATTTTATTTTATGATGGGTTTCGTTCCAAACAAACCTTTCGGAGGGCATTTTATTCAAACTTCATCTTGGAAGTTTGACTCCTTGAGGGATTAGTGTGTCTGCTTCACTTCCATGGCTTTGTAATTGGATGTGTCAGTGCCTGTAATCTCTTTAGTGCTGTATCTTGAGCTGTGCTCCTCTGGTGAGTCATTTAACTCGGGGGCAATTCAACTGTCTTGTGTGCCTTCTCCATTTATCCTTCACTCTGCCTCTCAGGTCCTCTATCCGGGGTGGTCGGTGATCTACAGTAGGCTTAGTCAAGACTCATTCAGCACTTTATAGCTCTGCTCTGCCAATCAGCATGGTCTTTTCATGAGCTAGAGGCGACTGTTTATGTGGGAAGATACCTGCTGTCATCAGGGGCTTACATGTTCACTTTGAGGGCGGCAGATCAAAGTTTTAAGTTTTGAACATCTAATGGATACAACAATGTGATAATGATATGGTATATATCTGCTTTGTTCTCCTTTCATTGGAAACAGAACACAATATTTTCAATGCAATCCCAAAATTGAGCGAGATATGTCTGAGACAGGTTCTTCTAACCAGCAAATAAAAGGGTGTGAAGATGGGCAGTCACACAGAGAAAAGCTCGCTAGAAAATCAGCACCTGTGATTCATTCTCATAGTTTTGTTTGCAGGCATTATCAAACAGCACAGGCTTTTACCGTGCTTGACGGACGTGAGAATGGGGCGGCGTGCGCTTGAAAGCTTAAATTGATTTCCCTTGTTAGTCACTCTGTTGATTGTTTCCACGCCCTCCGCAGGGTACCGCACCCACGAGAAGAAAAAGAGCCACAAATACGACTCCAAATCCAGCCGGCTCCGAAAGAAGCCACGCGAGAAGGATGGCGCATCCCGGAGAGCCAAACCGTCCAGTCAGCGGCCCGCCCGTTCCCATAGCGACGATGAGGAAGATGAGGGCGTGCCGGCCAGTTACCACACGGTGTCTTTTCAGGTTAGTCTGGACGTAAGTACAACAGCCCTTTCCCTAATTCCTAAATCTGTCCATCATCATGTTTGCAGATGTGTTTGGTGAGGGACGGGCATGTGATTATTTCACATTTGAAACTAGCAGAAAAATATTTATGCTTTGCTTCGAGGTTTGTTTAGTTTCTGACCTCATTTTTTATTTACAGCTTTTACAATATTTTAAAAAAAATGTTTTGCCAATTGTAACACCAGTAAAATTTCACATTTCCTGAAATAAGTTTCGATACCACAACAACAAAAATGAAAATGCTACTACACATTGCATTAGTAAAAGAAAAAAACTAATAATAAACAATTTCAGACAAAATACAAATGCAAAAGACAAAATTATGAACTGTCGTTTCAAGTAAAACTTCCACTAAAAGTATTCAAGTTAAAAATAAGTATATGTACTATACCCTTACTTTTACTGTATTTTATTTATTATATATTGCCATATTTTGCATTAAGAAATTCAAGCCTACTTTTTAATATTTTCATGAAAAATTATTTAAAATTATAAAGTACATTTGTAAAATCAAATGTATCATGGTAGTATTTGTTGTACTGCTCTTTAAAAATAACTGTCTGACCAGGATGATTTTCACAGTAATGACAGTGAGAATTTTTTAATGATTAAATATTGATAGTAATAAGCTCTTAATTATCATTTTAAAAAGTACATATACAGTACCTGTTAAGTTCGGAAACATTACTGTTTTTAATTTTGAGTCGTTTATGCTCATCAAGCCTGCATTTATTTGATAAATGTTGTAAAATATTATGTGAATTTAAAATAATGGTCTATTCTAATATACTTTCAAATATAATTTATTCCTGTCATTTTCATCAGACGTTACTCCAGTCTTCAGTCACATGATCCTTCTGAAATCATTCTAATATGATGATTTATCATCAATGTTGGAAACAGTTGTGCTGCTTAATATTTTGTATAACCTATTTAGTTGTTTTCTTTTCTTTGAAAAATAAAATGTTTAAAAAGAACAGCATTTATTTAAAATAGAAATCTTATGTAACAATATACTCTACCTTTCAAAAGTTTGGGGTCAGTAATTTTAAAGAAAATAATACTTTTATTCTGCAAGGATTTGTTAAATTGATGAAAAGTGATAGTAAAGATTTATTTATGTTTATTTTGAATAAATGCTTTCCTTTTTAACTTTTTATTTATCAATGAATCCTAAAAAGTATCACAGGGTTCAAAAAGATATTAAGCAGCACAACTGTTTCCAACATTGATAATATCTGAGTATCAAATCAGCATATTACAATGATTTCCGAAGTATTATGTGACACTGAAGAATGATTAACAAAATTAAGTTTGTTTTCATATTTGCATTGAAATATGACCCAGACATTTCTTAGTGATATTTACCCAGGGCAGCATGCTTACCCCATCTTAATAACCTGAATAGTGCACATCAAAAACAATATCATGTTGTCGTTTTCTTTCCACATGTTTACCTTCCATGTCTTCGTAAAATAATAATATCTTTTGTCCCCATTAATAAGATGAATGCGAGTCTGTTAGGAAAGCAAATATTTGTTTAATAGACTAGATATTCCCTGAGTGTTTAGCGATTTATTAAAACAGCCTGTTTGCCCATATAGTTGTTAGACCTGATGCATACACTGCACACGCGAGCAGCCGGCATCTACAGCTCTTGGGCAGAGGAACAGCGCCATCTAGAGGATGCTGGCAGAAAGATTGAGGCCGACTCTCAAACTCTGTGGTCCAGCTGCTGGTGTCCACTCCTTCAAGGTCAGAGACTTATTTTCAAGCCTCAGTGTCAATCAAAAATGCATACATGCACATACGTAATACACTTGTAATATCTGATGTAATATTATTGAATGTATAAAAGAAACTGGATGTTCAGAGATAAGCTATAACGTATGCACTTTGGCCTTGTAGGTATGGCTTGGTTGTGCTGTGATGCACGGAGACAAGTCCGCATGCAAGCTCTCACCTATCTACAGAGAGCACTTCTTGTACACGATCTACAAACTCTGGACGCGGTGGAGTGGGAGTCCTGCTTCAACAAGGTGAACTATCTCTGTTTGTATCTGTAGTTGATGAGTTTAACATGCATTTTCATTTGTAAGAAACAATTTCTTCAATAAAAAGATCTGAGAAATGATGGTGATGTCTGTCTATCTTCAGGTTCTGTTTCCTCTACTGACAAAACTCCTAGACAACATCAGTCCAGCTGATGTGGGCGGCATGGAAGAGACCAGGATGAGGGCCTGCACACTGCTTTCTAAGGTCTTGCCTAAGTTTCTTTGCTCCTAACGTAAACCTGAATGAATTGAAAGGTTATTATGCGGATTATTTCATTTCTTGAAGTGATTTTGATAAGTGTTTTTGGTCTCCTCAGGTGTTCCTGCAGCATCTTTCTCCTCTGCTCTCTCTGCCCACGTTTGCTGCCCTCTGGCTCACCATTCTAGACTTCATGGACAAGTACATGCATGCCGGCTCCAGCGACCTTCTGGTGAGATGATCTCAGATGAGCATAAGAATCACCTGAATTGACTTAAAGGATTAGTTCACTTCAAAATGAAAATGTCCTGATAATTTACTCACCCCCATCTCATCCAAGAGGTTCATGTCTTTCTTCAGTCAAAAAGAAATTGTTTTTTGCGGAAAACATTCCAGGTTTTTTCTCCACACAATGGACTTCAATTGCAACCAAAATATTGAAGGTCCAAATCAATGCAGTTTCAAAGGGCTTCAGAGTCTTTTTTCCACAAAAAAAATTATATATGTATACTTTTTAACCTAAATTGCTCATCTTGTGCTGCTCTGCGGCGTGCCAAGGATTCCGTAATTACGCCGTAAAGGTCACGCTAGATGTAGGCAGAAGTACAACCCATGTGTTTACAAATCGCTCCTTTAGCAAAAAAGGTAAAACAACGATGTCGGACAATTTTGAAGTTGAAGTTGTTTTTTGGTAAAGGGCGTTTGTATTAGTCCTCGCACGTTCGCTTGGGGTGGTACTTCTTGACCTTTTTGACGTGATTACGCAATCCTTGGCACGTCATAGAGCAGCGCAAGATGAGCAATTTAGGGTAAAAAGTATATACATTTTTTTAATTTATTTTAATGACCGATGGTTTCACTAGATAAGACCCTATTCCTTGTCTGGGATCGCGCAGAGCCTCTGAAGCCCTTTGAAACTGCATTTATTTGGACCTTCAATATTTTGCTTGCCATGGAAGTCTATGATGGGGAGAAAAATCCTGGAATGTTTTCCTCAAAAAACGTAATTTATTTTCGCTGAAGAAAGAAAGAAATGAACATCTTGGATGAGATGGGGGTGAGTAAAATATCAGGAAAGTTTTATTTTGAAGTGAACTAATCCTTTAATTATAGAAATTATACACCCTAAAATGTTGTTGTCATTTTACCCTCTTCTCGTTCCAAACCCATATTATATTAACACCGACTGAAATTGCAGTCTGGTCATCACAAGTCATGTGGAATACATCTCCATCCACTTTTAATGTATAGAAAACACTAGATCAGATTTCTTCTTCTTCTTTTTGTTTCATGGAAAAACAACAAAAGCATTTGGAACTACACGGGGGGGGGGGGGGGGGATGTGTCAATTTCCGTTTGTGTGTGAATGATTCCTTGTTCAGCTAAAGGGTGTGTGATATAACGATATTAGACTGTGAACTATTAAAATGTCTCCACAATCTGCCTTTACAGAGAGATAGTTAGTATCATGATACAGTACACATTCTATCATATGTGGTTCATAGGCTGTTTTTGGTTAGCATCTCTATTGTGGTTACGCTCATGTGATATTGCATTTCATTGTCATCACGAAAGTTTATTTGCATGCATTTTAAAGCCTTGCCAGTTTTCAACGATTTTACTTCACTTCAAACGATTTTACATGCATGCTGTTCTGACATTCATTTTTGCACACATCCAATGCATGCACAGAAAGCCAGTGTGTGAGTACTGAACTAAGTTCTCTTTCGCATCTTACTGTGCTTAAACTGTCAAATACACACATGGTTCACAAACACAATCAGTTATGTTTTAAATGAACGTAAACGGGGAAAAAGTGGATGTGTATCAATTAGGGATGTAACGATACATAGTATATTGAGATATCACGATATAAAACTGCACCGATATATATCATTGATGTAAATTATATGATTCGCAAAATAGAGTTAGTTTTATCCAAGGCTCAGCTAACTGTATTTATAAAGTAGGCATATAAAATGTAAATTCTGTCATGTACTCGCTCTCATGTCGCTTCAAACCTATAAGATTTTCAAATCACAAATGAAGATATTTTTCAAGAAACCAGGACATTATTTCTGTATCTCCATTTACCTCTAAAACTTAAAAGATCCAAAAAATGTCATGCAGGCATCGTAAAAAAGTAATCAATCGAGTGTCTAATCCAAATACAATTCTTCTGAAGAGACATGATGGTTTTCTATGATGAACAGATTTACAACGACGCATATACTGTAGTAAACACGGACGTTCAAATGCTTGCATTATATGATAAAACAAGATGAGAGTGAGTAAATGCAGAACTTACCATTTACAGTTTGGGAATGGTCATTTTGACATGCTTTCTTGCGATTAGAACTGTGACTGATTGCATTGATCATCTGAAGTGCACACGCTCTGCCGGAATGACACTCGTCAAAGTGAAAGCACAAACATTTAAATCACCAGATTACATTTAGTTCTAGTAGTATGATTATTCAAAGCATTTAAGATGGTTTATTCTTATATGTGTAGTGCATTAATAGCAGGAGAGGCGGAACATGGCGAGCACCGGGAGAGTCTGTGTGCGTGACGCAAAAAATTAAAGACATTACTGACATTACTACATTAAACTACTATGTATAATGTTGAATATAATGTATAGTAATGCAATGGGAGAATATTTGTGTGTCCTGATAATTATATAAGAACAATAATATTATTTAAATAATAATAAACTCTTTTTTTTATTTTGGCTTAAAATATCACGATAAATATCGTATTGAGAGTTTAGTATCGTATCGTGACCCCTAGTATCAATATATTGGATCTGTGCATTGTTGGTCTTAGTTACATCAGCCTAATATTCCTGCTGCTGTCTGTGTCCTTAAAGGTGCAGTAAGCGATTTCTGAGAAACTGTTGATATTTGAAATCAAACCAAACAAACACAAAACTCCCTTCATTGCTCCACCCTCGAAATGTACGAACATGCTCTTTATCATCGCTGAAGCGAAGCAAAATAATGGTTTGTGAAAAATAAAAGCGAGTTGGTTGTTACACACCTAGTCCAGACAATGACACTCAACTTTCCTGTTACTGTAGATAACATTACAACAACAGCATATCTTGGTTTTGTGAAACAGCAAAACCAATGCTACTCTGTACACTCTGTATGGAGCAGAAACAACGTAACCTCAGCGTCAGTTTTCATGTCCCTCAGCCATCTCTCTCTTTAGTCTTTCTTCAAATCTCCCTTTTCTCACTCTCTCTCCTCCCCCGTCATGAGTGGACACGCCCCTACTGCTGATTGGTTACAAGTGTGTTGTGCTGCTGGGTCTTATCCACTTTCAACAGCGTTTCTCAGAAATTTCTCAGAAGAGAAAATCACTCACTGTTCTTGACTGAAGAACTTTCGTAGCTTTAATAATCAATCAATCAATCTATATTTAATTCAAACAGTTAAGACTATGCATTATTATTTTTTACATTTGATCATGCAATTTCTTGTTTGAATCCTACTGTTACTTAGACCTTCTGTAGCTGTTTATTTCATTTGTATCTTTTTTATATTGTATTTGTCCTGTTGTTAGTAATTTGCATCATTACATTGTTTTTGTTATCTTGTATGGTCGGCTATATATTTAAAATAAGGGAATTAGTTTGGCTGTCCTGCTCAGTAACTTGCAAAATAATCTTAAAAAACCAAATGAAAAATGGGTGTACAAGATTTATAGTAGAAAAGTTATTAAATCCTGATTGCTGATGAGTGTGTCTGACTTTGGTGCACAGCTGGAGGCGATCCCTGAGTCTCTGAAGAACATGCTGCTGGTGATGGACACAGCAGGGATCTTTCACAGCGCAGACTCTCGTACAGGCTACTCTGACTTGTGGGAAATCACCTGGGAAAGAATTGACTGTTTCCTGCCACGTCTAAAGGAAGAGCTCTTCAAACAGGCTGTCATCCCAGGCAATGATCACTCAAACACAATACTTTTACCATTTAATTGAATCCAACCACATAACACATTAACGGATACCTTCTGGTTTTTGTACAGAACCAGTGTGTAATGTTCCTGTGGAGGCCGTCCCACCGCCTGTTCCCATTACTCCAGCCTCTTCCCCTGTGCCAACCCCCTCACCAGTGCCAGTTGCCCCGGCAGAGCCAAACAGCCCCAGCAGACCGGCGTCGCCTCAGGATATGCCGCCGCCCAGTGCCAACGGTGATCGTAAGCGTTATTTATACACATGGTTGCGTCTTCTAATCCAGGCTACATTTATTTGATTTCAAGCACAAGACACGAAAGAGAACTCGGTTCTGCTCTTGTGCACTGTTTTCTGTGCCGGCCACATCCACAGCACGTGCTCAAAAAGCCGCCTCTCATAATACCATAATAGTGCACGGATACTGAATTGAGTTCTCTTTCCTATCTTGCAACGGACACAAATACACAAAAAAATGTCAAAATATCCTCATAAACACGGTTGTGTCTGAAGTGAACGTAAAAAGGTGAGAACGCATGGATCAGTGCATTAGGCCTTAAAGTGACAGCAGACTAATAAACCTGCTGCCGTCTGTCATTGCTATTAACCAAAGAACAAAAGAGAAAGAAAATCACTCAATGATCATGACTGAATAACTTTTGTAACTTTAATAAGATTTCATCTATATTTTATCTATAAAAAGGAAACTAAAGTGTTATTTTACATTTGATTTCAATTTCTGAACTTTGTTCAGTTGTATTTATTTGTGCAATTGCTAATTTGCTGATTTGTTTCTCTATACTTGTCTTTAATGTTTTTATAATTTATATCAGTCTTTTTTTTTTTTTTTGCTCTTCAGGCTGCTGATTTTTTTGTTCATGGCATTCAGCTGCAACATTTGCAAAACGACACCGAAGAAATATGTTTGATATCTAAATGTTTATTTAAGTCAAATTATTTATTTGAGTCAAAGCTGGGAATCGATAAGAATCCTAATCAATAAGCATAATCTGAAATCAAAAAGGAATCGCTAAAATTCAAAGGATACCCAATTCAAGTCTTTGTTGAATAAAAGTATTAATTTTATTTAAAAATAATCTAAACTTGGTTTCCACAAAAATATTAAGCAGCAAAAACTATTTTCAACATTGATAAGAAATGTTTAAGAGATGAAAATTCAGGAATAAATAACATTTTAAAATACTGAAGTATAATAGTTTATTTTTATTTTTTAACAATATTACTGTTTTTACTGTATTTTGATCAAATAAATGCATCCTTGGTGAGCAGAAAAAAAAAACCTTAAAGGGTTAGTTCACCCAAAAATAAAAGTTCTGTCATTAATTACTTACCCTCACACGCGGAAGACCTTTGTTCATCTTCGCAACACAAATGAAGATATTTTGGTTGAAATCTGATGGCTCAGAAAGGCCTCCATTGGCAGCAATGACGTTTCCTCTCTCTAGACCCATAAAAGCTACTAAAGACGTCATTAAAAAGTCCATCTCACTACAGTGGTTCTACAATCATTTTATGAAGTGACGAGAATAGTTTGTGTGCAAAAAAAAAATCTAAATGGTAAATGGACTGCATTTATATTAGGGCTGAACGATACATCGAATTTTCATCGTCATCGCGATATGAACTCGGCCGCATTAACACATCGCAACAGACAGCCTGACACGATGAATAAGGGAAAACAGTTTACATGCGCCAATCTGAGTAACGTAGCCTATTCTGAATACTTGGATTACTTCCACATTGAATTGCGTTTTATAAGTGTAGGAATGCGGCCATCAAATCCTGCTTACTAAACATATATTATAAAATATTTAGCTAACGTCAAACGGGGCTCTTGGGCTGGTAAATCAGCACATTGGAGAATGTAAAGTTGCACGTCAATAAGCAGGGAGCACCGGCGGTGGTCGGCCAAAACACTTTTTTTTTTGTTTTGTATGTGAAGCTGTTTTACGTGAATAGTATGACACGAGTGAAACACAAAGCTTTATTTACAAAATAAATAATAGGTTCGCAATTAAATGTTACTACTACATCACAGCCATGGAAACATATGGATTCATGCCGAACGAGAGAGGAAGCTTTATGTGGTGAGCCAAATTTAAGTTTGCTTGCGTTTTGCGATCTGGTCACACGATTTTCCACGAATTTAACAATAGGTTTACTCCATTTTATTCTACTGGACATGGAATCTCTTATTTATTTTCCCAAATCCTCATTTACGTCTCTCACAGGGGATTAAACGTTTCTTTCTTGTTTGATTTATTTAGGAGTAGGCTATATTCGCATCATTTACTGTGGTAAAATAGAAAACGGAGTAGGACAGATACATTTTACTTCAAACTTTACTTTATTTAACACAGTTTGTGGTTGCTATTAGACTTGGTCAGGTTTTTGTGTAGCCTATAGCGTATTTCATACACGTCGGAGATCTTTAGTTTCGCTTTCTCTCACAGCGCATAATCAAAAAAATCTTTAACTAATATTTAACTTGTATTTATATTTCGATTATTTACAGATATTTATTTAAATGTTTTACAGGCTGTAGTATGTTGTTTCACTGACGGAAGTAGGCCTACTAAAATAAACACGCATGTTTGAGCCTTATATTTTTTATTTTCAAAATGTAGGCTATTTAATTGAGGTATATATACACCTCAATCTCAATTAAATAGCTACATTTTGAAAATAAAAAATATAAACGAATAATATATTTAACGAATATATAGCCTAACGAATTGATATATATAATATAGGCTATATAAAAAAATATAGGCGTGCATGCGTGTGTAGCCGCCACCCCCAACCACCGCGCCACTGCACAGTTACACTGCAGTGTTATATTTCGTTCTCCCTTCTCTTTCTTTAATATGAAATGCTTTTTGAATTTCCAAGATAGAAACGCTTTCTTGCCCTGGCTCTGTTGTTTTGGCTCCATCTCTACCTCTAGCTCCCGCTGCTCCTCTTTCGACTCCATTGTGACTGATCACGCAAACCGTGCATTTTTTCGTTTTCATTTTGGGGCTTCTGAGAAATGCATCGAGTTGCCTTAATTTATTTAGAGAGTAAATAAACTCATGAAACAGAGAAGTATCGTTAATGTAATCCAATGATTTCAACAATGTAACTGTATTCTAAATATCAACTATTTAAATTGCAACTGTAACGGAATACAGTTACTCATAATGTTTTCTGAATACGTAATGCCGGTACATGTATTCCTTTACTGCACAACACTGAACACGACCTTAAAGCACTAAGACATGGGAACAGTATAGCTAACATTCACATTTGAATATTTATCGCAAGTCATATCGTCATCGCAATATTAAACCAATGTTATCGCACATCGCAGCTTTTCCTCATATCGTGCAGCCCTAATTTATATAGCGCTTACAACAGACCCAGGGCCATCCAAAGCGCTTTACATCTTGCCTCACATTCACCCATTCATTCACTCATTCATACACCGACGCCGGTGTCAGCCATGCAAGGCGCCATCCAGCTCGTCGGGAGCAGCTGGGGTTAGGTTTCTTGCTCATGGACACCTCGACACTTGGTCAGGTGGAACCGGGGATTGAACCACTAACCTTCCGGTTTGTAGGCAACCTACATGAACCACTGAGCCACTGTCTTCCTTCTGGGCCTCTGACGGGAACTCACGAAGCACCACGACGCATGAGCGAGAATATGACGCAGAGCATGCGTAGGTGCACACTTTAGCACCATTTTGACCACTACGCCAAGACCTAAAGTCAATGTAGAATTCAACAGCTTCGAGACGGCACGTCTTCCTCTGCTTGTAAACAAAGTTCCATGCGTCGTGGTGCTTCGTGAGTTCACGTCAGAGGCCCAGAAGGAAGACAAGAACTTGTTGAATAAATTTAGGATTTTTTGGGGGGTTTTTAGCGCACAAAAACTATTCTCGTCACTTCATAATATGATTGTAGAACCACTGTAGTGAGATGGACTTTGTAACGACATCTTTAGAACCTTTTATGGGTCCTGAGAGAGGAAATGTCATTGCAGCCAATGGAGGCCTTTCTGAGCCATCGGATTTCAACCAAAATATCTTCATTTGTGTTCCGAAGATAAACAAAGGTCTTACGAGTGTCGAACGACACGAGGTTAATGACAGAATTTTCATTTTTGGGTCAACTAACCCTTTAATTCCAAGCATTCATGAGACTTGAATGAATAGAACGTTCAAAAGAACAGTATTTAAATAATTTATAAATGTATTTTACCGTCAGTTTTGATCACTTTCATGCATCCTTGCTGAATAAAAACCTTAATTTATGAAAAAACAAATCTTGACCCCAAACGTTGCATGGTGTTGTGTATATCAAAATTTGCATAATTGTCAAAAACACACTTTTTTCCCTTTTCTGTGTGCAGGAACCGATAGATCATCTCCAGTTCCTCCCTCAACACCTCCGATACCCACTCCAACAAAGATGAGCCCTCCAGAGTCCCCGCCCCCTCTCAGCCAGTCTCCACTCATCCTGCAGCCCCTCGCCTCTCCGCTGCAAGTGGGCGTTCCCCCGATGTCCCTGCCAATCATTCTGAACCCGGCTCTCATAGAGGCTACCTCACCAGTGCCCCTGCTTCCCCGCCCCTCCACCGACTGACCCGCCCGTCAAATGAAAGCCGACCGCGGCGTTTGAAGGAGAAACGCAGTGGAAGAAGCACCTGATCTCACTGTTCTCCCGCAGGCGAGCACTCTCCACCTCTGTAGCCCACACTATTCAATTATGTAACCGCAGGACCCGGAATAAGAGCGCATGATAAGACATCGACATGCATAGTTGCCTCTCTTCGTTTCAAACATCAGAGCAACTCCCAAACCGCTCGGACTCGAATGCCCTTCAGTTAGAGATGTTACACAAGTGATCGTATTTATTCAAAACGGGGAGGTGCCACCATGGAGGACAGTTGATTATTGACGAGACTACATTTAATTCAGTCGGGGGGGTCTGATAGGTTAACTGCGCCTGTCAGAGCAGATTTTAATGTACTAGTACTCAGTTGTTACTCGTCAGATTTAGTCAGTGATCACAGAGAAAGGCTGAACGGGAGAGGTATCGCACACTGGCTAATGATACCATAAAAACTACACCATTCAAGCTAAATTAATCTGTACAGTATGATGAAGAAAACGTAATTTATTTTGACAATTCATATTGTTTCTTATTGTGGCTTTTACACTTTAATTACATTGCTTTGCCGTAAATCGATCCAGAGAAAACAGTCACAGAGAAGTAGCCACTTATTGTTTACCATACATTGGTTCCTTAGTGGGGAAATTAAAGGGATAGTTCACCCAAAAATGAATAATTTACTCACCCTTGTGTCGTTCCAAACCTGTATCACTTTCCTCTGTAAAACATTAAATCCACAGAAGAAAGTAAGTCGTACAGATTTGGATCGACATGAGGGTGAGTAAATGATGACTGAATGTCCATTTTTGGATGAACTGTCCCTTTAAGTCGTTATTTTGGTTGAAAAACAGTAAAATACGGCCTGTACACACTAGACCTGTTTCGATGACGCCACACAATTCATTATCGTGCACCTCTACAACATTCCAGACACGTCACTAATGTTTTCAGCTAAATGAACCCGGTGAACTCTGAATGTCAGGTTTTATTTTATTTTGATGGCTATTTTTTATTCATAAGTTGTCTTAAAAAGAGCTAGTTTTGTTGCTCAGGTTTATGCTGTATTCTGCTCTGTAAAAGTTTCCCTTTCAAGAATTTCTCCTGGCCATGATCATGACGACATGATCAGTTCTTTCGATTATACGTTCCTGCCGTTCTTTCTATCAGCCATATCCCTTTATTGTGGTGATCTCAGCTCTGGAAGTTTAGCAACCACTTTTAGTTTTGTATGAATTAATGAAGGCTTCGAAAAGGTTGAAGCCAGAAGAGAGCTGTAAAATTCACTAATATAAAAATATAATGGTTCTCAGACCCGCACCTCCGCTTGCATCAGCCAAGACCACCCGAGAACAGCTCGAGTTCATCTAGAGATCAGTGTATGACCTGAGACTCGTGGTTTCTCCTCACAGCATGTGTGTTTGGATCAGTACAGAAACTCTAGGTGCTTTAAGGAATTGTACTGTAATTTAATGTAGATTGCGACTGCTGCACTTCAGTGACGGCAGATCAACGACACCAACAAACCTAAGAGGTGGCTGTGGACAGATGGACGTTTTCTTTTTTTGTACGTGCACTTGTTGTACTGCATTCTTAGATACATCAGGAACTAATTCTGTAGTCAACAGGTAATTCAATGAAAATAATCTGTGTATGTATATATATATATGAATAAAAGTCAACATACTTTTTACAATGTAATAAATATATGGTAAATATCCTAAGGCTGTGTCGCTGTGTTTCTCTTACATGTCAAGTGCATTTCACTGTCTTTTAAAAAAAGCTGCATAACTGCATAAAATTTGCCACAGGTGTGTATTTGTATTGGAATTTTAATATTTCACCCCCATTTCCTTTAAAAAAGATCTATTTTGCACTAGGTACACAAAGTACTTCCTTCAGTGCCTTTTGGACAAAAATGTTCCCATTGAAAACCCCATTAAAACTGCAATTTTAAATCTCATTGCCATTTAACTATAAAATGATGTTATCTTTGTTAATTGGCTTTTATTCTGTTGGCAAGGCTTCAAAATTTAAAGTTTTACTATTTTTTACCAGATGGTGCCATTTTTTTTCAGGTTTGGCCTATAAAGCAAATACTCACTTTATATCTGTTTCGTGTTATATTATAAAGACAATTGGATAAATTATGCAGCTATTACTGTGTGGGTGTGTCGGTATGGATGTCAGAGAGTGGTTTGTATGTGTGTAATAAAAATATTGTGTGTGTGTGTGCTTGTAATATTTAAGAGAGAAACTCCACTAAACTGCAAATCACAAATCCAAACACTGTATCAGTGGAGTTTTGCTGGCATCTGATGGGGAAACTTTGGCACTGCGCCCAAACAAACTGACTGAAAGCTCATTTTTTGAGATATCAACCTCAAATTTTGAACTTTTTTAGATGTATGGCTTTGATTTTCTAGCAGTTTTAGAGGTCAACCGGTTCATTTAAATTCATTTATTGACTTTTTTTGTCAGATGGTACAACCAAATAGTTATGTATACTGTAGTTGATATAGAAAGTGTAACAACCGAAACCATACTTGAAATTAGCAGTATTTGAGGTATTTGAGAGAGATCTACAAATCTTTTCACTCTGCCACGTCAAGGAGTTGGGGTCCTCTGGATGATGCATTATCATGTTATTACCTTGTCAATTCATAATTAAAGAGACATGTTTGCAGCTGTGCCACCCTGACATTTGAGAATATACAAATTGCTGGACAGAAGTTTTTCAATTATCTCAACAGCTTTAAAACTAATGACATTTAAACAATTTGTTTATATGAATGTTTCAAGCCTAAAATGATGCCGTAGTACTTAATTTTTTTATTACGAGTGTTCTTAGTCTGTTCATTTGTTCGGACAGTTGCACCACCTGACATTTTGGGGGTTTAAGATAAAACAAAATGTGTATTATTTAAATGTACTAAAAATGAATTCAAACTAAATAGGTTTTATAGAATAACGTGAAATGTGTGATGAATTTATGACAACTTCAATACCCATAATAATACCCATAATGCACTGGGCATTTTGCAGTTCAAGGCCACGACCACCACCAGTCTGCAATGGATTCGCAACCAGTCAAATATGCCTTGCTTTAGTAGGAAATACTCTTTAGCAAACTTTTAGCCATAATGGTGTCGACTTGCATGGTTCCCATGTGCAATAATTCAAAGAGTAAACGTTTAGCGGGAGTGTGAGTTTCTAATCGTTTCCAGTGAAGGATGCACAGCGTTGTTTGCAGCGGATAAAAGTAATCGTAAATATTATGGAGTGAAACGGAAACGTGTTTGTAGGCAACATTTCAGAATGGATGGATGACCACGAGACACCACAGTTTAGGCCAAACGGAGGAGAAGACGGAAAGAAACTGCGTTCTGGCAACGGCTCTGCCCAATCCCCCGAAGCAAGCCGTCCTGTAATGTTACAGGTGAGAAAGCTGTTGACTGTTACGGTACATTTTTACATAATGCTGTTTAAAGAGTAGACATTGTACAGTACAATTTTCAGTCATAAACCTACCCGTACAAAATCGGTTCTGTCGATCCGACTGTCCTTGTGCGGGGATACAAGTAACGTTATAATCTATAGTTTTCACGAAATCCTGGAGCGTTCAAAGGCATACACACAATACAAAGCGAGCTTAATTGGCGAAGTTACACTTTAAATATATACGTTAGTTCATCCAAAATGAATGAATATTCTGCCATTATTCACCCTCATGTCGTTCCAAACTTCTGTGGAACATAAGATGTTTTGTTGTGTAAATGATAGAATTTGTATTTGTGTGCCAGCTTTTCCTTTTACCATGTTTCATTCAGTACGTTTACATGGACAACAATACTCCGATATTAATCTGATTAAGACCATACTCTGATTAAGAAACTACCATGTAAACAGCGATTTCTAATTACCTTAATCCGGTTAAAGCCATACTCGAATTAAACAAAAATCGAATTAAGACATGTGGAGTATGCCTGTTTTAGTCGCATTATCTAAGTGCATTGTAGACATGTACACACCTTAATCTAACTATTAACGTCGTGAAGGAGTTTCCGCCGCGTTTTGTGACAGGTCACACACACACACACACACACACACACACACACACACACACACACACACACACACACACACACACACACACACCAGGCAAGTGCAGAGGGGAGGGCTTCGGGGGCTCGTATCAAAAGTATATAAAGTGCCCCTCTAAACAATCATCAATAATATTGTGACAAATAAAACAGAATTTGAATTATAATTAATATAACCGCACGTACAAAACAATGCGCTTAAATTCCCGTTTATCTTTTACGTATCTTTCAGTCTGAAATGTCGTTGCCATGACGTTGCTATGGTGCGTGACTGCGTGTCTTGCTCATAGACCGTAAAAACTCTGCTCACTCGGACACGGCCTCCTCTATATTTTTTTTCTTTGTGTTGCAATAATGCTCATTTTAAAAGTAAAATACGATCATTTTGTATCTGTAATCCCAGATTCATATTTGTCTGCTTACAACAGCGGTCGGGAACCTCTAGGCTTGCGAGCCATATGCCATTCAGTGAACGCTTGTGGCTCGATGGCAGAAAAAAAAAACAATCCAAACAATCACGATTTTGAAACCTTTTCATCACATTTTCATCATTTATCAAAACTATTATTCGAAATGTAGGCTGTCAAGAAGGAGGCAAGATGGGCAGTGTCTCTTAAAAAAACCTGAAAGACAATATTTAATATTACAAAAAATAAAACTATATATATATATATATATATCATAATATCATAAAAAAAGTATAAAAATCACTCGTTTTTATAAAGTCACACTGTCCAACAGTGACACCCGCAGGTAAACCACGAAAGTCGCGCTATGATTGGACCCCGGACAGCGTAGCGTGGCATGGGGACGTAATGACGTACCATTAATCAAACTATGTTCTGTAACATGTAAAACGGGAACATGAACGTAATATTCTAAAAGCAACTCATGTAAATACCTTAATCAGATTATTGCCTTATTCAGAGTAAGGTCAATAATTAGATTACTGCTGTCCATGTAAACGTAGTCATTGTCACTCAGTACGTTTACATGGACAACAATACTCCGATATTAATCTGATTAAGACCATACTCTGATTAAGAAACTACCATGTAAACAGCGATTTCTAATTACCTTAATCCGGTTAAAGCCATACTCGAATTAAACAAAAATCGAATTAAGACATGTGGAGTATGCCTGTTTTAGTCGCATTATCTAAGTGCATTGTAGACATGTACACACCTTAATCTAACTATTAACGTCGTGAAGGAGTTTCCGCCGCGTTTTGTGACAGGTCACACACACACACACACACACACACACACACACACACACACACACACCAGGCAAGTGCAGAGGGGAGGGCTTTGGGGGCTCGTATCAAAAGTATATAAAGTGCCCCTCTAAACAATCATCAATAATATTGTGACAAATAAAACAGAATTTGAGTTATAATTAATATAACCGCACGTACAAAACAATGCGCTTAAATTCCCGTTTATCTTTTACGTACCTTTCAGTCTGAAATGTCGTTGCCATGACGTGTTGCTATGGTGCGTGACTGCGTGTCTTGCTCATAGACCGTAAAAACTCTGCTCACTCGGACACGGCCTCCTCTATATTTTTTTTCTTTGTGTTGCAATAATGCTCATTTTAAAAGTAAAATACGATCATTTTGTATCTGTAATCCCAGATTCATATTTGTCTGCTTACAACAGCGGTCGGGAACCTCTAGGCTTGCGAGCCATATGCCATTCAGTGAACGCTTTGTGGCTCGATAGCAGAAAAAAAAACAATCCAAACAATCACGATTTTGAAACCTTTTCATCACATTTTCATCATTTATCAAAACTATTATTCGAAATGTAGGCTGTCAAGAAGGAGGCAAGATGGGCAGTGTCTCTTAAAAAAACCTGAAAGACAATATTTAATATTACAAAAAATAAAACTATATATATATATATAATATCATAAAAAAAAAGTATAAAAATCACTCGTTTTTATAAAGTCACACTGTCCAACAGCGACACCCGCAGGTAAAGTTACAGTGGGTTGCCTGAGCCCATTGATTTGAACACACCCACAAAAGTCGCGCTATGATTTGACCCCGGACAGCGTAGCGTGGCATGGGGACGTAATGACGTACCAGTAATCAAACTATGTTCTGTAACATGTAAAACGGGAACATGAACGTAATATTCTAAAAGCAACTCATGTAAACACCTTAATCAGATTATTGCCTTATTCAGAGTAAGGTCAATAATTAGATTACTGCTGTCCATGTAAACGTAGTCAATGAAACGCCAAATGAGACATTTGGCAGAATTCTTTGCAAAAGCAAGTCACATGACTTGCAAGAGCTAATTGTGTTGGCGTTGGTCACAGCTGAGCATCTAATTTTATGAGAAGCATCAGAGAAAATAAGATTTAACCCTCATCAATCCCTCGCGGGTCAAAATGACCCGAAGCCCTAAAATGATAATTTTCTTCTCTTTTTTTTGTCCAGAAGGCTTGTGGAAAAAAAGATAATATAACGTGATAGTTCATGACTCTTGCCACTAGATGGCCTTATAGCTCTATATATTGCAAATTAGCTGTTCCCTTCCGTTCTCTTTAGTATTATTAATGAATTGTTTGGTAAAGTTTTGGCACTTTTAGTTTGAATTTTGAGCATTTATAGGCTTTTCTATGTGTACTGAAGCATTCCTCACATTCCATTTATTCCTATGGGGGTAAAATTGACCCATGAATGAGGATTTGTTACTTTTTAAAATTTCAACCACAATCGTCCTCGAATCCAGTAACGTTAAAAGAAAAAAGTTTTTGTATTCGTGTTTCAAGTGCGACAAAAGTCCTAGGTTCTTTGACCACTCGGATGAACACTCTTTTTTTTTTTTTTAAATGACCTGAGGGAAGGATGAGGGTTAGGCGTTCCCGTGAAGGGAAGTTTTTCAGAGATTCACAATTCGTTTCATTCTATTTCTATGTTTTTGATTGTATAAAGTACCATTCACTTCATTGAAGAAAGAAATTATGGGTTTGGAAGGTTGTGACCAGTGTTGGGGAAAGTTACTTTTAAAAGTAATGTGTTACGATATGGCGTTACTGGTTAGTCCCTAAAAAAGTAATTGTGTTACTTAGTTTGAATGGAAAGTACTGTTGCGTTACTTTTTATCACCTTGTCTGGGTTTGCTTTTTTTTTAATAAAGTTCTGACAAAGGTAAAGGCACTTTCACACCAAAAGTAAAATGAATAAGCCTCAGGCTGAAGGAAGTGAGATTAAATGCATAAAGTATATTTGTGTTTTTCAACCTATTATTGCAGATTTGCGTAATGTTCAGAGTTGGCATTTCACTGTTTATATTAATGTTGAGGCATACTAAATCTGTTTTTGAGTGATGAGAGAATGTATGCTCACATTTAGTCTACAGTAACCATCATGTTTACAACACCTGAGGTTTCAGTCAATAAATGGTAAAACGGTAAAAAAAAAAAAAAAAAAAAAAACCAACTCAGATATTTTGTTGTAAATTTGAGTTACTAGCAATGCGTTTAGTAAATGTTTTGGGCAAACTATTGCATTTAGTTGTGTGTGTATAAATGGAAGCTCATCCTGTGGTGTAAAACATTTTTTTATTTCAAAGCTGAACAAGAAACACTTTTTTTTTTTTTTGATAAACCAAAACTGTCAGAAACCACACGTGATATCTAGCCAAAACGAACGGTCAAAAGTTCAACTCTGAACATGGAATGTAAAAACAAGTTCAGTCTAAGGATAAAAATGGCAAACGATGAAGATTAAGTTGATCTAGTCTAAAATGAACGTCTTTTCTTTAAAAGGAGAACAGTGAAACATAAATGTGTACAGTACATCACTCACAAATATCCTTGTTTTAAACACCTTCAAATAATCTGCTGTCAAAAACATATACCTACAACATCTTTCACCAAGCTGCACTACACTCCACTTAGAATGCTCTTACTAGCCTGGATGCACTCTCTGCTGAAGCTCATGTTCAACTAATTTTACCTTCCCTCAATGTCGAGGCCGACAAAACCAGTCGAAGCAAAGCTAAAACAGAGCTGCATCGAGGCCGTTACACTTTCAAAGAAATCAAACCCACGACTGAACATCACTTGGTGTCCATCTTGGCCATCTCCTGCAGGTATATCCCAATGCTCTCGCTGTCAAACAGAACAAAGTAAATGTTCTTCAGAGAGGACGTGGTTGCTGAGACAAAATGGTTTGAAATGGCCTTCAGTATAAGCTGGGCTGCCGTCTGCTTTGGGAAACCATTTCTGGGGGAAGAAAAATCAAAAAGGTCAGATGATTTCTGGGAACCATTTCTTGTTAAACCCAGTGATTGTGATGCTCACCGTCCAGCGGGTAGTGAAGGGAAAGCCACCGATTTGAGCTTTTTCTCCTCGGCAGCAGACAAACAGTTCTTGACTGTTTTCTCGAGCTGATCTTCGCACTTCTCTGAACCCCACTGAGGGACGTGACAATGGATGATGAAACGTGCTGCCATCCCATTGGCTTGACTCACAGCCACTGCAAAGCAGAGGGAATAAGAAATACTCCAGTCACAACACGGAAACATGTTTTTTTACTGCAATACCCTACAGTAGATTTCTTCCCTCTTTCTTGTTTTAAAAGTTCCCACACTTTTTGACCAAAGACTCAAAGGATTGAGTAAAATGTTCCATCTTTGTATAACACTTATTAGTATTCTCTAGCCGATTAAATATTCTAGTACTACAGAAAAGCTCATTCAGTACTGACTTTTTTAGATTGTGCTCATTTCCTTGACATTTCCAGGCCTGTAAATGATCAGTGTAATATTCCTGATATTTCCAGGTTTTTCTATACTTTTTTTGTGTCTATATTAAAATATCTAACAAGGTCATTTCCTGCCCCTTTGAACATTTCTAGAACACACTAATTTGAGTCTGCTTTCTGTCTACATGTGTAAGGCAGTGTGTGTGTGTGAGTTTAACCTGATGCGACCTCCAAAGGGCCCTGGCTTTTTCTCAGCTCCTTGACGGTCTCTAAGAAATCTTTTCCTCCTGCTTTCTCCAGAGCGTTACCTGCATCACAGAAAAACTTAATAGCTTTTGCCACGTTTCAAAAATATGTCTCTTTGACAATTTTATATTCGCTAACAACAATAGATATGTTTCCATCCACCTATTTTTATGCGCATTTTGGGGTATCGCATTAAAAAAAGCTGGACGCAGGGATGTCGTTAGGCCTATTTTAGGGGGGTTGAAGCTACCCCAAAATGTTCCTAAGCCCCCCTATATGATAATAAGAACAATAACAATTCGATTTATCAATAACCGTATCCTCATTCATATTTAGATGCAACAAATTATATATATCCAGCTACAAAAAAATTGCGGAAAAGTCGGAAGTTGGACAGAAGTACAAAGAGTCGTTGTGCTATCAAGATGATGCACCGCGTCTCGTTTTATTGGTGTGAACTGTGGCAGCTTTCAGAGCGTTGCAGCGCTACTGCCTAGAGGATTCATCTCGTCTTAACGAAAACGAACGAAAAAAAAACGAAAAGTAGGTGGATTGTCATTAACTGAAATTAAAATAAAAACGAGTCATTACAAAAAAACGATAACTAACCAAAACTGTAATGTGTGTTTGGCAAAACTAACTAAAATTCAATAAAATTATAGATTACATGTCCTTAGTTTTCGACTTTATCAATGTCTTTCATAGAGCAAATAACGTTCAGCTGCATTTCCTTTCTCTGCGTCTCTCTCTCACACTCTCTCTCACACACACACACACACACACACACACACACACACACACACACACACACACACACACACACAGCCCCTCCGTGCACACCGCCGTCTCCATGAGAACGAGTGTTCGACGTTGAAAGCAAGTTCGCGAACGGTTGGTATCTCGAGAACACCTTACACAATCACACATTAAAAAGTGGTATAAAAATATTTTTAATTCAGAATATAATTTTGTCAGTGTGTTAATGTCGACCCGAGAAGCGATTGCTACTTTAGAAAGTTAACTAGTCGCAAGTTTGAGGTAAAATGCACTTGGGTTGTCGATGTCAAAACACTATATAAGCTGTGATTTAAATATTAAATAATATGTCATTTGTTTACTCTTACACAATGTTTGCTGCTTCAATCCAGATGAGTAGGCTATTGTATAGGGTAAATTTAGTATAGGGTGTGAAAATTGTACAGCTGTGGTATTTGTATAGGTTTAGCTCAATTTAGGTTTAGCTGTATATTTGTATTTTAGCTCAAAAATGGGTTGAATACTTGCGGTTCTGTGTAATTAAAGGTGAACTATGTAGGATTTTTGCAGTAAAATATCCAGAAACCACTAGGCCAGTGTTATATATTTTGTTCAGTTGAGTACTTAGAATATCCCAAATGTTTTCAACTATTTGTAAATCGTGAGAAATTGCTATTTTAACCAATGAGCCGGGACGTGTGAGCTATGTGTGTGAGGGAGTCGCCTGTCGATTGCGTCATATCTGCGTCACCCTCGGTCTCCGGTTTTATTCAGTGAAACACTTTACTCTCACTGCAGTGTGAACAAGTGTCATAGCAGCCGCAGAGCGAACGTCATAACTTCCTTTTCAACACCTTCAGATATATCTAATACGATAAACAGAGTTGCGTTACCTCATATACTCATGACTGGAAAAGAGGAAGTTGCGCCGGCAACCGTGTCATAATAAAAGTCCCGCCAGCGACTATGCCATAATAACAGTCCCGCTCTTCAATCGCTCCTGCGGCCTTGCTAAGCTCCACAACACTCGGCCCTGCTCTGCTTCACTACAGTAATGTTAATAATCGCATCCATGAACATGATTTCTGCCCGAGTCCTATCCTGACTCTTTTCCACCGGCTGTGAGGTGAAAACCACATGTCCCAAGATTCAGCGCTCAAACGTGCCGTCATCAAACTACGCCTTTGTTTTGAACAGGCGACCTCTAGTGGACGGAAAAGTTACATAGTGTAGCTTTAAATAGCATTCTGTGGACAACTTATCTTATATAGAGAGGAATTAGATATAATTTGCTATTACTTTATCATACATTTACATGAGCAGACAGATAGCATTTAAGTCATTGCTTATAGTAACTCATCAGGAGCAAAGTCTGGCCTAAGTAAATTCCCCAATCAGCTTTGATGTGTCTAAAAGCTAACATTACAGTAACTTTTCTTTAACAGAGTAGAAATGGAAGAAGAGAATATGTCTGTCACGTTTTACTTGTTAACATCTTGGTTTCTTGACTGGTTGTTGACATAAGTGTAGCTCTAGATGTGAGTGCAAAGATTTTGCAAACGCAAGTTACAAATACCCTGGGGGCTTAGCCCCCCCTGTCTTCCAATCCTAGTGACGTCCCTGGCTGGACGGAAACGCCAAGATGCACATAAAAAACGGAAAAACAATAAAAAATAAATGCGCATAAACCACAATGGAAACCCATTAACCGAATAAATCCCTTGATGTGCAACAAAAAACTGCGATGCGACTTTGCCTCAACAGAGGATGTGATTGGATTGCTGGACTAACCAGCGGACCAATCGCATCGCACAGCATCTCAAATGTTAGTTTGAATCTTAAATGACTGCGTTTCCAAACACCAGGCATCCAAACGCAAGATCACATGACGGCCTTCGTTGCGTTTCGTCTGCGCTCTCATGAGACGCAAGCCATTTATGATGTTGGAAAATAGAGCCACAGTGGCTTCACCGATTGCAGAAACTTCCATTTTTATTACAGATATTTTGTGCCAATTTCCCTGGAAGTGGCGATTTTGTTCTCTTGAACACATGGGATTGGAAATGGTTAAATTTGCAACTTTGAATGGAAACATAGCTAATGTTAATAATCTTGTTAGTGTACTGACCGATTCCCTCTTTCAGATCAATCTCTGCGTTTGTGGGATTGATGATTCCCTCCACTTTGATCGTTCCGATTTTGCTGATTTCACTCTCTGTAAGGGACAGCTGATAAGGAAAGAGTTAAAAAAGGGTTAAAGTTAACAAGGCATTAAGGCTGTTAAGTTTCCTAAAGAGCATTTAAGATGGGTAGGTTTTGAATATTTCCTAGAATTTTAGACTTTGGTGGTGGAGTTGGTTCCTTTAGTGATTTTAATTCTAAGTATTTTTTAGTAAATATGTACTATCTAGCGTGATATCACATATAACAGCTTTTAAATTGACTGTGAAAAATTCTAAGTTATATATATGTTAGTTATATGTAGTTGCGTTACTAAATGTACCTTGCATTCAAAGGTATACAAAGTTTATAATGTGCTCTATAAGTGTTCAAATAAATCTTAAAATGACACATTCTTGATAATGTGTGATATGCACAGCTAAATGCACCTTTTGTCCAAGGAACAAGCTTTTCGCAGAGAGAATAGTAAATCCCTCTCCCGGTCCGTCTTCCACCGTTGTGTTGGCATCTGCTTCTTTGTCATTCTCTGTGCTTTTCTGCAAAAAGAACCATTTGTTGTATTCTCACAGACAAACACAGTACCAGATATGCAACGCATGTCCTGCACTTACTTTGGGTTTGCGACCTGGTTTTCCTTTGCTCTTTTTGCTGGGTTTCTTGATGGGTTTCCGGTTCGCCCTCTTCTCCGGAACGGTCACCTGAGTCTCCACCTTCACCTTGCCGCCTCTCTTCTTGGAGAGCAGCTCGGGATGGATGCGAGGCAGAACTCCACCGTTTGATATAGTCACCCCTCTGAGCAGCTATTCAATAAAACATAAAAACAATGGCTTTGCTATTATTATTAAAGATTATTAGAAATATTAGATGGAACAAAAGTCAAAATTCTGATCTAAAACATTTTGTTTAGCTGTATAATAAGGTTAAGTAGCCTAACTAGTATAAAGTGGTCTACTCAAACAAAGGTGGCAAATTCATTGCTTTTAGTGCTCTACCACCACCATGGTAGACTACAGCAATAAAGTGTACTCTGAGTTGTTTTTGGACAAGACTGTGTTAAACATTAACCCTAACCGCCCTCAGTCTATTTTAACATGTAATTCATTACCTGGTTGAGTTCTTCATCATTGGCCACTGCCAGCTTGATGTGTCGTGGAGTGATTCTGCCCTTCTTGTTGTCTCGTGCTGCATTTCCAGCCAACTCCAAAATCTCAGCTACAAAAACATCAGAGCAACAAATCACAAATCGCAAGACTCCAAAACAGCAATAATGGCCAGACTGTTATCCACTGGCGGGCAAAAGTTTGGAACAATTCAGAATTTTTTTTTTTTTTTTTTTTGAAAGAATTCTCTTCTGCTCACCAGGACTGCATTTATTTGATCATAAATACATTAAAAACATTAATACTGTGAAATTATAATTACAATTTAGTTGTTTTCTATTTGAATATATATTTTTAAAATGTAATTTTTTCCCGTGATGACAAAGATGAATTTTCAGTATCATTACGCCAGTCTTCAGTGTCACATGATCTTTCAGAAATCATTATAATATGCTGATTTTCTGCTTAATTATTATTACTGGCACTCAATTATTAATAATGGTTCTTATTATTATCAACCAAAGTTGATAACCGTTTTTGCTGCTTAATATTTTTGTGGAAACTGTGATTTTTTTTTCAGTGTTCTTTGACGAATAGAAAGTTCAAAAGATCAGCATTTATTTAATACAATATTTAATATAAATAAAATATTTTGTAACTTTATAAATCTTTACTATCACTTGAATGAATTTAATGTGCCCTTGTTGAATAAAAGTATTAATTTCTATTATTTAAAAAAAGATTGAGCTTACCCACAACTTTTAAATAGTACAGTAGTGTATCACAGTTTCTTCAAAAATAAAGTTTTTTTAACATGGATCATTTAAAAAAAATCATATTCAGCAGCAAATCAGCATATTAGAATGATTTCTGAAGGATCATGTGACACTGAAGATTTGAGTTTTGAAAATTCAGCTTTGCCATCATCGGATTAAATTACATTTTAAAATATATTACAATAGAAAAGTTATTTTAAAATGTAGTAAAATTTTACAAAATTACTGTTTTTACTATATTTTTATGAGATAAATGCAGCCTTGGTGAACATTTTTTTTTATACTTGTGCTTCTTAAAGCATAAAGACTTTAAAAATTAATTATTTCAAAATTTTGACGGCCAGCGTAATTAACTGATTCATAATGAAATGAATTGTGCTTGCTTTCTGGATTCCCACCTGCTAAGTACTCAATGACAGCTGCCATGTAGACGGGGGCGCCCATGCCAATGCGATACTTATGGGTTCCTGTGCGCAAATAACGCATCATCCTCCCGACAGGAAAAATTACTCCTGCTCGGGCAGAACGGGACAGCTTGGTGATCTTTTTCTTTCCTCCTCTGGCTGACATCCTGCCTTTTCTGTGGTGAAAAATCAAACATTTCTTCTATAATCATCTTTTGATCAAGGTAACAATCCATTCAACAACATGTAATCAAAACATCATCGATCATGTGAGTGACAGAGCAAACCCACCTCCTCTTGACTCACAGTGCCACTGGATGGAGTACCTACAGATGAATCAAGACACAATGATTCATTCATTAACATCTCAACAGTCTCCATCTGCTTCAACAGATAATGATCACAGACACTCTCTTATCCATGCTAATGACTAAATTAGAATAATTAAGCTACAAACGCCTTGGGTTTATTTCGTCTGTTGAACACAAAGGAAGATATTTTGAAGAATGTGGGTAACCAAACAATTTCTGGTCCCCACTGACTTCCATAGTGTGGTATGGAAGTCAATGGGGACCAGAAAGTGTTTGGTTACCCACATTCTTCAAAATATCTTCCTTTGTGTTCAACAGACGAAAGAAAATCATACAGGTTTAGAACAATTTGAGGGTGAGTAAATAATGACAGAATTGAAATTTTTGGGTGAACTAGCCCCCTTTAAAGGGACGGTTGCGGGAGACTTTTCACTGATAAGCATACAAAGTGACGAGAAGATGTGTGATAAAAAGACAGTCTAAACGAAACGTCTTATTAAAGAAAACAAAATATGAAAGCTGCAGGAGTGCACTGGTCCATGAAAAGTGGAGAAAGTGGTATATTTCCACATTTTCATTATTTGTTGTATGTTGTATTAAAACCTGAAGCCTTAGCGTGACGTCATATACTGTTCATTGCGATATCCGAAGAAAATTCAAAGTCTCAAAGTTTAGTGTGACTGGAAGTTACGGTGGGACTAATTGATACCGTTTTGCGAATAAAAATGGATATTATGAATATTTAAAGCCAAAGTAAACTTCAGTTTTGACACTAACATTTAATGTATATGCCTACAGCCGAACGCATTGTCTTACAAAGATCAAATTTCATTTGACAGCGTACACAAACACAGGTGCTCTCGTCAAATGCACGATGGAAAGTTTCATTCTTGTTCAGTCGGTGCTATTTCTCTCCAGAAGTTATGAGCAATAAAAACGTCTTTGTAGTCGTTTAAATGGCCGCATCTATGTTAGTTATTTTTCAGTGTGGCAGTGTGAAAATGAAGTACACTTTGGGTTTTACTGTATTATTGTAAACATAAAATCTTGAAAGATTAAAAGCACATAAGTACCCAGTTAAGAACAGGTAAGAAATACAAAAAGACTTATTACACACATAGCTTACATTAAATAAAGACATTACATTAGTTAAAGGCATAGTTCACCAAAAAAAATTTATTAAGTTGTTCCAAACCCGTAAGAATTTCTTTCTTCTGTTGAACACAAAAGAAGATATTTTGAAGGATGACGGTAACCAAACAGTTGATGGACCCCATTGACTTCCATAGTATTTTTTTTTTCATACTATGGAAGTCAATGAGGTCCCTCTTCCTGTTTGGTAACCGACATTCTTGACATTCTGGTTTGGAACAACTCTAGGGTAAGTAAATGACAGAATTTAAATTTTTGGCAGAACTATCCCTTTAATTATGTTAGCTAACTAGTCCGTATAAACTGTAACTTGGATTCCTTATTAATAATAATAATTACATTTGTACTACTGCTGTGTGTCTTGCTGCTAGGCAGATTTTCAAGACCAATCAATATTCCATGTCATATTTATTTGTGTAATATATATCTGTATAAGCTGTGTAATAAGCAGGATAATTAATATATTGATGGTCATTACTGAAAAGATATGCAAATCTAGTTTTTTATGAAATGTGACATCTATCTATCTATCTATATTATAAGGCATGCAAATATGGATTTTTTGTTGTCTTTTTTCCCCCCTCAAAAATATGACCCTGGGTCTGTGAATGGCATTTAGACTGTGAACTACCGCGTCGACAGACAGGGGATCTTGTCGACACAGCCTGCAGCGACCCCGCACTGCCATCCGAAATTAAAGGCGCAGCGCATGTTTAAAGATAAACAGCGAACATTTATAAACACGGAGCGCGATTCCTCCCCCCTATGAAAAGTTTCGCCACAAATATATGTAATGGAAGACCCGCCTCCTGCCAGCAACAGCTCGTTAACACCATTATGTTCAGTCGGGATGCGGTACGTGATCGAGAGGCCGTCGCCGAATCCGCGATTCAAAGCGTACGATCAAAGGCCTCGCCTTCACCTCACTGTTTTTCCTATCAAATGCACACAAAACCGGGCAGGTTTGTTTTCAAAAAACATTATGTCGTGCACAAATCCATATTCTTGGTTTTTAACCCCGCTCCTCCCACATCCACTCACCCCCATTTTGTTTTTTACCTCGATGCATTTACATAGAGTAAAACACCCGATCTAAATCGCGAGCGAGTGATGCGTTTCGACGCGACGCGACTGCAGCGTTGTTATTATAATCATCGCATCTGCAAGCGAGCTGCGTTCCGCTTGGTTTTTATAATGCGAACGCTGTCGTATCGTCGCGCGTGTCGTGTACAGTGTGCTCTCGAGCTGCATTCGCATGCATCGCATCGCGCGCTTATCAACCCAATATCTCGTGCCAATATTTACCTGTTTGTTCTCTACAAATGCGTCATGTACGAAATATATCTGTCCTCTGACAGGCGCAAATAAGGAGGAGTTCCTGGTATTCCTATTCCCTGTCCTTGTGTGCTGAGTCGCTGCTGTTCCTTAAAAAAATTGAGGGAGAGAGAGAGACCGTGAAAAACTACAGCAGCCAGTACCACCGTACTGTCGATGGAGGCAGGCTTTAGGCTTCTGCTTCTCATTTAAAAAACATTACATTCAAGATATGAAATACAGTAGAGCGCACCCAGTGCAATCCACGCAGAATGCACACATACGGGACATGATGTGGATATAATGCATTATCAAGCCGTCATTTCTCATCTAAGAGGCGGTTGAGAGCAACATGCAAATATAATTCGTCACAGACAGCTGTAGGTGTCTGGGAGATTGATAATACTTACTGTGAAAAACAAAAAATCTGTCTCTTCACCTGGTGTGTGCTCGAGTGAGTGGTGATCTTCATTCGTTCTCTCCTGGCGCCTAATGAACTCAGTCTGATATGCACTTGATAAAAATGAGCCTTGCGCAGACACGACACTAAGCCTATAGTGCACACTAACGCGTTAAATTGAGTGCACTTAAAACGCAAACCTCCTCGTGTCAGTTAGGATCACTATATCTCTGCTCGGTTGTATATATGAGTCTCTGGTTAATGCAGAATCTAATGTGCGCTGACAGGCTCGAATAATGGCCTGTTTCAATAGCGTTAGTGTCTGCGAAATCTGTGCTGGACTAAACTGGTTCCACAGAGGGCAGTATTAGATCAGAATTCAAATATGCGTGTTTGATTGTTGTGCTCCGGTAGAGGGCGGAATTGTATTATGTTGGGTTATATTTTCTCAGACAAGGACAGGCGTTGCTCAGGGACGAACCATATTCAAATATTTTTTTTATGTGGGCTATTTGAATTGTACATTTTAAGCATGTGAATTGAAATATGGGTTGATTACTTATTTCATTGGTTAAAAAAAATAAATACACATGACAAGACTGAGTTTAATCTTTAATCGTCACACATTCAATGGTTTTATGTTTTCACCAAAAATATCCCGTACTGCAGGGGTTTTAATCTTTTAGATGCAACGGACCCCGATATGAATGATCCTCCTCATGTAAGGGACCCATCCTAAAATTAAAAAGGCAGCTATATATGTTTAAAGACCCAATTTGTACCATGAAAAATTCATATTATAAATATGTGAAAAATATATATACATAAATTATTATTTTTTTTTAGTGGGAAATATTCAGTTACATTAAGATATACTCCTTATAGCATTATTTATTTTAATCACATTTTTTTAAATTATTTTAATTTAATTTAATCAATGTATATTATTTGTTAATATTAATAAATTTTTTATGTATTTTGATCTAATTTATATATATATATATATATATATATATTAGGGCTGTCAAAAGATTAATCGCATCCAAAATAAAAGTTTGTGTTTACATAATATGTGTGTGTACTCTGTTAATTATTATTTATATATAAATACACACACATTCATGTATATATTTAAGAAATATTTGCATGTATATACTGTATATACATTTTTATATAATCTATAATATATATAAATATAAAAATTTTATATATAAAAATAATATTTTTTTCTTAAATATATACATGCCTGTGTGTGTGTATTTATATATAAATAATAATTAACAGAGTACACACACATATATTATGTAAACACAAACCTTTATTTTGGATGCGATTAATCGCGATTAATCTTTTGACAGCCTTAATATATATAATATATATAGATTATCTATATTATATAATTTCTTTTTTTTCTTTTTTCTCACAGTTTTTCTCTAAACATTTTCAGACCTCTAGCACTCTTGTGGCTTCCTGTCTTAAAGTCGATCAAGACATTATTGTGATTCTTCCTTATTGTGACGTATATTCGAGTGAAAAGGCTTCTCAAACAAGAAAAAATATAGGACGGGTCTTATGACAGGTTGTCCCGCCCTCGCGCCAGTAAACGTGTCATCAGAGAAGAGAAGAGATGTCGCTGGAAGAGAGAGGACAAGTTATTTCAATTAAAATATTACAAGGGCACATGAATTTAAAAATATATGATATGGCAGTATTCCAAAAAAAAATATTAATGGTCAATTTTGATTTCATGGTGACTTTAAGGTGCGGTCACATTAGCGTAATTTCAGTGAAATTTCACAGTGAAAAAGGTCGGTTGTCTATCAATAGTGTAGCCATGTATAAAGCTTGCAGCTCACACAGGAGGCAATTTCAAACCATGCAGCTTTCTGTTCGTCAGTGCATCTAATTCTGACAAAACTGAACATGAGTGAAATCTTTCCCTTTTTGTCCAAAGTGTGTTTTATTACTTGATCATGATCAGTATAATGATGGACATGGAAAATGTATTCATGTGAAACTGCCTTCAATATCAGACTAAAGAGAAACATGTTTATATATCAGAGAGTAGGGCTGCACAATATATTGAAATGATCAAAATATCGCAAATGTACATATCGCAATATGCATATCGCAAGGCCACGCAATATCTGAATGATTTGAATAGGCTACTTCAACATTGTGAAAATTGTACGTTTTAGGTTGATGCATATAGCAGAGAATAGACTGGGCACACGACTGTTTCTTATGTGACTTGCTTGACTTTAAAAAGAGTTATTAAACACAATAACTTGCGAAAAACAACTCCTTGCAGTCTCGTGCTGTCTGCTGTCTGACACACACACACACAGAAACGTGCGCACTAGCCGTTCTTTTTTCCGTGTCTTGTTACACACTCAAACTGTCAAATACACACAGTAATGTCAAAATGGCTGTCTTGAGTATTCATGTAAACAGTCGGTTATGCTTTAAGTGAACAATATCAGTTGGGGAAAGAAACCAAATGCGTGTCAATGGATCCGTGCATTAGGTCTTAAAGTGACAGCCTGCTAATACAGTAAACCTGCTAATACAGTAAACCTGCTGCAGTCTGTCAAACAACAAAAGAAAAAGAGAAAATCACTGTGCTCTTGGCTGAATAACCTTTGTAGCTTTATTATCTATCAGTGTATATTTCATTCATGTGAAGACTGCTGTTTTTCTTATTTTTAATAACAAAGATCAATAAAATAAAAAAATAAAAATTGTCCACCCCTAGTTCAGGTGTCTTTGTTTACCTGGATGTTCTTGATGTTAAGTTTTAGGTTGATATAACTATATATTACCAAGTCAAGCAAAGAGTTTTTGGTATTTAAATATTGTCTTTACATTTTTTGTTTGTTTGTACATTGATGTTAAAATGATTTTTGTCAGATTTGACATACATTTTTTTTTTTGCTGGTAACTTTCAGAAGTTGTAGTGATGCTTTCTTTTCCCAGAAAGAATGTGAAACACATAAATGGTATCATTCTCAGTTTTTACATTTAAATTTTTTATTTTATTTAAATAGATTTTACACACTTAAAGCAATATCGTATCGCATATCGCATTATTTAATAAGGATATCGCATATCGCATTTTTCTTCAATATCGCACAGCCCTATCAGAGAGGAAAAGGGATTCTATTAAACAGAATTAACTTATTTTACCTGTATTTAAATGCGGTCTGCTGCAGGGTTTTCCAGAAAGGATTAAAGGGTTGGTTTAACCAAAAATGAAAATTCTGTTAATTACTCACCTTCATGTCGTTCAAAACTCTTAAGACTTTCAGTCATCTTCGGAACACAAATGAAGATCTTTTTGATGAAATCTGAGCTTTCTGTCCCTCCATTGACAGCTATGCAACTACCACTTTGACACTTCAAAAAGTTAATTAAGAGATTGTAAAACTAATCCATATGAATTGAGCGGTTTAGACCAAATTTTCTGAAGAGACACAATCACTTTATGATGAACAGATTGAATTTCGGCTTTTATTCACATATAAACATTCCTCAACTCGCACATCAGTTGTGGTAAACGGAAGCTGAAGCATGTTCACTTGACGTGAGAACCAATGAGGTTCATTCTCGTGTTACGCAGCACGTTTGAGCTTCCACAAGAACCAATGAGGTTCACTCTCGTTACGCAGCACGTTTGAGCTTCTGAAATAACCAATGAGGTTTATTCTCGTACACACTAAAAAATGCTGGGTTAAAAACAACCCAAGTTGGGTTGAAAATGGACTAACCCTGCAATTGGGTTGTTTTAACCCAGCGGTCAGGTTAAATGATTGCTTAAAACAACCCAATTGCTGGGTTAGTCCATTTTCAACCCAACTTGGGTTGTTTTTAACCCAGCATTTTTTTAGTGTGTACTAGAATGAACCTCATTGGTTCTTGCAAAAGCTCAAATGTGCCGCGTAATTTTCAACCCAACTTGGGTTGTTTTTAACCCAGCATTTTTTTGAGAGTATTACGCAGCATGTTTGAGCTTCTGCAAGAACCAATTAGGTTAATTCTCGTGTTACACAACACGTTTGAGCTTCTGCAAGAACCAATGAGGTTCATTCTCGTGTTACACAGCACGTTTGAACTTCCTCAAGAACCAATGAGGTTCATTCTCGTGTTACGCAGCACATTTGAGCTTCCTCAAGAACCAATGAGGTTCATTCTCGTGTTACGCAGCACGTTTGAGCTTCCACAAGAACCAATGAGGTTCATTCTCGTGTTACGCAGCACGTTTGAGCTTCCACAAGAACCAATGAGGTTCATTCTCGTGTTACGCAGCACATTTGAGCTTCAGCAAGAACCAATGAGGTTCACCCTCGTTACGCAGCACGTTTGAGCTTCTGAAATAACCAATGAGGTTCATTCTTTTGTTACGCAGCACATTTGAGCTTCTGCAAGAACCAATGAGGTTCATTCTCGTACACACTAAAAAATGCTGGGTTAAAAACAACCCAAGTTGGGTTGAAAATGGACTAACCCCGCAATTGGGTTGTTTTAACCCAGCAATTGGGTTGTTTTAACCCAGTGAATGGGATGTTTTAACCCAGCGGTCGGGTTAAATGATTGCTTAAAACAACCCAATTGCTGAGTTAGTCCATTTTCAACCCAACTTGGGTTGTTTTTAACCCAGCATTTTTTTTGTGTACTAGAATGAACCTCATTGGTTCTTGCAGAAGCTCAAATGTGCTGCGTAATTTTCAACCCAACTTGGGTTGTTTTTAACCCAGCATTTTTTAAAGTGTATTACGCAACACGTTTGAGCTTTTGCAAGAACCAATTAGGTTAATTCTCGTGTTACACAACACGTTTGAGCTTCATCAAGAATCAATGAGGTTCATTCTCGTGTTACGCAGCACGTTTGAGCTTCCACAAGAACCAATGAGGTTCACTCTCGTTACGCAGCACGTTTGAGCTTCTGAAATAACCAATGAGGTTTATTCTCGTACACACTAAAAAATGCTGGGTTAAAAACAACCCAAGTTGGGTTGAAAATGGACTAACCCTGCAATTGGGTTGTTTTAACCCAGCGGTCAGGTTAAATGATTGCTTAAAACAACCCAATTGCTGGGTTAGTCCATTTTCAACCCAACTTGGGTTGTTTTTAACCCAGCATTTTTTTAGTGTGTACTAGAATGAACCTCATTGGTTCTTGCAAAAGCTCAAATGTGCCGCGTAATTTTCAACCCAACTTGGGTTGTTTTTAACCCAGCATTTTTTTGAGAGTATTACGCAGCATGTTTGAGCTTCTGCAAGAACCAATTAGGTTAATTCTCGTGTTACACAACACGTTTGAGCTTCTGCAAGAACCAATGAGGTTCATTCTCGTGTTACACAGCACGTTTGAACTTCCTCAAGAACCAATGAGGTTCATTCTCGTGTTACGCAGCACATTTGAGCTTCCTCAAGAACCAATGAGGTTCATTCTCGTGTTACGCAGCACGTTTGAGCTTCCACAAGAACCAATGAGGTTCATTCTCGTGTTACGCAGCACGTTTGAGCTTCCACAAGAACCAATGAGGTTCATTCTCGTGTTACGCAGCACATTTGAGCTTCAGCAAGAACCAATGAGGTTCACCCTCGTTACGCAGCACGTTTGAGCTTCTGAAATAACCAATGAGGTTCATTCTTTTGTTACGCAGCACATTTGAGCTTCTGCAAGAACCAATGAGGTTCATTCTCGTACACACTAAAAAATGCTGGGTTAAAAACAACCCAAGTTGGGTTGAAAATGGACTAACCCCGCAATTGGGTTGTTTTAACCCAGCAATTGGGTTGTTTTAACCCAGTGAATGGGATGTTTTAACCCAGCGGTCGGGTTAAATGATTGCTTAAAACAACCCAATTGCTGAGTTAGTCCATTTTCAACCCAACTTGGGTTGTTTTTAACCCAGCATTTTTTTTGTGTACTAGAATGAACCTCATTGGTTCTTGCAGAAGCTCAAATGTGCTGCGTAATTTTCAACCCAACTTGGGTTGTTTTTAACCCAGCATTTTTTAAAGTGTATTACGCAACACGTTTGAGCTTTTGCAAGAACCAATTAGGTTAATTCTCGTGTTACACAACACGTTTGAGCTTCATCAAGAATCAATGAGGTTCATTCTCGTGTTACACAGCACGTTTGAGCTTCCACAAGAACCAATGAGGTTTATTCTCGTGTTACACAGCACGTTTGAGCTTCCACAAGAACCAATGAGGTTCATTCTCGTGTTACGCAGCACGTTTGAGCTTCCACAAGAACCAATGAGGTTCATTCTCGTGTTACGCAGCACGTTTGAGCTTCCACAAGAACCAATGAGGTTTGTTCTTGCTTGTCAAGTAGGTTTCGGTTGAGCTTCTGTTTATGTTCTGTCTTTTATTTTTCACTGGAACAGGTTATCGTTATGTTTGAACAATATGCAATATTTATTTATTAGATTATTTGAGTTTTGCGAGTTGTTAAAAGATAAATGCACCTCTGATGCTTTGTAGGCCCAAAGGACATGCCAACATAGTTTTAGCATGAATATTTTCTTGTTCACTTTTATTCACACATTGGTATGAGATTTTTGTTTGATTTTTTTGGTTTTTAATTTATTCTAATTGATCTTCAATTATTTTACATAATAAAAAATATATATATTTTTTTAAACAGTGCTTCTTTAAAAGAGGTCAACAGGATTGTGTGTGAATTGCTTATGAACAAATACATATCTACACATAGAAATGTATACTGTATCTGTGTTAAAGTCATCTGTGTTCAATTTTTAGATGGTAAGTGACAGCAAAAACAGCTAAATGTAGTTTGGATTCATTA
The DNA here is from genome assembly GCF_949357685.1 of Gobio gobio. Lineage (NCBI taxonomy): Eukaryota > Metazoa > Chordata > Actinopteri > Cypriniformes > Gobionidae > Gobio > Gobio gobio. Next base: position 40,435,645 of record NC_137111.1, read on the forward strand.
ATAAAGCCCCGCCACTTCCTGGTTATGTAGATAAAAAGACTGAGTCTGCAATACCCATTGTGTAGCAGATTTCTTAAGCTACCACGGTGAGCCTTGGAAAACGATTTCCCCAGCCCTGCATGCTCTTTTTGGGCATTTTTCAGAGATAAAGCAAGCCTTGCCTTTAGAACGGGCCCAGGAGTATGCTGGGAAGAGTGACATGCGTGCTCTTAGTCAGCAGAGCCAGACTGAATTATCTAAACACCTGGTTCCAGCAATCTAAACAAAGAACTGGTGATGACTGGACCTGGTCTACAGGGGCCCTCGGCTCCAGCATCTCTATGATATTGCACTCACAGAAGTATGACATGCTCCATTAAGTGTGGTGATTTAAAAAAAAAAAAGTCATCCACTTAAGGGACTAAAATTAAAAATAATTATTTTATTTTAATACTGCACCCTGAATGTAAATATAGACAGTGTGCTTATTAGTGGTGAAATCTGACATCTTGCGGAGTATAACATGAATCCAACCTGCATGTGTTACATACAAAATGAAGCTGTTTTTGTATGATTTGTATGATCTGTTTTCTTATAGCCATCTGGTGTCTTGACGATGAATTAATTTTCCCTACTTGCTTATTTTAGCACTCTTCCAAGTAATACGCCACTGATATATATTCCTTGTTATTCTCTCTAGATGTGTGAGCTAGAGTTATTTACTATGGGAACCTGTCAATTGATTTATTTTTACTGTATTGCCCATTATGCATTTATTCTTTAGATTACATTTCAAATAGAAATCTTGAGGCTTCAGTTTCATACATTTGAGCCTGGTTTCCATACTATTTTTGTTTGAAGATTTTGTTAGCTTGTTGTCTTGAGATGTTTTACCTAGTCTTGTAGTTTTATATTTATGCAGACATTTTTACATTGATAGAGAGTTTAGAAAGAACATTCTTTTAACCAGAATTTGGCCATATTCTGATTATGTAACCCTACGTTACGTTAACCCTGATTACTGTAACCAGTTTAAGACAATATTACGGTTTATATAAAGACAGTTGGCATATGCCTGTATTGTAATCACTTAATAGGAATATTTTCTTAACTAATGTGGATGTGCAGTCACAGACTTTTTATGTCATAAAGACTTTAGATATCAAAACAAGTGCACAAGTTGTTTGTGAAGAGTCCTTAACAGGAACAAGCTGTCCTGCCAGTGGCATGATTAAAAAAAAACACATCACACAGCTCCAGCATGGCTACCTTTGCCAGGTATTTTTAGGCCTCAGACAAGTAGTCGATGGTCCGTCTCCCCCTCCCAGACCAGAATCCACAAAAAGAGAACCCCCTTGGGGATGCTGTGAATAGGCCCTGTTCTGTTTAACCCGTCCCTCTAAGGTCCAGTGTCATTGCAAAGGGCCCTAAAAAAGTCCCAAGGCAGAAAGAGCTTTAAAGAGAGAGAGAAAGATAGAGGGTAACAGAGGAAGAGTTTCAGATTACACTCAAAGGGGGCTGGCGTGTCAAAATAAGCTTTCAGAGTGGCGACAAACCGTGGGCCACCGACCTTACCCCTTTGCCAAGCCGAACATTCCTGTCGGATATTTTTAGAGGTGGCATTTAAAGTTGGCAGAGTATCAACTCCCAGGCAATCTGCAGTATTTCCTGTTCCTGTAAAAGAGGGAGGTCTGCGAGACAAATGCCCACCCAGACGGGGCCTGTCTAAAAATGTTTTACCTCAATTTTATAATTCTTTCAGTTTCGTTTCCAAGCCAGCACACAAAACTAAGGTTGTCTGGTTAGATGGGGAGTCTGTATTTTCTACTGCACAAGAGGCGTGATCAGCGGGCATCGTTCCAATCACACTGTAGGAAATTAGATAGTCCTTCAACCAATCAGACCACAAGAGGCATGGTCAACAGGCATAGTTCAAACGACTCTGTACGCAATTGGATAGTCCTTTAACCAATCAGACCCACGATCCAACGCTTCTCTATCCGTCATTGTGTTAAACCCGCCAATAGCGCGCCAGGTGGATAAGCCGGCTTATGATTGGTCCCCGCAAATTTGTAACAGGTTTCCAGCCTGAGCTGCAGGGCGAAATCAAGTCGCCGGCAGATCGGGCTGGGTTTACCCAGTCTAAAACTAAGGTGAAATACGCACACAAATGTAGATCTGTGATCAAAGCAACCGCCCAGCCTTTTCACTGTTTATGTGGATGGGGCCAAAATGACCAACACGTCATCTGTCCAACTTTTGTAGGGTATAGGCAATGTCAGTCCGAATGCAATGATAAGATGTCCCTACTTGCCTGTCAATTAAATGAATCTGCAGCAGTCAGGTGGTACAAGTCAGAGATCTATAAGTTGTTTACGTTCATTATTATTATAATGTTATGTGCTTTGAGACATGAGGTAATTTAACGGCATCTCTTGTGACGCTTTGCAGACTCTGCTCTGGATGTGCGCGGTCATGTGTTTTGAAGGAGGTGTGGCTTTGGAGACGCTCTGAAGAGAGGGTGTGATTTAATGCAGGATTCCATGTAGTCCCATTATTTCCCCTTATAGAGCACTGGATTTGAATCATCTCTGTTTCGTATATCTGCTCTCTGTAGAGAGTAAGCTGTCACTTATCTGACACTTAATGTTTGCTCTGCATTAAAAGAATACCCTTGACTCTGCCCACAGGGAGACATAGATCATTGGAAGTGTGTGAAATGAACGAGACGGCTTCCCTGTTAACAAGGGCAGCGGTAGTGAAATCAGCCCTAGTGTCACAGATGCTTGAATAAGTGCCTGCTTTTTTGTTGGAGCTGGGATAGACAGGATGGTGATGACAGCATGTTTCCTAAAGATAGTGTTTTCCGTGACATGGGCTAATTGGCGACGAAAGGCTGAACGGAACTGGCATTATCGGATCCGAGTTTATGATCCTCAGACAAGGCTGAGAGTTTTATTGTTCTTTTCCTTGATGTTATGAGTAAAAAAAAAAAAAAGCATAAACTCTTTTATTGTTTCCTTAGTGTAAAATATATATCCAAGATTGTCTTTTCCATGATCTCACACTTACAGAATAAGGTTGAGTTAGTCAACGTGTGACTAAGTTTGCCAACCGCAATATAATACAATAAATAAAAAAAAATTGTAATACTATTTCTATTGGTGGCAGATTGACTAATTGAACAAAAACGAATTGTTACACATTCACAGTGTATGACTTGTGTATAAACATATGACTGGTGGTTAAATGCATTTTATCTCACAGAATTTTAATGTCAGACTAAAGTGTCACACACCATTAGACACATCAATTTAGCTAAGCACAACTTGCAGTTGGAAACCCCTGTGTGAGATTTTATCTTTGTATAAGTGAAACATCATATTTGATGAGAAGAAATGTAGGTCAGGACTTGATTTTATTTATCAGGAGTTGATTAGATTGTGACAGGTGTGCTTTACAGACCAGAATATAAGGCAAGGGGTCAAGGTTTGGTGGCTTGGCATGGTCCAATTAGCCACTGCTGGCAGATGCCATGACTTTTGACATGACATTTTGCTAGCCAAAAAATGTCTCCTTGACAGACATTCAAAAGTAGCTGTGTATTGTAACAGTATATAGGGGTCAGACACCATAAATTGGAGTGACCCCAAACTCGGCAGGATGGTCCCAATTGTGCGAGCTACTCCAAGCTCACAAACGCACACCCGTCCAACACTAGGTGGCACTATAATAAGGCAATTTGCATTTTGGATCATAACTTTGGAACCCCAAGGGCTAGAAACAGTCGCCCCCTGAATCCATGAGTCAGACCCTACAAAATGTATATCTACAATTGTATTTCCGCTTTTAAAAACACATTTTCGAATTCCTCCTAAGCCGCTGGTCCGTTCCTCATCGAAATGGGCAGACAGCAGCTAGGGACAGTGCTGGAAAAAATGTATTCAAAGAATTTTGATTTGTCAAAGCATTGCAAAGATATGTTTATTAATTGGTCAGGCAATGTCCAAGCGTAGCGAAATTTGACACACAGGATAACTGATGACACACACCAAGTTAAATACATTTCTGACTATAGGGGGCACTACAACTAAATAAAACATTATGACTCCACAACTGTATGATTCATTAAGGATCACCCAACTTTAAGCATATTTTTGCCGGTGATGTGCGTACTTTGATCCTGATTTTGCTGATTCATTAAGTTGGAAATTGGTATGCATCTTCTTTGGTGGACATCCTAACATATCTAATATAAATCAGTAGCCAATCAATTTCAGCGGTTAATAACATCACTTCGAAATGGTTACAAAAATGGATATAAAACATTAATGTGTGTACCAAACAGCCTCAAGATGGCGCTATAATAAGCAACTTTACATTTTAGCTAATAACTTAGCTAAAACTATGCAACCATGTGGTGACACAATTTTAGGTTCTTGAATTATGAATACTTGCCTTAAGCCAGAACAATTAAAAAAAAAAGAGACATGGTTACGGCCTTGGTCCAAACATCCCAAAACTTGGAACATATGGAGAACAAATCATTCTGAGCAAACATGCTTGGTTTCATGACCTTATTGTGCTTAAGAGGCTAACAGCTAATTCTAAACTATCAGTCTGAAAGATCAACTGAAAGATATGTATGTTGTCCACAAAATATGGAATCTTTTAAGCCTATTTTTTTCTATCAGTTTACATCACTTTAAATGAAAACAAATGCATTGATCTAGTTAATTGGCATAACTATGGTGTACTGACAGTCTGACAGTATATTGTTTTATTAGTGTACATAGAAATCTGTGAAATGCTTATAGATCATTAAATGTTTATTTAATTTTAAATACCCCCACCCCAATACAATATATTTTTCAATTGGCCAGACATGATTCAATATATTGCTGTCCATTTAAAATAGAAAGAATAGACATCATGCTTGGCAAATTGAAAAATGTGTTCAATTTTAACACATTCAAATGTGTTTAATCATTAATTACACATGAGCATCATAAATGAATGAAACTAAGCATGTTATTAATGAGGAACTTTCTTGTAATAATGACTTAACATCTCATAATAATGAGAAACTTTGCATTAACATCCTGTTATAAAAAGTTACTAAGCTGTAAGAAAGTTTCTCATTATTTTGTCATTTATAAGATTTTTTCTTAATATAAAGATATGCTAATTAAATAAACATTATATTTATATATTTGCCAACGCTCACTAGTTTACCCAGAAATGAAAATTCATAATTTACTCCCCCTCATGGCAAAACTTTTTCACTTGTGGAACACAAAAAGATATTTAACAGAATGTTTTAACTCTTTTTGTCCATACAATGAAAGTAAAAGGGACCCAAAACGGAACCCTGCTGATTTTTTTCTTTTTTTAATTGTATGAGCACAAAATGTTTGTTTTTTCTTCTTCTGAATAACACTACTTAAAGCCTTTATGTATAAAGCATTATAAAGGTATTCATAATGTACATTATAATGCATTATATCTTTTCATAAATAATTGTAAAATTGAAAAGCCTAACACAGAATATTTGCAGATTCCATGTTACATCGAAAATGGTTGTTTTTCATGCGTTTTATTGCATTATACTTTCTAAAGGCGCAACATATGTATTATAATGCATCATAACTGTGGTTGAAATAATTCATGAGACCATACAATGCATTACAAGGCATCATTAATGCTTTATATATAAAGGCTTTAAATAAAGTGTTACCATAACTTCTTTTGTGATTCACAGAAGAAAGAAAGTCATACGGCTTGGAACGACATGAAGCCGAGTGAATGATGACAGAAGTTACTGTGAACTATCCCTTTACTGTCTTAGTGGTTTGACACATAGAGGTGCAGACCCTTCTCTAACACTCACTCGATACCTGGAGGAGAGTGTCATGCTGCATATGTCAGACCTGGAGAAGGCTTTGGATCTGGCCAGCGTCCTCCTAGCTTTGCATCCATCTGGAAAACAAGTCTGGGCCATAAATCAGAGGATCCAGAGAGATATGCTATCACAGGCTGGCAACAGGACCCGCAACAGAAATGGAGGTCTATCATGAAAAAAAAAGAGAAACGTTACGACAGCAACATATAGAATTGCCTTCACAAATACAGATGTTTCTGGAAGTGCAGCAGCTCCTTTCCCAGCAACAGCGTTCACCATCTGCTGAATCGCTCAGTTCACCTTTTCTGTGTACCCCTGCACACCAAGCGCTTACCAAGATAAACACCGCTATGTTGTGTGAAATGAGAGAGAAGTCAAGTGAAGTAGAACATTAGAATCTGAGAACTGACAGGGAAGCAGAGGTTTGATTGTAAACAGGTTTAATCTTTGTGAAAAAGTTTATTATGGCCACCAAGACTGCATGTATTTGAAAAATGATATTGATATTGTGAAATATGTTTACAATTTAAAAGAACTGTCTTTCTATTTACATATATTGCCAAACGTAATTTATTCCTGTGATGCAAAGCTGAATTTCCAGCATCATTACATAATCCTTCTGAAATCATTCTAATTTGCTCAAGAAACATTTCTTCTTTTATCAGTGTTATAAACTGTTATGCTACTTAATATTTTTGTAGAAACCATAATACATTTTTTTTCCAGGATTCTTTAAGGAATACACAATTCAAAAGAACAGCATTTTTTACTGTCAGTTCTGATCAATCTAATTCAACCTTGCTGAATAAAAGCATTAATTTATAAAAACTTGCTTACTCCACATTTTTGAACGGTAGAATATGTGTGTCAGAGTTATGTTCTGTTTTGGCCTTGTTTGCCTGTTTGGCCCAGTTTCTCAGCTTGGATTAGTTCTTCCGTTCACCTGTTCTGTTAATTATCTTGTTAGTTCTCCTTGGCTGAATCCGAAATCACCCCCTAAACCCTTATTCACTATTCCCTACATTAGTCCACTAATACAGTTCACTTGAAGGATTGAATGAAACCGAGTGAGTGAATTTGGACAGCAGTTGAGCATACATTGGCTGTACACTCGTTATTGCGGTGCATTGTGGGATTGAATGAGTGCACTCAATAACGTCCACTATGGTTTCGGACACCACTACAAATGGCTGTCCCCTCAAGTAATGCCCTATTTAAGGGTATAGGGGGCGATTTCGGATTCACCCTTGTTATTTCTCCTTGCCCTGTGTTTCCTGTGTTCATTGATCGGTGTTGTCAATGCTATAGGCTATCAGTCCAAATCCGATTATTTGTGTATACGATTGGAATCTGATCTGAAATTGAGAGTCACAAAATCCGATCAAAGTGGTCAGACTTACACGGATTTCTAGAAATGCACTTTGAATAAGATTTTAAACCACAAATGAATGTAGCTCGGAATGGATTTGTAAAAATTGTATTTTATGTTTTTTTTTTTTTTCTTCATACATGCTAAATTCCTGAATATTCCTGTGTATTTTTGAATTAAAGACTACTTTCAATAAGAGGTGTGTGTATACGCAGCAGTCTTACCTCCGTTTGCTGACAGTTTATCAGTATCCCACCAACCCCTTCTCCACACTTTTAGTTCTAACCACTTACATACACAGTACTCTGGGTTCGGGCCAAATTCCGTGCTCGAAGCCCTCCCCCCGCACAGCACGCCAAACACGCATTTCAATTTACTCTCAATAAATGATATGTAAGTGTGAACTCGTGAATATGTAGAATGTTAGAAAGTCCTTCAAAATGGAGATTCTCAACCAAATACTGAAATCAAAGACTTTAGACATAGGAAGACTTTTAATTATTAAATGAATGGGTGATTACTTATGAATGGGAGAAAGTGCAACGCCCAATATGGCAACTAAGCCCCACCTTCTAAACGAACGCCTTCTTTTTTGTCTTTTCGTTTAGTTAGACCAAATTTATGAGGCAGTTGTTGTCAGATTTCATTGGTGATTTCAAATATGAAATTGAATCGTAAGATTGGCGAACAGTTTTGGAGAATTTGATGTTTTCTCATTCAAAGAGATGGAGCTGCACTTGCATGTGTTTCAAAGATGGGACTTTAAAGGGACTTTGCTAAAATGCAACTAACCATATAATCATGCAGATTAACAACAAAAAAAATATCAGCTGTAGGAAGTGAGTGTTGTTGATGTCAACACTAATCACTACGCTATTTTGCCTCAAATGTATCTGTCATTTGATAATTTGTAACACATTTATTTGTATAGCGTTTTTCACAATACATATGGTTTCAAAGCAGCTTTACAGAAAATGCAGGTTTCTACATTACAATAGAAGGGCAGATGTTAAGCAGATGTAATATGGTGAGGTTGTGCAAGATGCCTTCATCCTATTCTTTGGCTTACAGTATGCAAATATGAATACATTTTGATGCTTGATTGTAAGTACATTTTTGTTCAGTTTTCTTTTAATAATTCATTTTTGTACCATACATTTGGGCACTGAAGAAAACATTCAATAATATTATTGATCTGACTGTAGTGACGCTGTTGTATGTATGAGAACTGAACTGAGCTGGACGATGCTTTATAGATATAACAAACTTATTTAATAATTGATGATCTTTACAACGGAACTGAATCAACACTGAACCGAACAGCCGAAATTCATAATTTTCCTGTCATACATCACTGTAAAGCTGCTTTGAAACAATCCGTATTGTATAAATAAAGGTGACGACTTGACTTGAAGAAAACCAGTTGAGAATCACTGCTGCAAAACTAACAGCCCTGATAGTAGTGGTGCCATTGTACTTTAATATACATCAGGGTATATAAACCATGGGAGTTACACTCCATAGCATAGTATTACCATAGTACATGTCCAGTTTTTTTTCAGGGTCTATTCTTTATTTCCTCTGCAGAGCTGCTTAATATTTTTGTGGAAACCATGTTTTTCAGGATTCTTTGATGGATAGAAAGTTCAAAAGAACAGCAATGTGAAAGTATTTAATGTCACCTTTGATCCATTTAATGCATCCTTGTTGAATGTATGTATTTATGCCCAATATGCCCTTTTTTTACCTTGCATAACTGTTTTCTGGTTGTGTCCATTTTAGGGTTTTATATGTGAAAGGTACTGAGGTGCCACTGCTTTTCCACGTAATACCTAATGATACTGCCTCTATATTTATCCAGTATTGTTTGTATCGGATACTAGTCATGGGCTTCAAAGGGATGCACACATGAGCAGCCTGCATGCCGCCATGTCTTTGAAATTCAACACTGTTATGTGATGTTGTTGCGGTAACTGTCTTTCACAAGTGACAAGCCAATAAACAAGGGGCCTAAACAGGATGTTTCAGAGTTGTCAAGACGTAGTTAGTGTAGAAGACTTTCACTACCTTTTTGCATAATGTATTAAATATATTTCTTTAAAACCAAATAACTTTTTTCAACAATTATAATAAAAAGACATGTTTCTTAGAATGATTTCTGAAGGATCACGTGACCCTGAAGACTGGAGTAATGAGACTGAATTCAGTTTTGCTATCACAGGAATAACAATTTTTCAATGTATTTAAAATATAATATATAATATTTCACAATATTAGTGTTTCTACTGTATGACTTTCAAAAACATTTAAAAAATATTTCTGATCCCAAAATGTATTATTTCGTAATAGTCATGATGATTTTAGTATTTTGACTCCTTTGTGGATGTATTAATCACTATAAACACCCCTGACAGTCCTGATTGTTTGTGACCCAGCAGGGGGCATTCTCACATCTGAACTGCAAACACGGAAACAAAGGCTGAGACATGAGCTCCATTCATTGCGTCTCCACTTTTCTTTTTTTTTTAGATGTGGCCAGGCACACGTTTGCAAAGCAGGTTCAGTGACCTCTGGAGCCGCACTCATAATGGGGTGGTGACCTGTTGGCAGAGCAACCCGAAACAAGTCCTTGACCCTGGGGAGGAAGAGTTAATATAAACCCTTGGGGACGGCCCGTGTGGGCTCTGCTGTGGCTCAGGCTTTCAGGTATGCATCGCCCCATTGCCTTTAATGGCTATGAAGAACTTTGCAACAAGCTTGCTGTGTGTTTAATTAAGCCAGAGGATGAAAATATAGATAAGTGAATATGGAAACGACACACCTGTTGCTTAGTTGTACCATGTACACAGAATGAAAGAGGGCAAAAGAGGTTTTCCAGCTCCATCACTGATCAGTTCATCGGATCAAATCTAATCTCTGCAAATAATTGCTGATCACAGGATACAAGATGGCATCCAGCCAATAGATTCTCTCAAAGTTATGAGCAAACATTCTTCCAGTAACATTGACTGGACATTAGTTCAAAAGTATCTGGTCTTGTAATAACATTCTCAAAACGTGAGCACAAAAACATTTCATAGAACGCTTTTCTGAAACATTTTTGTTGGATGTTTATCTTGCTATTTTTAACTGTTAGTGCGGGGTAAAAATGTACTGTAGTATATCATGGCCATGAATTAAAGGAATGCCATTTGCCTTTTCCAACTCCCCTAGAGTTAAACAGTTGAGTTTTACCGTTTTCGAATCCATTCAGCTGATCGGTAGCACTTTTAGCATAGCTTAGCATAGATCATTTAATCTGATTAGACCGTTAGCATCTTGCTCAAAAAAGAAACCAAAGAGTTTCAATATTTTTCCTATTTAAAACCTGACTCTTCTGTAGTTACACCGTGTACTAAGACTGACAAAAAATGAAAAGTTGTGATTTTCTCGGCAGATATGGCTAGGAACTACAGTGGCATGAAAAAGTATGTGAACCGCTTGCAGAATCTGTGAAAATGGGAATAATTTTAACTAAATAAGAGGGATCATACAAAATGCATGTTATTTTTTTTATTTAGTGCTGTCCTGAATAAGATATTTTACATAAAAAATGTTTACATATAGTCCACAAGACAAAAAAATAGCTGAATTTATTAAAATAACCCTGATAAAAAGTTTATGAACCATTGATTCTCAGGGCTGTGTGTCGTTCCCTGGATTCTATTCCCATTTTCACAGATTCTGCAAGCGGTTCACATACTTTTTCATGCCACTGTATACTTTCATTTCTGGGTAATAATCAAGTAACTTTGCTGCCGTAACATGGGTGCAGCAGGAGCAATGATATTACACAGCGTCTGAAAATAGTCCCCAGCTAGGTAACTTCCAACGTGACCAAGTTTGTGTAGTTACAGGTATTCCGGTTCAAATAGATACGGTTCAGGATCTGCGCCAAAGTAAATATCTTCTGAATCGTCTCTCAGAAATGTCTCCATGGTTACAAGGCACGCTCTTTGTGCAAGCAGGTTGTCACGTTGGTTATGTTGACGTAAGTGAGCCTATTTTCAGGTGCTGCGTAATATCATTGCGCCGATGCACCCATTGAACGGCAGCAAAGTTCCTTGATTATTACGCAGGAATGAGAGTATAGTTCCTTGCCATATCGGTCTAGAAAATCTCAACTTTTCTTTTTCTGTCGGTCTTAGTACACGATGTAACTACAGAAGAGTCAAGTTTTAAATAGGAAAAATATCGAAACTCTTTGGTCATTTTTTGAGCGAGATGCTAACGGTCTAATCAGATTCAGACAAAGGGATAGTTCACCCAAAAATGAAAATTAGCCCATAATTTACTCACCCTCAAGTCATCCGAGGTGTATATGACATTCTTCTTTCAGACGAAAAAAATCGGAGTTATATTACAAAAGTCCAGGCTGACCACCTTCCCTGTTCATTTTATGGAAAAATTGTTGAAAGTTCTCCTGCTGATCGAAAGACTAACGCGACCGGGTCCGCTCGTCATGACGACACGTACGCATCTTGAGTTTCACTTTCAACATTCAACACTTTTCCACGGAAGGCGGTCGGACGAAAGTTTACTTGATAAAGTTTTAAATATGGATATTTGTCTTCCACAAACGCATCGATTCGCTTCAGAAGGCCTTTATTAACACCCCGGAGCCGCGTGGAGTAGTTATTTGACGGGAAGATGCACTTTTTATGGACAGAGCAACTATAAATCCAATTCTAATGCTTGGATTAGCCTGGACTTTTGTAATATAACTCTGAAAGAAGAATGTCATATACACCTAGGATGACTTGAGGGTGAGTACATTATGGGCTAATTTTCATTTTTGGTTGAACTATCCCTTTAACAATTTGTCCCCACCAGTTACTAATATATCAGCATTCAGCAAATTTTACTTATGGCACACAATAGATTCTATTTACACTAAATGAAATTAGCAGCATTTTCTTAGCGAAATGCTTTTTACACAAAGTGAAAATAGCGATAGATTGTATTTACACTATGTAAAAATAGCAGTATTTTCTTTGCAATAAGTGTAGATAGTAGTTAGATGCTATTTATACTTCTAAATAATGGCAGATAATATTTGCACCTCCAGTGTTGTTGTACATTAAACGGTATGCAATAATAAATTATTATATTTATTAAAAATATGAAATGGATGCTGTCTTATTAGGACAATAAAGCCCCCCTCCTACACCTACCCCTACCCGATAAACACTTTATTATTAAACACACATTAGACACATTATTTACACTTTTCACATTTTTTCTTAATTTTTATTGAAAATAAATGCTTTTCCAAGTTGATATATGATGGGGAAAAGGTAGCAGAGTGAGTTCAGCAAAAGGCGGATTCTAACTCGATTTGCCTTCCCCTACACTACTGCTACTGGTGACAATCTTCCTTAATTTTGTCTGGCCCAACATAGTCTCAGCCTCAGACGTCATGCCCACGGACCATTGGCTGAACGTCTGATGCATATGGCACACTTATCTGGAAACACATATTTTTTTAAAGTCATCATCTGATTGGTTGAATTCTACTGGATGTCCGGGAGACGAGTATGGTGCGTTCTTTAACGGTCCAGCTGAAAACAAAGATGCCGTGACGCCAAACGAACGCCGTCGTGTTTACAACTGTGACGTAACATCGACGTTACATTTTCACCCCTAAACATGACGCGGATCAAAACGAATTGTAATTGGTTGCTTTACATGTCAGTCAGACGACCTCTAGGCAGTCCTTGGCCAATGAAAGCTGCGATGGAGTCCAGACCTTCTGCCATCAGTCTGAAGGTCCGGCTATGCGAGACTAATATATAAATAGTCTGCATGTCATGGCTCCATGAATTTTAGATGTTTTAGAGAACGTTTAAAAGTAACAGTTCCATCATGTTTGCAAAATGATCAACTGGAATGTTCCGTAATATTTTCTCTAACATTCTCATAACCAATAAAAACACTTGTTTTAAAAAAAATTGACATTTTTAACATTCAGAAATAGCATCGGGGATAACATTGTGAATGTTAGCAAAAGGTTCTTAGAACATATTTTTGTTACCTGGGCAGTTACCATGAAGCGTTGCTCAATATGATTTATGAATATAGCCACGGAAGAAAGACACCTGTCCACTCCTCCATTACCAGACCCTCCTGCAATCTGACACAGCGTGCTAACCTGAGCAAGAATGTCACCCTGCGTGCCCTCGAGGTCAACACAGGGCATGTCTCAATGACAGACCTCTTCAGCGCGGCCTTGTTCCTCCAGACCTGTGACGGCATGAGTGACACTGACTCACCTGCACCTCTGACCTATGACCTTCCCTAAAATATACAGTGGGGTTCAAAAACAAAAAATAAAATGAAACAAAGGCTCACTGTGTAAAAATGAAAAAGCTTTATTTAAGATTCTACAGTATTTCAAAATCACTATATACATTTCTTACTTTGATCATGTGACTCTTTGTACAGACTATGTAAGATGTTCTTGCTTCCATTGAAGCTCAAGATGCTCTTTGGAATGTCTCAAATCATGCTGGTGAACATCATTATCATTTAACACAAATTTGTGGAGCTTATGCAGCTCAAGTTCTACTGTCTACTGTCATTCACAAGCCATTTTGAAATTCGTGTTGATTCAGTTCAACTTTGGAAGAAGCATTTTTACCAGAGGCCTCTGGCATTAGATCCCACTGTTTTGTAATTTTGTGGTGCAGTAATGTAATGTTCTCCTACACAATAACTTACAGCACTTTTATATGCAGACAATAGAACATGTTATGGATATCCACAGTAAACGACCAACAAAGCTGCCAAAGGAAACAAACGCAATCTCAAGACTAACTGGTCTCAGACTAGCTCAGCGCTGTATGGATGACAGGTCCTTGAGAAAGAGGGTGATTTGTGGATGTTAAGGGAAGGGTTATGCTACAGCGACCCTGTTGGAGGCCCAAAGTAGCTCAGCAGCCTTTGCATGCCTAAAGATGTTGAGGATGAGATCCACGACCTCATTGCACGGCCCGGGACATGTGACATTTCCAGGTGGTCACTGCTTACACTGACCTGAATTCAAGGACTTTTCTCTGTGTGCTAAAAAAAATGCTCTAGCAAAACCAAAAGCAGCATTTTACTTCTCTCCAGCTGATCTGTCATATCTTCAGCACAATTCTGAATCTTTTCAGTTTTGAAACCAATATTTTTGTACTCAAGTTTGATATTTTAGTGCAAGTTTTTGATGTTATATGCAACAATCAAACAGCTTTTTGCCTATTCTTTTATAATTATACATGTCGCTTTCAGTGTTCTAATATTAACTGAGATATTACTTGGACTAATTGTACAAAAATTTTACAAAAAACAACAACTGCAGGACCATTTAAAGTTATGACATGCAAGTAATGACAGATCTTTTCTTCCATATTGTGACATACACCTGAGGTAATAGATTATCAAAGAAGGATACTTGTAATTGATTTTCGGATGTAAAATGTAGGTTGTTTATTAGATTTTTGAGATGAGCTTTCAACTCTCAAAAATCTTTCAAAAAAATCGAATCTTGTAGTCGATTGTCGAGGGGCGGCGTTTAAGTGGACTAAATGATTGAGAAGTCCAGCATGTGTCACCAGAGAAGTCTGTCATTTTCCCCAGAAGATCAAATTATGACTTTTTGATTAAACATTATGAGGCCAGTAAAAATATAAAAAAATATAAAAATAAATATATAATAAACAAAAGTGGACTGTCAAAATAGTGTTACATGCTTTCAGCTAACCAAATGTGCTAAACTTCAAAGATTTAAAATAAAATATAAATGTAGAATAAAAAAACTTAAACCTAAAAAATGTATGTAAATGAAATAATAAAATAAATATAATAAAATAAAATATAAATAATAATATAATAAAATGTATTTAATTTTATAATATAAAATATCGGTGTGTGTGTATACTGTATATATATAATATAATATAATATAATATAATATAATATAATATAATATAATATATAATATATTTCATTTACATAATTTTTTTTACGTTTAAGTTTTTTATATATAATATACACCGATCAGGCATAAAATTATGACCACTGACAGGTGAAGTGAAAAACACTGATTATCTCTTCATCACGGCACCTGTTAGTGGGTGGGATATATTAGGCAGCAAGTGAACATTTTGCCCTCAAAGTTGATGTGTTGGAAGCAGGTAAAATGGACAAGCATAAGGATTTGAGAGATTTTGACAAGGGCCAAATTGTGATGGCTAGACGACTGGGTCAGGGCATCTCCAAAACTGCAGCTCTAGTGGGTTGTTCCCGGTCATGGACGGCCAAGGCTCATTGATGCACGTGGTCCGATCAAACAGACAAGCTACTGAAGCTCAAATTGCTCAAGAAGTTAATGCTGGTTCTGATAGAATAGTGTTAGAATACACACAGTGCATCACAGTTTGTTGCGTATGGAGCTGCATAGCCGCAGACCAGTCAGGGTGCCCATGCTGCAGTCCGATGAAATTTTTTCTTTTACATCACGTGGATGGCTGGGTGCGTGTGTGTCACTTACCTGTGAAACACATGGCACCAGGATGCACTATGGGAATGCAGTCTTGGTCTTGGTTGGCCGAATAGCTGCCCGTTGCAAATATTGCCACTGAGTGAATCATCTTCCATCAGTCCATTGTTATATATGATGCACTGCAAAAATGCTTTTTTACAGTCAGTCTTTTTTAAAGGATTGATTTAATTATATACATACATGCATACATATACAATATACATACACATACACATATATATATATATATATATATATATATATATATATATATATATATATATATATATATATATATATATATATATATATATATATATATATATATATATATATATATATATATATATATATATATATATATATATATATATTATATATACATATACATACATACATACATACATACATACATACATACATACATACATACATACATACATACATACATACATACATACATACACATATATATATATATATATTATAATATACTGTGTATACATTTAACCCAATGATGCTCATTTTAATTGACAAAGACATGTTTTGAATAGGGAAAAGTTGTGAGTGTATTATGATCTGTGCAGGCTTTTCCCCTTTCCCCACTGAAGCATTTGCTTGACATTTACAAAGAAGAGAAAATGTACAAATGTACAGAGAGAGCAAAATACTGGATTAATAGTTTTGGGGTTAAGATCTGATCTGATCACCCAACCCAAACATCTGGTTTGCATCTGGTTTATTTGATTCGTTTTGTGTGTTCCTCCTTTTCTGAAATGCTTAAGGCAGATATACGGATTCTGGAAATGGTGTTCCCACTAAAAACAGCATGCTGGTGGGACAGATGTTAAAACGGTTTTAGAACAGCCTGTGTATGACTAAGTTAACCCAAAGCGAAAAAAAGGGAAGATCTTTAAATAATCTTGTGACCATACAGCAGCTTTTGAGACTATAACACCAATCCACCACAACAATGGTGAAAAACAAATACAAGTGCAGCCAAGGAAGAACATCTGACCTTTTGTAAAAAAAGAAGTCACATGAACAGTGTCACAAATTTGATTAGTGGCCTAGGGCCAAGTTTAAAAATCTATGTGGTGTGAGACTTTTGGATCTTCTCTGTGGCTTTCTACCATATCTTCACTATTTCTACTGGTCTCTGTGGTGGTTTACTATGAGGTACTATGTGGTTTAACCTCAAAACCCATTATGTCCTCAGTAGATTTTCCTCATGTTCCCCATGAGTTTTCCCTCTCTTCGTTCTCTCTCAAGAGATGCAGAGCGGCACTCGTCCGAGTCACCACAGTTATCTTCAGCACTGCTCAAAGCTCAAATCCTCACCACACTATAATTACAGTCTGGCTAGCGTTTCAAGGGACGTGCTCACTTGAAAGCTTTTCTGTTCTTTTTGAAATGATATACGGCCTGTCCTGCGACCCTCAGAACTAAGAGGGAGATGAAAGGTCTCGGCCAAGAATGGGACTCTGTCAGAGAGGAGTTCTGACCACAGAAGACCAGTGGTATCACCCTGATCCTGACCACTGTGTGCAGGAGAAAGTAGTTATAGTTAGTCTAGCTGGATCCATCTTGATTTATAGCATTAAGTTTTTGAAAATGTAGTTTTGCGTTTTGGACATTTTCTTGTCTTGGGGGGGGGGGGGGGGGTTGTTTTGTGGTTGTACTTCCACCAACAATGTACCAAAGAGGCATGAAATCGGTCTCACGGACCTTTTCCTGGAACGTTCCCACCTGTGGATAGTCCTGCCTATCACAATTTGTGCAGCAGAGTCTGTAGCCATTTTCAAGAAACATCTAAAAACACATCTCTTCCAGCAGCACCTGACCGATCAAGAATAGCACTTATCATTCTATTCATTTTCTGTCTGTCTAATTTATTTATAAAATAAAATAAAAATTCTGTCCTGTGTGTTCTGTGCTAGATTAACGGAGACTTGTTACAGCACTTGCATATTGTTGCCCTTGACTGTTCTAGTTGCTTCTATTGCTCTCATTTGTAAGTCGCTTTGGATAAAAGCGTCTTCTAAATGACTAAATGTAAATGTAAATGCACCTATAGACGCAGCTGGCTTTTAAAGGGAATGGGAGATGAGACTCTGATTGGTTTATTGCACGTTATGCCCAAAACACACCCATGACTCATTAAGAGACTAGGTACAACCCTTTTAGACCATTTTTACTGTCGTTAAACTAGCAAAAGGGGATTCAAAAGTGTGTGCACTTTAGACCATGCACTGAGATCGATAAAATAGGGCCCTAAAACTATTAAAAAACATTTTTATTCATTGAAATAAAGTAGAACAATAAAATAAATAAATAAAAACTATTTTGGTAACACTTTATTTTACAGTATCATTGTTACATGTTATATATAGTTACTATAGTAATGGCTATAAATTACTAACCCTAAACCAAGCCCTTATCCTACCCTAACCCTATAGTAAGAATGTGTAGTTACTTAATATTACTCAGTACTTAAATGTATAGTTACAATGTAACAAAGACACCTTAAAATAAAGTGTAACCAAATGTTTTACCTAAAATAAAAATTAGGGCTGTCAAGCGACTACATTTTTCAAATCGAATTAGTTACAAATTAATCACGCATCAAATTTGGATGAGAAATTACCCCCAAAAGATAATTTAAAGTCATCATTGTGTTAAATGAGAAAAGCATCAAATATACATTAACAAAATTCGCTTTAGAAAGAAGTATTAACTAATATAACATAACTAATTAATTAAATGAATGCAATAATTGACAGCCCTAATTTAAATTAGGAAATTAGATCGAAATTAGAAATGCTACCTTGGCAACAATCTGAAATGTTTAATTTGAAATACAAAAATGATTAAAAGTAAAAAATAATTTAAAAATTCAAAATAAAAAACTTATTATAGCATATAAAAATAGTTTGGTACCTAAATCCTAAATATTTAATAATTTAATATTTATTATAAATAGTAAAATGTATTATTAATAGAAAAATATGAAATAACTTTTTTTTAATTATGAAACATTTTCTGTTTTTTCTTTCTAGGTTTAACCCCAAATTTCCAATGTGCTATCAGATTTTTTTACATTATACATTACTTTGTGGATAGGTGAGGAGTGTTTGGATTAAAAAAGAAAACCATAACAGGCCATAATTCATTAATATGCCTCAGATAAACCACAAGTTTAAAATGTGTTGCAGAAAGTAATGCAAAACATTTAAGCACTAAAAAAGCAGCAGAGTTATGCAGATATTTAATGGTCTGGCAGCGTCTTATAGGAACGCACCATGTAAGATTATATCCGAGTAAATCAGCCAATGAGACGCTGAGCTTGCACGGCTGAAAAGTGTCCATTGGAAATGAGTAGAACATTTAGCTCCGCCCCTGTGCTTTGAAGGTTCTCATGTCTCTCATGCCACACATTGAAGACAAGTCCTTGAGTGAGGTGTGAATAACTGTGGAGATGAAGAGATGGGAAACGGATGTTCAGTCCAACAGTGTCATCTCTATATGACACCAAACCTTGACCAAAAGAAATGTCTGCATAAACTAAGAAAACAATTTGTTTCATTTCTCTTGCACAGCTTCTTATGAACAGTTTACAGACTGTGGGTCATGTTGCTTTGCTTGCTGCATATTTGAAATGAACGTTTTGGGTTTGAGTGACAACTTTGTGTCTTGTATACGTGCATATGACTACTGACTACATATGTCTTTCTGCTTAATCAAGCACACTAAGTAGCTGGGGAAAAGGCCAAATTTAGAACTAATTTACTCAGTTGCTGTTCAATCACTTACTCATAATGAGTCATAATTAGTGCACTTCTCCTGTAGTTTGACTGTAACCTGTTCCTAATTAAATCATGGTTTTACTAAAATAGGCTTACA
The DNA here is from genome assembly GCF_949357685.1 of Gobio gobio. Lineage (NCBI taxonomy): Eukaryota > Metazoa > Chordata > Actinopteri > Cypriniformes > Gobionidae > Gobio > Gobio gobio. The sequence continues at coordinate 40,455,361 of NC_137111.1, forward strand.
TTTTATTTTACAGCCCATAGAAAGCCCATTATGCTTAATTTCTGCAAAACTCCATGATGATGAGTGCTTTGATGGGAATAGTCCAAATGCAGACATGTAGCAAAGATAGAGAACTTGGCTCCTGAAATCAAATACCACATCCTGGACCTAAGAATATTGAAGCATTTATAGCACCTATGCTCTGTTACATGCTATATGTGTCATATTAATCCAAACGAGAATTAGTTTTCAGTGTTTTGTAGAGAGAGATTTATTTAGTTCCTTGTTTGTCATTCTGAAGGCAATGAAAGTTCATTAGATGAATTTGGCGGACTCATTTAAAGATGAGTAATAGCAGACCAGCACAGGAAAATATGTATCATAAGTAATGTGGCAGATGTGGAACAATGATTTCTTGGTTGGCCAAACAAACAAAGCCTGTGTGTTTATCACTGAGAGAAAATATATTTTGCTTTACTTAAAGGGATAGTTCACCCCAAAATTTCAATTCGGTCATTAATTACTCCCCCTCATGTTGTTCCAAACTCCCAAGACTTTCGTTCATATTCGTAACATAAATGAAGATATTTTTAATGAAATCTGAGAGCTTTCTGTCCCTCCTTTGACAGCCACGCAACCACCATTTTGACGCTTCAAAAAGTTCATAAAGAAATCGTAAAACTAATCCATATGAATTGAGCGAATTTTCTGAAGAGACACAATTGCTTTTATGATGAACAAATTTAATTTTAATTTCACATATAAACATTCATCAACGCACAGTTGTGGTAAACGGAAGCTCAAGCATGTTCACTTGATGTGTGAGAACCAATTAGGTTCATTCTCGTGTGTTACGCATCATGTTCGAGCTTCGGCAAGAACCAATGAGGTTTGTTCTCGTGCATCAAGCAGGTTCGGTTGAGCTTCTGTTTATGTTCACTGATCAATTTGCCCCCAAATTATGCAGCCCTAATTGGTATTAACATAGACTTTTTGTTCTTACAGATTAGATTTTTTAGCACTTTAGCGTACCTTTTAAACAGAAAGCATAAGATTGCATACAGCATATAGCATTGCTGTAGCATAGCAAAAACAGCTTCAAAGAGGCGGATAAATCAAGCATAAAAAAAGAAACATCCTGTAAAACAGAAGCTAAAATATCAGCATGTGAAGTGTAGTCTGGTAATAAGCTGGCCAGAGGGACTCAGTGACGCGTTCTTTCACTGCTCTGTGGATGCGTGTAAACATGAATGGCATAAAAGTGGGCCCGCGTCTATCTTTAGGGCATGTTCAGCTGCAGGCATAATACTCCCAGATGCCTGGGAACTATCAATTACACAGCTCTAGCACTCCAAAAGGGCTGTCCTATCCCCCTCGGAAAAGGATGTTAGTGTTGTCTGTCCACCTTCTGGACAAGTGTTTCCCGTTGAACCTCTGGGCGCACTGCCATTTAATGGAAAGCAAAATAAGTCATTCCCTATAGATACTGGGAGTTATATATGGACCAGAAGTGTATTTAAAAAGCCTTTCACAATCACCTTGTGTACAGAAAGGCTATCATGCAAAGCCCAGTTGAGTTTGATAAAGAATATAAAGCCAAATCCATTTGTCGAAACCGAAATCTTTTGTAACATTATAAATGTCTTTACTTTCACGTTTAATCAATTTAATGCATCCTTACTGAATAAAAGTAGGATGTCACCCAGGGCATTTTTTTGCTTGATCATCGATGTTACAAAATGCAAGATGCTCTTCTTAATTTTGTCATTTCATCTAAATATCTAAATTTGTAAGAATGATTCAATCAGAACAGTTTTGAGGTTAATAGATCTAATTTTGTGTTGCTGGAAAATAGTGATCTGTGACATTTTTATAAAGTTGAATATCAGTTTTTGTTAGTGTCTATTTGTTAATATGGGATTTGTGGATACATTCGTGTTTTTAGCTTTGTAAAGTAAAAAAAACAAACATTGTTTTTATTTTGAAGTGAAAAGGTAAAATTAGACCCTTGAGTCAGAATTGACACAGAAGCCCAATAAGCTACTATTCTGACAAAAGTTTTGGGTCGCCTGCCTTTACATGCACATGAACTTAAATGACATCCCATTCTTAATCCGTAGGGTTTAATATGGAGTTGGCCCACCCCTTGCAGCTATAACTCTTCTGGGAAGGCTTTCCATGAGGTTTAGGAATGTGTTTATGGGAATTTTTGACCATTCTTCTAGAAGCACATTTGTGAGCTCAGGCACTGATGTTGGACGAGAAGACCTGGCTCACAGTCTCCGCTCTAATTCATCCCAAAGATGTTCTATCGGGTTGAGGTCAGGACTGTGCAGGCCAGTCAAGTTCCTCCACACCAAACTCGCTCATCCATGTCTTTATGGACCTTGCTTTGTGCACTGGTGCGCAGTCATGTTGGAACAGGAAGGGGCCATCCCCAAACTGTTCCCACAAAGTTGGGAGCATGAAATTGTCCAAAATGTCTTGGTATACTGAAGCATTAATAGTTCCTTTCACTGGAACTAAGGGGCCAAGCCCAACCCCTGAAAAACACCACACCATAATCCCCCCTCCACCAAACTTTACACTTGACACAATGCAGTCAGGCAAGTACCGTTCTCCTGGCAACCACCAAACCCAGACTCGTCCATCGGATTGCCAGACAGGAAATCGTGATTCATCCAGTGGCGGCGGGCTTTTCACCACTGCATCCGACACTTTGCATTGCATTTGGTGATGTAAGGCTTGGATGCAGCTGCTCGGCCACGGAAACCCATTCCATTAAGCTCTCTACACACTGTTCTTGAGCTAATCTGAGCACACAAAGTTTGGAGGTCTGTAGCAGCTATTGACTCTGCAGAAAGTTGGCGACTTCTGCGCACTGTGCGCATCAGCATGCGCTGACCCCACTCTGTGATTTTTATGTGGACTACCACTTCATGTCTGAGTTGCTGTTGTTCTGTATAATATTTAGTAGTGAGGAAATTTCACAAATGGACTTATTGCACAGGTGGCAGCAACCAATCACGGTACCACGCTTGAATTCACTGAGCTCCTTAGAGCGACCCATTCTTTTACAAATGTGTGTAGAAGCGTCTGCATGCCTAGGTGCTTGATTGTATGTACATGTGGCCATGGAAGTGATTGGAACAACTGAATTCAATGATTTGGAGGGGTGTCCCAATACTTTTGGCAATAATGTGTATATATAGGCCTGCATATATGTATATGGACATATATGTTAATAAGAATGTAATAGTCATTTATAAAAGTTAGCAAAAAAGTAAAAGTTTAGGTTAAAAAGTTAAGTGTAAAAATGTAGCTTTCCCTTAAAGTTAAGCTAGCCAATTTTGGAGAGGTTAGCAATAGCAAGCTAGCTTTGGAAAAAAAAGATCCCGCTTTCCCTTCAGAGCGGCTTGCCATGCCTCCTTCAAAACACATGACCACTCACAGCCAGAGTAGAGTCTTCAAAATGTCACAAGACACCGCTAAATTACCTCATGTCTCAAAGCACATAATATTACAATAATAATGAACGTAAACAACTTAAAAGAGCTCGGACATGTACCACCTGACTGCTCCAGATAAATTTTGCTGTTGATAGTATTGCCTTTAGAAACGCATAAATCAGAGTCTGAGGACGTGAACAGTTCAGAGTAGAACGTCACGGGTTGCCGTCTCTAAATTACAGGAATTACGACATGGCGTGAACGCAGCATAAACTCATTGTTTTAGTTCAGGAGGAGCTGTAAAAGGTGGCTGCTGTTTGTTTGAGGCGCTCAGTGACTTGCTGATGGCGTATGATGTCTGTGCGAGCAGGGTGCTTGGAGATATGCAAATACATAGGTTGACAGGCATCCTGATTCGGACCGAAAGCAATGACTGGACGAACATTGTTTGGTCCTGAGGCTTCCACAGAAGATATATGTAAATGTTTTAATATTTAGACCACTTTTCTTATTGATTGCTATCAGTATGAAAAGAGAGTTTCAAACAGTATAACAAAAAGTGTTTAAAACATTGCCTACCAACACATTGGATGATGCATTATCATCCTGCACATGCTAAACTTATATCTTACTTGTAAGTAAATGCACATTTTTCTTGACGGGGGCATCTTAACTTTTTCATTTTGTTTTGCTTTTTAGGCAAATCAACAAACGGTTTACTTGTAGTCTTTGCACTTTATACTGACTCTGAGTAGAAGAAAGTACTTTAACAGAAAAAATTACACCCTTCAACTTTAACGCAATAAAAAAGATATAACGACAGTACTAAGTACTGAGAGGCACCATCATTCAGATTACTGTCATCTAGCTGTCTGCTGAGGGTAATGATATGTACGTTTACAGTGCACACTACTTATTTCAGTCTCACCCTATCACCAGCGCTGGACCCTTTCTCTGGGCGCCTCCTTCTCCCCATCCCTGGTCTCCATCCTCCTCCCTCAGCTCCTCAATTCCGACTGCTGCCCCAGTGTGGCTGTTAAAATCATCAGGTCGGCTTCTTGGGGGAATGAATCACATTGTAATAACAGACGTCAGCAAGTTTGAGGGGGAGGTCTGAGCTACCTGCCATAAATCACCTGCCCACCGGCCACTTCAAATGTCCAGTTTGGTGTGGACAGCAACATGTAATCTGCACTTCTGAAGTGCTGTATTGAATGCCGTATAATTTAGTGTGAGAAATGCTGAGACTTCCTGTTTGTCCTTTTTTTTTTTTTTTAGAACAAACTTGTTCAGTCTCTGTTCAGCCATAGAATTGTACTTATTAATAGCAGAACCTCAAAGTTCAAAAAGTTGTTGTACTTGTGACATCAAAACTGCACATTGGCAGAATCTTTTTACATTCAAGAAACTTGTTGATTGAAATAGCTGGTCATTACATTGTTTAATGTGCAGTGCAACCATATTGAAATATCTGATTTGACCTGTGAAGTTTATGAAAATGAAATGTATAATATCACAGTGGCATATGTCTTCAGACCCTAGCAAATTTAATTGAATGGGCATGAATTATAAATTATAATTAAAGAGTTCACTTGCTAAAACAGATTTTTATTCATTTTCATAAATCATGTTTTTTTTTTGTGTGCAAATAATATCAAACTGCAGTTGGGTTGTTTTGATGAAGCAATAATAATAATAACACAAATTACAGGTAACTTACAAAATTAAAGTTAATTGAAAGTATGTTTTCTTTTTTATATATATTAAAAGTTTGTATTTAGCAAAAGCAGATAACTCCAACAGTCGTTTCATGTTCACATTTCGTGTTTCAGAGTTAAACAAAACCAAGTAATTGATTTGTAATTGCATTTAAGTGCGATAACTAACATTCTTTAACCGCTTTTTACACCCAAAACAGGGAGCTTTTCCCTCACCACTGTAACATGCTCCTTTAGGAACGTTCCGTGAAAAAGTTTCAGCTTCTATTTTCCTTTTACGAGCAGAAGATATCACAGGTTTTCAAAATGATCCATTCTCGATCACTTTCTCAGCTTTGACGAAACTCCTTTAGACAAAACTCATCTCAGCTAGTGCGTCTTTTTGAAGTGACTAGCAGCCTTGTCACCTGACCTGAATATTGCGCACTGATTCGCTAAACTGACTTATTGGGTGTTGTTCAAAAACAACAAGGGTGCTTGTCGGTTTCTGCTGTAAAACATGAACTTGCAATGCCTTGACAGTGGACAGTACCGGCTTTTGTGACAAAACGTGTTTAGGGTTCAGAATGTGCTATATGTGGAGAATAGGGCACGGCAGTCAGTTCATTTTGCGTTTAACAGTTTTTGCAAATTAACAGCCCTGTAGAGCAGCATTAACATTCTTCAAAATGTCTTTTGTGTTCAATAAAAGAAAGACAAACATGCAAGTAGATGATGATAGAATTTTCATGTTTTGGTGAACTTACATTTAAGTCCTTTTGGAAGAAAGCAAAATAGTTATAACATATTCATATGAGTGGACCGTAAACTCAGCAGTGGGTGAAGTCTCAGAACTGTAAGGCTCTTTTGAAGTCTGACCTGCTTCCACTATCCACAAGTGCCCGTGAGAGCCAAGGACAGGTTTACACAGAGAAGGGCTAGAGACTGACCACACTTCCTTATATAACACTATAATCCAAATTCTCTTTTCCTCTCACGGTTCACATCTGCACATTTGAAAGGCTGACTGCAGAGTTCTTTGAGAAGCAGATGTGTTCATGCATAAACATTGAAACATCAGTTGGTCTAGGGTGGGTCTGGCACAGGGATCAGGTTAGTGATGTCTGCTTCTGAACATAATTTGTTTTGTCTTATTTACTTTAAAGTTCTAAATCTTCCTCTAGAAGTATATAAGTGTAAGTATACAGAATTTGTCCATTACAAATGGGCTTATTTCTTCTACAGCAGTAGAAAAAGTTACAACAGAAGCAAAAGCAACACACAATGAAAGCCGGTCTGGAACAGTGCATATGAGCGGACCGGGGCGACAGAAATTGACCCTCTTTGCTCAAAGGCTGCATCAAGTCTGCAAAAGTCGAACCGAGTGTTGTTAAAGTGTAACTTTGCAGATTTTCAACCCAATTTGTATTGCTACAATGTCGGTAGTATATGTAGGCCTAAATGAACATTGTTTACTTGCTGGTGGACTGAGAAATTCATGTTTATTTGTCAGCAAAAGTTCCCCAAAGCACGTCATCTGGTAGATTTTTGACAGGTCCAGGGATTTGGTTAAAACTACAGATTACACTTCCGCATTTTTGTATCCCCATGCACGGACAGTCGGATCAACAGAGGGTTATTAACAGAACAGTTTTTCTGAGGGTAGGTTTATCACATAGACCGTAAAAAAATATGGACGACGCGACTTCATTGACTTCTGCTGACCATAGTTGAAGCTTTCGTATGCCCGCTCACGGCGCTGACATCTTGGGACCGAGTCTGCGCAGTAGCGATCTCGGGACCGGAGTTGCGCAGTAGAGAACAGGAAGTAGAGACGCGATTATCAAGAGCCCGCCCACACTTTCACAGATGCATAACAATTCATTATGTTGGTGTGAAATAAACAGTTATAGAAATGTAGAAATTAAAGCTAAAGCTCCAATCTCCTCCCAAAAATCCCGAAAAAAGTCTGTTAGTGCCTCAGTGACATCTTCACTCGGAGAAGCCGTCAATCTCAGCTGTCAATCATGACGTCACACCCCCCGTTTTTATAGCATCACATAACTCACTAAAACTAAACTTATTTAAAAAACGAACACTTGAAATGAAATCATCGTAATAAAAAGTGCCTAAAATGACAGAAACCATCTTTAGGAAACAATTAGTTTAAGTGTAATTGAATTGTTTAGTGTGTCTCGCGTCCATTCAAATACATGGAGGGGTGGGGTTTAGGAGCTATACTGGGACCAGCCACCGGGGGGCGATCGAGGCTCGGAAGCTTCAGTTTCTGACAGGAGCACTACAGGCTTGGTTTATCAATGAAAAATGTATCGTACTATGTCTACTCTTTAAACAGCATTTCGGATAAATCTAACAGTATTGCAACAGCTTATTTACCTGTATGCGACAGCGTTTTGCTTCTTGGGATTGGGTGGAATTGACAGAACGGCAGTCTCTTTCAATTTTACTCTCTGTTTGGCCTAAAACACTGTGTTCATGTTCATCCAGTTTGAAATGTTGACTACAAACACAGTTTTTTCCAGATTTTCCATCACGCTGTTCTCTCCGTATGTATGATTCTTTGCCTTTAGCCACTACCTTCAACGCTCTGGAAACCGAAAGTAACTCTCACGCTAAACTTTTACTCTTTGAATTCTTGCACCCGGGAACAATACAAGTTGACACCATTATGACTAAACGTTTGCTAAGAAGTATTTCCTACTAAAGCAAGGTGGTATTTGACTCTGGGAAGCGTATCCATAGCCGACTGGTGGGAGTGGCCTTGGATGGTAACATGCCCAGTGCATTATGGGTCTTGACGTTTTCCTACCTATTTGACTAAATGGAAGACAACAGCCTTTTTTCTCTAGTCGGGTAGCACCAGTTAAAAAAAATGTCTTTCAGTAACAGCAGTGACATTTGTACTGGACTTTTTTAAAGGTTATATTCAACTGTCTGAAAACAAAACCGGTTCCACAACCTAAATATGTCTAAATTTGTTCACCTTGGTCCATTTATGTACATTATAAAGAGTATAAACTATCTATAACATTGCATCTTGGTCAAATAAGTCCACATTTGAACTGCTTTAAAGATTTTTTTTTTTACATTTGTATTGTTAGACATTGGAATAAGATAAAACCTTATATTTAAATGTAAAAGTACGATAGACTAGGCTGTGGAGGATCCACTTATTCTATTCTTTGCGTCCCAGGAAAAGGAGGATAGATTTGTATAGGTCACATACAAAGGAGTCTTTAAATTGGGACAGCCTTCATCGCACCGCATCCTTCAAATGCAGCCTCTGAGGACGCAGCTAAAGTGTTCCATAATCACTCCGCTTTTAATCCACTTCGGGTTTTTCTTTCTGAAATCACAGTAGCTACTATTTCAAGGTCATTGGTCCCGTCACACATGGAGACCGTCACACATTTGGAAACACACAAATTACTATCACACTGCATAGTTTTCACATAACGGTTTCTTTTGACTTTCATGATACCTGCTGAAAACATGCCACTGAGGACCAGTGAGGTGCTTTTGTATAGTCTAGAGAAGAACTTGATGATGAAACCTGTCATGAACAAGACCTTAGGTCACACTGAAAAGGAATTTGCAAATACTTCACGTCTTCAGAGAAAAAAGACAGAATTTGTGTTCCCATGCGTATATAAATTGATGTTGTTATGATAGAAGTGGTAGGCCGTTCCATTTTTGAGATGGGACTTTTTTGTGTGGAGCTTGTCTGTTGAGTATCAAAACACATCCACAACACTCTGGCACAAGCTTTTAAAGAAGGCTGTAGTATTAATAACAGTCAGAGCACAATCCCGCTCCAGGATGCCGCCACCCCTGTCAAACCCTGTCATAACATTGCTCCTTTCTGCCTCGGTGTGACTGGCATATTTTGAGAAACAAAGGAACAACACAGACCACACATGTGGCTACTGCTTTCACTCGACTCAAAGTAGTTGCTTGAAAGAGACCAAAGTAATTAAAGCAGAAGACTAAACACCTACTCAAAAGGGGACCGTCTTATAGAGGCTTACTCTTCTGGATGAAAAAAATAATGATATATATTTTAATAAATGTTTATAAATGTAATGTAAGACCATCCCTTTTGAGTAGGTGTTTGGTAACTAAAAACACCTCCATCCAAAACACAAGATAAGGCAGTGTTGCTAGTACTAATCCATTTAATATAATTTAATAATATTTGCCATGTACACTTCTATTCACATAACACAAATGTGCAACATGACAATGACAAATATATTAAAATATCTATGAAAAATCTATAATTTTAAATGCATTTATTCTATTTGATATATTTTTGAAAATTGTCTTTACAGAAAATGTCTTTACTTCCACTTTTGATTAATTGAATGTGTCCTTGCTAAATAAAATTATTAATTTATAAAAAAAAAAATATATATATATATATTGACCTCAAACATATTTACACACCGCTTTGTTTTATTTATTTATTTTTTATTATTGTTACAGTGCTTGTGAAACTAATGTGTTTATAACTGGACTTAATAGAATCAGTGAATTTCTATTAACATTATATTAATGTAAAAAATGAAAATGTTAAAATATATTTATGTTGTAGCATATTCAAACTTGGTACATAATGACATGGAACAAACAAAAATAATGAATTATAAGTTGTGGTAATTAAAAAAAACTATGTATTTTTATTTCTATATTTTTACATCTGCCCCATAAAAATGATCAAAAAGTTGTTTTATTCAGAAATAGAATGTGTATTTTAATTGGATTTTAGTTCTGAGTAACGTAGATGGTTCTGTGGGAAAAAATATCATCACATCATTGATCAAAATATAAGAGAATTGCATGAGTTGATAACAGAACAGAATGGATATGCTCTTTGGTAATAGCACTTCCTGTGCAGATTATAATGGCAATACTTTTGTCATTAAACTGTCATTTTAAAATACTAATGAAATAAATTATCTCCATAAAACCATTTGCCCACTGGGCAAAAGGAGCGGCATGTCTGCTTCTGTGAGTAAATGTATTCTCTATTCACTTAAGCTCGGGCTTATCTGTCATCCATATTACTTGTGCTGACATCCAGAGCCTGCCAGCTGTTTTCACTTTTCCTCAAAAGTAGACTATTTAATGCTTAAGCATAGTGCTCTCCTGTGATCTCCTAAATAACTGATGGACACTATCCAAGTCATCCTGTAGGCTTTTTGAGCTGTTAGAAACAGGGCAGCGTACGTCCCACAGCTGACGACAATCATAGCAACACACTCCCAGCAATCAGTATTTATCTTAGATGAGGTGGCATGAAGCCTTGGACTCTTCAAACAAAAGCCACATCGTGACTTTAAGCTTTGGGCAAACCACACAATTATCCCAACATGCTGGCAATGCTCATTAACTGTGTTTTCAAAAAACAGTTCATGGTGTGCTTTGGGTTTGACCCTGAAGGAAAAGTGCTGTCCGTTAACAATCCCAATTACTCAATGGCAGATGCTCAATTGGCCCCTGAAGTATGCGATTTGTAATCTACCATCTTTGCTTATAGTCACAGAACGTTTTGAGCCAATCACCTGAGCCATAAATGCCTCATGAAAAATCACATGACTTAACAATAAGGCTAGCCTGCTGACCTGGGGTGAGTGTGAGAGCGTTTTGGGCCACTTGATGAAACAGTCACTTGTTCTTTCAGGCCAGTTCTCCACTAAAACGTACGTATATTGATTTTGTGCATCCATTTTTATGCCTTGCAAACTTAAACGTTTAATATTATGTGACGTATTCCACAATGTTGTTGCAAATTGTGCTGGATAACATCAATTAAGCTGGATAACATAGATTGCAAAAATATCTTGCAGAATTGCAGAAACATCAGTAAGAGTGTGTGGGAAAATAATCAACTAATTTTTTGTATAATAATAAGCCATAATATTCCAACAAAAGTGTGTTTATGAATTTATGGAGTTAGAGAGGGATCGCTGTATAATTTCTTGAAATTAATGTAAGTATTTCTGGCAAAGTTGCCAAAAGTTTTGGGACGCCTGCCTTTACATGCACATGAACTTTAATGACATCCCATTCTTAATCCATAGAGTTTAAGGCCCACCCTTTGCAGCTCTAACAGCTTCAACTCTTCTGGGAAGGCTTTCCACAAGGTTTAGGAATGTGTTTATGGGAATTTTTGTCCATTCTTCTAGAAGCGCATTTGTGAGCTCAGGCACTGATGTTGGACGAGAAGGTTTTGCTCGCGTTCTCCGCTCTAATTCATCCCAAAGATGTTCTATCGGGTTGAGGTCAGGACTGTGCAGGCCAGTCAAGTTCCTCCACACCAAACTCGCTCATCCATGTCTTTATGGACCTTTCTTTGTGCACTGGTGCGCAGTCATGTTGGAACAGGAAGGGGCCGTCCCCAAACTGTTCCCACAAAGTTGGGAGCATGAAATTGGCTAAAATGTCTTGGTATGCTGAAGCATTAAGAGTTCCTTTCACTGGAACTAAGGGGCCAAGCCCAACCCCTGAAAAACAATCCCACATAATCCCCCCTCCACCAAACTTTACACGTGACACAATGCAGTCAGGCAAGTACCGTTCTCCTGGCAACCACCAAACCCAGACTCGTCCATCGGATTGCCAGACAGAGAATTGTGATGGGTCACTCCAGAGAACACGTCTCCACTGCTCTAGAGTCCAGTGGCGGCGTGCTTTACACCACTGCATCCGACGCTTTGCATTACACTTGGTGATGTAAGGCTTGGATGCAGCAGCTCGGCCATGGAAACACATTCCATGAAGCTCTCTACGCACTGTTCTTGAGCTAATCTGAGCACACAAGTTTGGAGGTCTGTAGCTATTGACTCTGCTTCCACTTTGTTATAATACCATTAACAGTTGACCGTGGAATATTTAGTAGTAAGGAAATTTCACAATTTCAGTACCACGCTTGAATTCACTGAGCTCCTGAGAGTGACCCATTCTTTCACAAATGTGTGTAGAAGCGTCTGCATGTCTAGGTGCTTGATTGTATGTACATGTGGCCATGGAAGTGATTGGAACAACTGAATTCAATGATTTGGAGGGGTGTCCCAATACTTTTGGCAATATAGTATAAATACACTACAGTTCAAAATTCTGGGGTAAGTTAGATGTTTTTTTTTTTTTAAAGAAATAAATACTTTTATTTAGCGAGGATGCATTTAATTGATCAAAAGTGACAGTAAAGACATTTATAATGTTTAAAAAGACAAATACATTCTGTTATTTTGAACTTTCTATGCATCAAAGAATGCTGAAGAAAATGTATTACAGTTTCCACAAAAATATTAACCAACACTGACATCACAGGACTGTAATAACACTAACAGTTTTTTTATTATAGTAATATATCACAATATTACAGTTTTTACTGTATTTTTGATCTGCAGCCTTGGTGAGCACAAGATGCTTATTCGAAAAATCTTACCAACCTAATAAAAATGTTTGTATTAAAAGTGTACATTGCTACAAGTCAAAACTTCTTCTTTCAATGTGGGGCCAGTAAAAATGTTACTCTATGACTAAACTCTCTAGAAAGGTCAAGGAGTGTCAGAGGCTGCTGACATCATTTGACTGATCACATGATTGATCTGTCCTCCTGAGGAGCAGAGGAAGCCAAATCCAGCCTTAGAATTGAATGTCTGTTCCTCTCGGCAACAACGGATGGAATCAATATTTGAGCATAATCACCGAGGACATTTATCACTATCAAATGAAACCACCTGAACTTTGAAAAGCAGAACATCTGCATCTAAATTTAGCATGATATGGGTAACCGTAAGGACAGTACTAAAGCTCATGTCCTAATGCATTCGGTCATCACACAAAATCATTTATAGCGGTTTCGGTCTCCAGGCGCATGTGTCCTTTTAGGTGGTTTCTGATTGAGCTCTAAATCACGTTGTAATCATAAATTTTTCTTTACAGTTTCCAGCAGCATTTCTGCATGACTTGAGTTGAGAGGACTAACAGAGAGTATCGATAGAGCAGAGCAGACGGGGCAGATAAAACACTCTGCTGCATCCTCACATGTTGTTTCTCAAGTCCTTGTCTGAAAAAGGCATCAGCAGTCTCTCTGAGAGAACTAAAACCCATTCAAGCCCACCGGGACTTGCGCAGGGTGCCTTTTCTCACATATCCCACTGTGGGGCGGAGCAGCATTCTTGTGATGTTTTTAAAAACAAAGTAGAAAAGCAGATTGCGTATAGGGTTTGTGTGGAAAAGGACCCCTGGTTATCAACAATCAGTACGTTTACATGGACAACAATACTCAGAAGTTAACCTGATTAAGACAGTACTCTGATTAAAAAACGAAGGTGAAATTCTAATCACCTTAATCCGGCTAAAGTCATACTCGAAGTAAACACAAATCAGATTAAGATGTGGAGTATTCCTATTTTAGTCGATGTACACACCTTAATCGCACTTAACGTCGTGTAGGAGTTTTTGCTGCATTTTGCGACAGGACGGCAGTGGTCAACCATTTGACAGCAAACAAGAGAGCATGGCTTGGTTTCAAGCAACTCTTTCCCACCAGTCCTTACTTTGTAATGTCATCCAGTGCCACCGAGTTTGTCGCTGTGGCAGAGTAGGCCCGTTGCTGGAGATTTTGTATCCACCGTTGTCTATTTGCACGTATAGCATGACAAATAATTAATTGCCCTTGAAGCTTTCATAAAATTTAAAAACGAAACACTCAAAACTGTATATGGTACCATAACGAAGACAAACTGTTTGTTGGTACATGAAATTCTGGAGAGAATGCCGGACTGCGTAGCATATGACGTGTGCCATTAATCGAGCTATGTTCTATAACATGTAAAATGGGAACATGAACAGAATATTCTAAACGCAACTCATGTAAACACCTTAATCAGAATATTGTCTTATTCAGATTAAGGTGAATAATTCGATTACTGCTGTCCATGTAAACATAGTCAATGACTACGTTTACATGTGCAACAATGCGACAGATTTCTTTTTTTCTCTTACACTCGCTTAATTTATTTGATCTAAAATATAGTAAAAACAGTAATATTGTGAAATATTATTATAATGACATTTACAGCATTATAGCCACGGCATTTGAAAGTTGCAGTGAAATGGGCAAATTTTTTATTATTCCATTATACATTTTTACAAATTTCTATTACAAATTTTTCTATTATTTGAAATAGAAATCTTTTGTAACATAAATATCTTTACTGTCACTTTTAAATAATTGAATACATTCTTGCTGAATAAAAGCATTTCTTTCTTAAAAAAAAAAAAAAAAAATCCTACTGGCCGTAGTTTTTCAAACTGATTAAAGTGTGCACATTCATATGTAATCAAGGTGTAAAGAATTTTTTAATTATTTTTACTTAAAGCTACACTCTGTAACTTTTTTAGTTTATTCTTAGCTAAAAAAACTTAGTTCTTTCAAAAATATATGTGCTCATTAATGTATATTTACTTCTTTCAAGTAATAAAGTATTCTCATAAATTTATAATGTGCCATTGAAAATACATACGGGGGAGGGGTTCGAATGGGGGTCGCCATGTTGCCCCTCCATCTTGAAAGTACATTAGCCAAAGAGGGACATACCCGTAAATTCAAGCTTCGCCTTTCGCGTTTTAACACTTGATGGCACCGTGTCGAATGTGGACGAGGTCGAACTGGAAGCCATGTTAATCTTGGACTAAATCGGCCACCGTAGGAGTTAAAACAAAATCGGAATTGAGAGGAACAGAAACTATTATTCACTGGATGGTCATACACCTTTTCACCGCTAGATGGGGGAAAATATCACACAGTGTAGCTTTAATGTTACCCCAAATTACAATTTTTCTTGAAAATTGTTCAAGTACAAAACCACATAAAACCAACATGAGTTCATCTCTAAGACCTTGGCACATGTGTTTTAAAAGATTTTTCCTTTTCTTTAAGCTGGACATTTATGATACCGTATTTTCATTCTAATTTGGCTCCGAAAAGTCTGTGGTTTGGCCGTCTTGTGAAATTCTTGATATGGTCCACAAAACCAGGGTAAGGTATATGCCCTGCGATCATTAGCTGTCAGGTTGAGGTTTGATTCGAAAAAAGGAAGTAATTCACAGACCAACAGGGGACTGCTGGGCTTTATGAAGAGACGTTCTCATTACCCCCCAATCTTTATGGTGAGACAGTTCAATCTAAAGAGCGGCTCCTTCTCCCAAAAACCAGCTGTCTGTCTTTTGTTGAGGTTGAGCTTTTTTTCCACCACAGGGAGTTGGGGAGAGAAACGCGGGATGCTCCCTCCCTCCGCTCTTGCCCTGATGGGCTTTGCAGGTTTGGGAATCAGGAGAGAGAGCGAGAGGGAGATGTTTGTTGTGTTAGGGGAGAGATGGTGAGACTGGGAAAGTGATCAGGACACACGATAGGGGATGTAATGAAAGCGTCTTCCTTTTGCAATGCATCGTTCTCACTCTCTCTTCCGATCTCTTTCTCTTGTCTCTTGCATGTCACACCTGCTGTGCATCTCATGTCTCCAGATTTCTGTCTCTTTCCTCCAACACAAGTCCAACCACCATGCACCACTTCAAAGTTCAGTATTATTTGAGCTCAATTGACAGCATTTGTTGTAGCATTTTTGATGCATCCCTCAGTTTTTCATATACAGTAAAAAAGTAAGAAAAGGTGTATGTATAAAAATGCAGACATGCATATGTACAAATGTGTGTTTGATGGGTCTGAATTCTGGGTCTGTATAAAAGGTGTTGATTGTATTTGAACTGGTTTTGAGGATGGAACACTTGGTACTGCGTTAGGATTTTGCTCAGCGTACTTTTAGGCAAGTGTGCGATGAGAGTGACAAAGCTGTAAAGGAATTTTTTGCGGAGAGACCTTAAATGGAGATGGTTTGGGTGTGTTTTAATGCAAATGACTAACCGTGAGCATGTGGTCGCTCATTTAGAATATTTTTGATTCATTAATATTAGAGTGAGGTTAAAGGCCCTTTCACACCGGATGCGTAACGAAAAAGCGAATATTCGCGTCAAAACCATTCACATCAGCCGCGACACGAATTTGCGACGTCTGTGACGTTTCAGAACTCCAACATTCCAAAACCTTCGCGACAACAGCTGAGAAAACATGGACACTTCATCATCTAGTGAAGACGACCTTTTCATTTCATTTAAAAGACCGAAAATAATGTTTTGGGTGCACCCAGTCTTAAAATAACAGTGAGTCTGAAGGTGAGTATGCTCTTGTACAGGAGCTAAAACTTTATCATGGCCGGTTCCGCACTTACTTTTGAATGTCCGTGGGACAATTTGAGGAGCTCCTCCAGAGACAGTAGCACCGCATCTGACGAGACAAACACACACTTCAGGAACCAATCGATCCGAAGCAGCTGTTTTCAGCCGTTTTCAGCCGAGTCACAATGTAAACAAAGTGCCACAGACGAACTGACGGAAACACATTCACTTTCCATAGTCGCGGACACAACCTTTTGAATTAAAACTTGTTGATTTTTTTCTAAACCATATGTTATTGTTGTCTGTAGCCTACAGTGGGCAAACACAGCTGCATCTGTACACCTGTAACTACAACTAGAGCTGTAATCTCGTGAGAAATGCGATACCTGGCAAAGGTTAATGTTGATTGAATGGCTAGGGACATCAACTGGATATTTCGTCACCTTTGTTTCCTTGTATGAATTTGGTTGAAGCCTTTTCTGTCGCCGCTAGAGTAAAAAAAAAAAATCGACATTGAAGCGGAAAAAATAAACGTTGTTTCGCGTTCGGTGTGGAAGCACTCATTAGACAAACAACTGATCACAAAATAAAACCATTGCGCGAATAATTTGCGCGTCAAAATCGCGCCCAGTGTGAAAGGACCTTAAGAACAATTTCATGTGTTGAGAATCAAGTAGACACTTGTGAAATGTTCTCCTGTATGTATAAATACAAAATTATCTTGTAATTATTAGCAAATGAGACCCGATGTATATCATTTATGAAACATTATATTATGGACAGTCAGGAAGTAACTAAACTTATTAGTTATTTGTGCGTGTTTGACCAACTATTGAGAACCAGTTCCCTTTCGAGGGAACTCAACGCTGACAATTTTGTTGACGCTATTGGAACGCTTTAGGTGTATTCGACAGCAGCTGCGGCTGGATGTATCCGATCGACGTGAGTCACCGCATGCAGCTGAAAATGGAGATGTGAAGTCAGACATTTTCTGCTTCCCGTAGTGACGCACGTGCTGTTTGCATACTTTACCACAGCAGACGTGAAATAAATGCTATATTAGTCAAATACACAGATGTTTCAGAGACATTTTCATTCAATATTTTATGTAGGCCTACTGCTTAATACAGCGTCTGTTTGTACAAGAATAAAGTTCATCATAAGCCAATGCTATCAATGAAGTGGGGTTTTGTAGATTTATTTCCGATAAACGTGACAATATAACACTGCGACCAGTGTTGGGGAAAGTTGCTTTGAAAAGTAATGCATTACAATATTGCGTTACTTCCTTAAAAAGTAACTAATTGAGTTACTTTTTAAGAAAAGTAATGCGTTACGCTACTTTTGCATTACTTTTTCTCACCTGGACTGGGCTTGTTTTTTTGTTTTTTGTAACAAAAAAGTTATATTTTTGTGCAAATGTGAAGACCTCTTCATACCAAAATTTAAATAATAAGCCTCAGGCTGAGGTAAAAATGCAATATCACACATGTACAGTAGAGGGTGCAGCTCAAACAAACCTTTCAGCTGTGCTGACATTCTGGATAGTGGAAGAATAGGACGCAGGAGAAAAAAGTTTTACCAATAAAAACAAAAAATCTAGTAATTTTTGCCCATGATTTAACTGAATCATTGAAGGCTAGCAGCAATACATTTGTCAATAAAGGTAGATTGAAATGCATACAACTATTTGTTTTATTTAACATTTGAATTATTCTGATTTGACTGATTTTATTCATTTTGAGGAGTACGGAATCTTTTTTGTACAAGTGAGATGAATAAATGCTCACATTTGGTCTAGAACTACAATAATATGTTTACACACAACGCTTACTCTCAATTTTTCTCAACATGGGGACAGGAGAGCTGTCAGTCAAATAAATGTGAAAAAGTAATCTGATTAAGTAACTCAAGTTACTTGTAATGCGTTACCCCCAACACTGATCGCGACTACATGAAAATAGGTTTTTCTGTTATAAAAACAGATCTGTGAGCATTAGTGGAACTGAAGGTTTTAGATTAAACACATAACATACGTGATCGTTGTCATGCGATGAATCCGGCCAATTGTGAAACAGCCATGTCGTCATCAGGGCCCGTGCAGCCGCTTTTGAGAAGCTGCGCAGAATGAACCAACCAGCTGCTCTCGAATAGTACTGTACTTTGATGGCATACGTCACAGTCACATGACTTTGGAGTTTCTAATCGGCATACACTCCTTCAAGTCAGCCGGTGAACGGTCACAAGCCTTTTAGCTGAACCGGTGTCTGAAGCATGTGTGAAAATACGCCAAACTTATTTGCCACTGCAGTTATATGATCTCACTGGGTGTGCCAGCATGTTTATAAAAGGGTGCCCTCATTAAACATCACCAGCTTCTTTGTCTTCAGGAAGCATCGCCATGATTGTCTATTTTCAAACCAAATATGGTTTTCCCTACTGCCTCCTCCCTTACCCCAGCATACGAGGAGTTGGTAAGAATGATGACCTGTGCCACAGCTGGACTCAATCTAGCAGACTCGGCTTTATGAAGTTCATTCCCCGTAGGGTACAGCACATTAAGTCTTGAGGCGACTACGTAGATCCGATTGGAGGTTTCGCGTGAGCTCGAAAAAGTTCCCCATGCAGATTTTCCTCATCTTGGTCAAGTGAAATTGCTACTTTGACCAATAAAAATCTGCTTGGGTTCAAAGAGATTTCTGTATGAAGATGAAGCGATTTCTAGTTTTTGCTATTTTTCTAAATTTTGCTAATGTTGCCTTATTATTGCCTTATTACCTTAAGTAATCCAGAAAACTCGGTCAGTATGTAGGTATTCTGTCTGCATTGGCAGAAGAATGCACATGTGAGAACCGTTAACGGAGCCAAACGTCTAAAAATGGAACTTTATTGCGACACATGGTTTGGCCTGTTTGCATGAGATTTGTAGAGTGGGGTGGGGGGTTTAGCTGAAGGAACGAGTTGAAATAATTTCTAGTGGTGATCAGTATTATGCTGTTGATTGTCCTGCTGCAAATGCTGTTGAATCGCTAAAGCTCAACTTAATCCTAGAGAGCTCTTTTATCGCTGCCTTTAACTGTCAATCAAGGTCCTTTCCTCTTTTTGTGTCAGGTAAAAGACGGTGGGATCAGAGAGGATGTGGATGTTGGGTCACCAGTGGGCGGGGGTTTATAGCCGTCTCTGCTTACCGGAGGCAAGGCAATGGCACGGCCAATCCCACAGTGCATAAAACTGTCACACACCAGCTGATGGTGATGAACAGCCACCGCCAACGTGCAGATCACTGGACATAAAATGAATCCTTAAAACGAGCATTATGTAGATGGTCTGAGTGTAATATCCTACAAACCATAAAGGGAAGACCAGAGCTCCTAAAAATAGCTATCACTTAAGTTTTTTATGACCTGTCCAATAAAACCACAATGGCATTTTAATGTGGGCTTAATTTAATGAGAATGTGACCCTGCATTACTATGCTCAGAGATTGTTTTACCCATCCGAGCTAAAAAGAATTAGGAATCCTCAAAACACTCGTTGACCTGTAATAAAAAGGTTCATGTATGTTGTAACAATGACTTGAATCAGTAAGCAAATTAAGCTAACATGTGCTTTTTTAGTTAACCGAACACTTGAGAATAATTAGCTCTGGTGTTGATTCCAAAAGCCCTTTGGCTGATGATGTCACGTCACCATTAAGAACATGTTTATCATGAGATTCCACCATGATCAAGGCTCAACTTGCTTATTTCACTTAGACGGCCTACTCCCTCAAAAGGGCTCATTAGACCCATATGTTTAATGAATATGGAGTATTTTCAAGGATCTTTACCCACATTGCAGCATTCTTTTTCTCCTGCTGGGTCAGTTATGTTTTTCAGACGCTCTCCTGGGTCAAAAGAAACAAAGATGTGTGTGATGGAATGGCAGCTCTGAATGAAATCTCCATCTCCAGCCTTCACAACCTCATTGTCCCCCCAGGGGGTAAAGAGGTCCTCCTGAGGGCCAAAGTCCTAGTGCCCCCTATAAGTGCTTCTTAAGCTTCCTGCCATGGCCTGGCTTTGTTCTGCTCTTGTGAGAACAGGGGCTACACACAGAGTGCAGTGCCTGTGAGCATATGTTCTTCTAATTTGCTTTGATAACTGCCAGATGATGAGGCCGGGGCCCCTTTCGAGTCTGTGCCGCGAGGACCAGGATGGGCCTCGTCTGGAAAGAGGGATGGTGGGGAGCCTAGAGATCTGTTCCTGGAATGAGGTCCCACTTTCTCTTCCTGTGACATGGAGGCTGTTTCGGTCACTTCTCTGCTGGGGAACCTGCATCTGTTGAGAGAAAGTATCAAGGAACAAAAAGAAAATGCTGATGCTGTAAAATATCTATAATAGATTTGTAAACCATATCATTCTTCTGACCATATACAGTACAAAAGTTTGGGATCAGCAAGATGTTTTTGTTTTAATACATTATTAAGTTTATTCAGAAAGAGGCATTAAGTTGATCAAAAGTAGCATTATCAACATTTATAATGTTACAAAAGATATCCATTTCAAATAAGTGTTGAACTTTCATCAAAGAACCTGAAAAACACTGATAATAATAAATGATCAATCCTATTACTGGTATAATTAACTAAATATGTAAAATTCTGACTTTTTTTTTCTCTGAATTTTGAGATATAAACTCTCAATTGTGGGTTATAAAGTCAGAATTGAGAGATATAAACTTGCAATTACAAAGAAAAAAGTCGGAATTATGAGAAAAATCTGCTCAATTTTGACTTTATAAATCACAATTGTGAGTTTATATCTCTCAATTCGAAGAAAAGTCAGAATTGTGAGATACAAACTTGCAATTGCGAAAAGAAAAAAAAGTCAAAATTGTGAGACAAAAGTCATAATTACCTTAGCGTCCATACTTTTGTTTCCAGGTAGATTGATTTAAAAAAAATGGCTTCAACAGTTTGACTAAAGTTATCCAGTTAGATTAGGACTGGCTATTTTTATCCAGCTATCACCATTTTTGGATGCAATATACAACAGACGGCCCATGAACTGACAGTGGGTGGTCTAAGAAATAAGACTAGGCGACACCACAGAACGTCTCGGTTATGTATGTAACCCTCGTTCCCTGAGGAGGGAACGGAGACGTTACCTCAGTGACTGAACGAAAGGGAACCTGATTTTACCAAGTGCAACATGTTCCTGGGTCAGCATTCCAATCAACCAATCAGATTTGAGGGACAAGTTTACAGTTTATGTCAAGTTTAGGCATACAACCAGGGTTAGGTGCTTCTACATCAATATTGTTCGCCTATCATTTCCCTCTGATTTTAGGGATAAGTTATGAGTAGGGTTAGGTTTAGGCGTAGGGATAGGGTTAAGACTACATTTTCGTACAGGAATGTTGTTGAAAATATGTTGACTCGTTTAACTTGGAAATCAGGATGTGCAGTTCAGTTGAGATGATGGAGAAAGTATTGATTAACAGAGAGTTATCAGAGATGCAAAACTACTCTTGTAAACATTCAATTTAATCTTCCATTCATTTTAGTCACTGATTCATTTTACTTTTAAATTGATTCAATTATTGGATATCACTAAATATGGCAATATGACAATTGTATAAGGACTTTTATTAGTCTAAAATGCAGCTGCTAGAGTTCTTACTAGATCAAGAGAATATGATCATATAACACCAATTTTATCATCTCTACACTGGTTACCTATTAAGTTCGGTATCAATTACAAAGTATTGCTACTGAGGCCCTAAACGGTTTAGCTCCTGTGTATTTAACCGATCTTCTATCACCCTATAATCCATCATGCTCTTTAAGATCACAAAACTCTGGGCTTCTGGTAGTACCTAGGATATCAAAGTCCACTAAAGGAGGGAGAGCGTTTTCACATTTGGCTCCTAAACTCTGGAATAGCCTTCCTGATAGTGTCCGGGGCTCAGACTCAGTCTCCCAGGTTAAATCTAGTTTAAAGACGCATCTCTTTAGCCAAGCATTCACATAATGCATCTCATAACCGTGTACTCCAGTTATATCAGATCAAATGCACATGATTATCTCTGCTTTATGTTATGAAAAGCAGCGAGTTATTTTCCACATGCTTTTATGTTTCATCTTGGGATGCCCTTCTCGAGGTAACTAGAGTGTACGTCAGCTCCAGTTTGGATCCAGCCTCTTATGCCGCCGAGCTCACACTGCACAATTTTAGGCCCTATTTTCTCTCGCCAACAGGTTTTGCGAAATCGTCGACAAATGTCTGAAATTATAGGCGAATTGTAACGCGAGTGACAATCTTGCAGTGTGAATTAATTAAAGAGGCAATCTGAGAGAATCGCTGATACGTCGCCGATGCCTGTTAGATATTTGGCATCTGTTGTGTGAAATGTGTTCTGATTGAAAATGACATCGGCGATGACCTACAGCCAATGAGAGAGCAAGATACAGGGCAGCGGGAAGTTCGGGGAGGAATTATAGACCACAATATCAGTATTTTAATAGATTTATTTTAGCGCTGGGCATCGATTAAAATGATTTTTTTCTGTAATTAATCGCGATTAATCGCAAGTTTTTAATATTTTACGTTTTTAATATTTTGATATTGTAATAATTTCAGTTACTCTCCAAATTAATGTATAAACAATTTAAAGACAGCATATTTTAAATATGTGTTGTATTGTCATATTTTTGTGAATGAAGGCCAGTATCACTGATACTAAAGTGTCTATGAAACATTAATGACGTTACATTACAGTATAACTGAAAGCTCCCAATTTCAACATTTATTAGGCTTTAAAAAAAACAACTTTTAATTTAAGTGAACTTAAAACCATCTTTACATAAACCCAAAATAATAAATGTTATATTTACCCATGGCCTTCCCTGTTATACATATACAGAAATGTAATAGTTATCTTTCTTAACTGCATAAATAATAAATTAAATATAGATGAATCTTCATTAAAGCTACAATTTTCTCTGTTCCCGTTGTTCTGTGATGAACATTAATGACAGGCATCATCAGTGCTCCTCATAGTTGCCAAGTCCGCGTATAACACGCGACTTTGGGCTTCTTTTTTTGGCAAGTCGCGTTAAAAAATCACGAGTCGCGGGTTGCGGTTTTTTGGGCTTATTTTAAAAAATGTGGTTGCTTGTTAGGAAAATATAATAAGCAACTTCGTTTCTTTACATTTATGGTCGCTTTTTTGTCCAATACATTGACTGACACTGTCTTCTCACAACAGGCATTCAGTGCAACGATACAAGTGCTGTAGTAATCGGTCCTTTTATATCCCGCCTCCTTCTCCCCTTCATTGAAGAAAAATCGCGTTCAACGTGCAGGCATGTGACGTTATAAATGCACGTAATGAAAGTTAGTAGACTTAAATAGACATTTTTACAAACAATAGCACAAGCAGAGATGGAGAGGAAAGAGGGAGGAGAGGCACCTAATTTAATTAAAAAAATATTTTTGTAATGTATTTAAAATTACAGGCTATTATAAAAAAAACAAGTCTACTAATAATAACAGTAGGTATGGTTCGAATTTATTTTATTTTAAATATGTGGCTATATTGCAGCGCTGTAGTGCTTGTGTCCCAATGTGCACACTATCCATCCTAAATAGTGTGACATTAGTAATTTTCAGTACTATCTAGGGCAGATAGTGTGCACAATGAGATGCAGGGCTTGTCTTTTTCACGGTTTGCAGTGTGTGTTGTTCACTACTTACTGCCCCTAATATGTGTGCACTAACTCCGACTATGGGTTACCATAATTGGCCTCCATGTCACTCTTTACTCTTCAAAGCTCTTCTGTTCACAGCTGATCGGAGGATATTGTGTGTCCTTTATTGCAATTTGATGATTTTTGGAAAATCACATCTGTTTTTGCTTTTCAAACTCTGAGAGGTTTCAGTTTAATATGTTGCAGGCTCATTTATTGATAAAAAAATTATTTATTATAAATAATATTGATGATAATAAATTATATAATAATATTGGGCTTGTTTTGGGCTTGTTTTTGAAGCTGCGGTTGCTTATTTGTCTCGCGAGAGTTGGCAACACTGGTGCTCCTGTCACTTTAAGAACAGCCGCGGATCTCACGCGCTGTCCCGCGCATCTCATTTCCTCACAACTCTTTAAGTTCATTTAAGACGTTATTTAACTAATTTAAGACTCCTAATATGAGAATACTCAAAATCCTCTGTGTTATTGTTTGTTCAAGAGCAAAAGAGAACTCGATGTGAGCAGGAAACTGACGCGAGTCTATCTATGCGTCGAGTGTGTGTGTGTGTGTGTCCCTTGATTAGCTGACATGAGACGCATCCACACAGACAGGACACTGACACACACACACACAAACACACACGGGACATTGGCATACAGCGCGTTCTCTTGTGTCTTGTCACGCTTGGAAGCATTTACATGAATAAGAGCGTGATGATCATGTAGCGCTAAGCAAAAATGGATATAAAAACGGACGCTGCGTTATTTGCGTTAAATATTTTTAATGCGTTAAGCTGAAAAAATTAATCGCCCGCGTTAACGCGTTAATTTGCCCAGCCCTAATTTATTTACAATTATATCAAACAGATAGCCTGACGTCGTCATACTCAATTCTAGTCAGAATATGAGTCTGATACTGCTCCGTTGGGCTGTGATTATGGGGCGTGTTTCAACCGAACCAGGAAAGACCTCAATTGGATAGACCTACAACCAATCAGAGCAACAGAGCGACGCATAACATTAGTTATCAAACGTCAACAGAACTCAACTGCACTGTGTTGCCATGTTCACGGGTTGAAGCGACCCCAATTATGTGATATACAGACCCAGGAATGCGATTTTTAGCTGCCAGCCCTGCCAAAAAAACACATATTTTACCCCCCTAAATGCCTTTTTTCCCGGAAATGGTTTTCCCAACCATTTCCTCCTCCAAAATCGTTTTTTATTTTTATTTTTCAGTGCACAGATAATTTGGATCACAAGCTTCTTGCGGGATATCATTTTTAATAACAATTCCAGTCTCACACAAGAACTCTGGTCTCACGCACGCGTGATCTTGTGTTATTTCCTTATCATGTGTCGCGTGTGTTTGGTTGTGAAAATGTAATTTGTGGCGATTCTTCCTATTGTAAAGTCATGCAATGTGAAACCCCCTGACGCCGATCCATCGTGCAGTGTGCACACAGCGACTGAATGCTACCCCAGATAGTCATGCAATGTGAACTCGGCATTATGAAGACTTCAGATTAGAGCCCGACCGATAAAGGATTTTTAAGGCCGATACCGATACAAATATTTGGTCACTTAAAAATCCGATATTCCGATATATCAGCCGATATATATAAAAAATAAAAAAATAAAATAACAGAAACGCGTAAAAAAACACAAACAGATTTCCCTTATACATCAGTTATTTGTAGTTATTCATGATCCCTCAGCCTCTCTAAAATAATATGATAATGCAGTTTAAAAATAAACTTGTTTGTTTTATTGTTACAACAGAACAGAGGAACATAAAATATATTAAAGTTCTGATAAATAAAATGTATAAAAATACAAACTTAAGATATGAAACTTAAAGTCGTTTGGACGAAAACACAATAGGCTAACAAAAACAAAAAATCAAAGTTACCAGTATTAATAGATGTGGTAAGCTTTATAAATATAACTTTTAGCAAGACTGGAAAAAAAAATATTCAGTTAAGTTCTAGAAGTTCTGATAAATAACAACAACAGCAAAACATAAACTATATACAGTATAAATATGAGCCACCTTATAATTACAATGTCAACTTGCTTATCCCTTTACATGCACTTTTAATTCTATCCATCAAGCTACAACAAACCATTTTCAATCATCATTTGCTGCCTGCCTTCTAAAATCTACTAACGTTACTGATGATGACTCGTGTGAATCCATTATTTGACTCGTTAATGCGGCGTCTGAACGAAGTCACGCACTTTCGTTCACTCTTCACGAGCCTAACTTACGATTTACAATGCAGAGACTGGAACTACAAATATACTAGTTATAAATACAGTAATCATTACTTTATTTAGGCAGAATACGTTTGTTGTGTTTTTCAAGGCGCATCAATGTTAGCTGTCTCCCACTGATAGCCATGGCATTAGCTAGCTTTGTGGTTAGCGTCTATGATAAGTTATAATTTAGAAATATGTATACTTTTTCAAAATAACGGGCAGGGGAGAGATGATACGTCTCATGATGTCAAACTGTCAGACTATTAAAGAAATACATTTTATTCAGTCACATTGTCCGAGGTAAAATAAGTCAGTCAACTGTAACCTAGCGTAATTACCAGCTCTCTTGGCTTACATGTAACAGCAAAACTGGACTTGGCAGTTACAAATTGTGTCATGTTATTTGAGTTAAGAGAACTGATGGGGATGTTCTTTTAACTGTTATTCAATTCAAGCAATGTATGTCTCGTTGCCAACTTACATGCATTTCGCGGATGATCTGTGTTGTGAATGCAGCGCTCAGAGCGCTGAAGCTCAGCATGACTCTGCTGGATCAGCTGGTGGTGTTGCCAGCCGGCACGTTGTAGAGCGCCCTCTGGTGGACAAACTATGAAACGCCAACACTCAATGTGTTTGAGAGGTGTTTCGTCCGGTTTTTTTATTTTTAAAAAAATATTCATTTATCGGCCATCATAAATGCCGATACCGATAGTTTGGAAAAAGCCTAATATCGGCCGATAATATCGGCCCGCCGATATATCGGTCGGGCTCTACTTCAGATGCCCCAACACCTGTGAAGAGAAGACTCGAGAGGACTCTAACTTATGCGAGGACTTGAGGAGATGAAGCAAACTCTGAATAAACATGCACCAATGCTAAATTTTCTATATATCCTAATCATTTGGTTAACATGTATTTTTTTACTTCAATGAGCTCATTGCTTCTGCCTTAAAGGGGTACTTCACCGCTGGAAAGATGAATGTGTATTTAAATTGGGTCATTTATATAGTAGAATGTGAAATTATTTTAGAAGTTGGTGCCTTCTAGACTGACAAAAGCCAGAAAATGTATTATTGTCTCATGTGGATGAAGGACATCAGAATACAGAATACACTTGATTTGCTGCCCTATGAGGCCACTCCCAAGCCACGCCTACCGGTTCCAGCTCTTGCCCACCATGGCACCGCCCCACCGTCATTTTGATTTTTATAGTAATAAAATAATTTAGTTCTGTTAGAGAACAGACACTGCAATTAAAAACGGAACGTGTCTGCTCAATACAGCACAAGCCGAATGAGTCGCAGCACAAACGCAGCAGGCCAGGAGTCAGATTTCATTCATCAGAGAGTAAGGAGCTGACCGACCAGATGATCGCGGAAGATTTGGTTTCAAAGCAAAATGCGCCATTTATTAATTCATATTCATTCACGGTCGCATTGTCATTCATTCACGGCCTCACAGTCATTCACAGTGCGTGTCCAGTCTGCCGCATTTTCAGTTCATGCCTGTACAAGCTTAACTTTCATAGGAATTAATTGAAAACACTGGCTTTGCTCCGCACCGCTCCGTTATGAATGTCCGTGCGGCCGTCTGTGTCTTACATTCTGTGAGTGAGACCCCACCCCTATGGGCACCATATGGGACTGGCTGTAGTCTTTAGCCTCTGGCCAAAAAAAGCCTCAGATGAAAATGACGATGTTTTGCATCATCTGAGGCTTTTTTCCAGACACAAAATGCATAATTCTCTCGTTTCAGGGGGATATGAGGGGAGGAAGCACGATCATTCGAATATACTACCGGGTGTCTGATACAAGGCCTAATGCCAAATCGCTGAATCCTTTAAATGAATGCATTGTTTAAATAAATACATTGTTAGCTGTACATTTCTGACATGCATAGCTTGGACACAGTCACCCATGATAACAGATCACTCTAAATTTTAATGTAGAAAATGCATTTTCTGTAAAGCTGCACTATACAAATACATGTTAATTGAATTGAATTGAACTTTTGTCTCAGTTATACAATAACTTGTGAAAGATTAATCCAATTGCAAATACCCATGCTCCTGAGTATCACTGAATTATATTTAGGGTTCTGGTTGAATTAAAACTGAATCAGCAACTTTGCTTTTATATAGTTTATTCACTGCTGAAGACTGGGTTGAAATCGCTACAGTGTCTTTTATTTGCTCACAAAATGTGTTTCTTTTGTATGTTATAGTCTTAGTTAATTCAATGGTCATGAAACGCTTACTCAATTGTCCAATATATTCTGCTGAATTTAAAACTGCACTTTAAAAGGCCATCCACTCTGCAGAGCTGTTTATTTTATGTATCGTTCCTCTGTGCACTAATGGTATCATTTGTAATGTGGATAGCTAGAGCTGGTGACGTTCTTTTTTGAGCAGTCTGTGAAGAAGTAGAGGTGCTTCTGAGTGTGTCCATAACTCACGCGGGGCTCATGGATCTCTTCACCCTCGCAGCTGTCTGGGCAATTATGTCCTGCACACCCTCACAGACATACACAGAACGGAGATGAGATGGCAAATTTTAGCAATCAGTGACAAGTCTCCACTATGTAATTTAGTGCTAATGTCTATTTCAGAACTGAGTCAATCGGCTGGAAGGCAAGGTCATGTCATCCAGAGATGAGAAACAGCAGATGATCACTGCGATTTGAATTATCCGATTATCTTTAAGCAAAGACACATTTTCAAAAGAAAATATTGGACAATTCCGGACAACTCTATTATAGTTCATTCAATTTCAGATGTTGTTTTACTAACACACTTTTATACTAAGTCATTTTCATGTCTGTGTTTTGGCAGCTGAATGTTCTGAATGGGGAAGCACGATCATTCGAATATACTACCGGTTTGATACAAGGCCTAATGCTAAATGTTTGATACAAGGCCTAATGCAAGGGTTTGATACAAGGCCTAATGCAAATGCTATGTTTAATAGTTTTTATTGCCAATTGTTCTCTTGCCTTTCTTCAAGAGCAGAGTATCCTCTTGCCAGGGTGTTGTTAACTAGAATCTTGTTAGTAATTTTTAAGTAGATTTTTTTTATTTTTACTTTTATTCAGCAAGCATGCATTAAATAGATCAAAAGTGACAGTAAAAATATTTATAAGATTTCTACTTCAAAAGATTTCAATTTCAAATAAATGTTCTTTTTAACTTTGTTAGTATTTTTTTCTGTAATTTAATTGTGATAAAAAGCATTGGAGTTTTTAATATTTCTATATTCTAATAATTTCCCAGTTACTCTCCAAATTAATGTAGAAACAATTTAAAGGCAGTATATTTTAAATATTTTTTGTAATGGCATATTTTTATGAATGAAGGCCAGTATAATTGATACTAATACTGTCAAGGATTTAAAAAAAAAAAAAAAAAACATTAATGATAGACATTCAGCATTACAGTATCATTGAAAACTATCAATTTCAACATTTATTAGGCTTTAAAAAAAATAACTTTTAATTTAAGTGAACTTAAAACAATCTTCACATAAACCAATTATAATAAATGACATATTTACCTGTGGCCTTCCATCCTGTTAAAAACAAACAGAAATAACGACTTTATTCAACAATTTCTTCACGTCTGTGTCAGTCTTACGCAGTTTACATTGGTCAGCTCCTGCGTCGTGGTGCTCACTTGAACAGCATCGGCCAATGATAAACTGGCGTTCTGGCATAGCTCTGACGTAACTCGGAATCTGTACTTTATTTACTATGTAAACTGCGTGAATTGCTTAAAAGTATTTACCTGAATAAGAGGATGATCATATAATATAATGATAGCCAAGCCAAGATAGAAAAGCGGATGCTGCGTTAATTGCGTTAAATAATTTTAACACGTTAAACTGAAAAAAATGTATTGCATTAACGTGCTAATTTTGACAGCACTACCTTGTTAATCAAAGAATCCTGAAAAAAATGTATCATGGTTTCCACAAAAATATTAAGCAACATGCTGTTTTCAAAATTTATATGAAATAATAAGAATATTCAAAGTAAATGTTTCTTGAGCAGCAAATCAGGATATTAGAATAATTTCTGAAGGATCATGTGACACTGAAGACTGGAGTAATGATGCTGAAAATTCAGCTTTACCATCACAAATCAATTACAGTTTAAAACATATTAACATAGAAAACAGTTATTTTTTGTGTGGAAAAGAGACTTATAAAAACATTAAAATATCTTATCCTCACAAAATTTTTTAATTGTACTAAATATAGTGCATCCGGAAATTATTCACAGCGCTAAATAAAAAAATGTTCCCCGCTCAATTCTACAAACAATACCCCATAATGACAACGTGAAATCTTTGCAAATGTATTTAAAAAAGAAAAAAAAACAAATGTAAGTATTCACAGCCTTTGCCATGACACTCAAAATTAAGCTCAGGTGCATCCTGTTTCCACTGATCCTCCTTGAGATGTTTCTACAACTTGATTGAAGTCCACCTGTTGTAAATTCAGTTGATTGGACATGATTTGGAAAGACACACACCTGTCTATATAAGGTACCACAGTTAACAGTGCATGTCAGAGCTCAAACCCAGCCATGAAGTCCAAGGAATTGTCTGTAGACCTCTGAGAC
Source organism: Gobio gobio (assembly GCF_949357685.1). Taxonomy (NCBI): domain Eukaryota; kingdom Metazoa; phylum Chordata; class Actinopteri; order Cypriniformes; family Gobionidae; genus Gobio; species Gobio gobio. The sequence continues at coordinate 40,486,361 of NC_137111.1, forward strand.
AGGATTGCATCGAGGCACAGATCTGGGGAAGGGTGCAGGAACATTTCTGCAGCACTAAAGGTCCCAATGAGCACAGTGGCCTCCATCATCTGTAAATGGAAGAAGTTTGGAACCACCAGGACTCTTCCTAGAGCTGGCCGCCCGGCCAAACTGAGTAGTCGGGGGATAGGGGCCTTAAGTCAGGGAGGTGACCAAGAACCCGATGGTCACTCTGGAGAGAGGAGAACCTTCCAGAAGAACAACCATCTCGGGCACACCACCAATCAGGCCTGTATGGTAGAGTGGCCAGACAGCACATGGCAGCCCGCCTGGAGACTCTCAGACCATGAGAAACAAAATTCTCTGGTCTGATGAAACAAAGATTAAACTTTGGCCTGAATGGCAAGCGTCATGTCTGGAGGAAACCAGGCACCGCTCATCACCTGGCCAATACCATCCCTTCAGTGAAGCATGTTGGTGGCAGCATCATGCTGTGGGGATATTTTTCAGCGACAGGAACTGGGAGACTAGTCAGGATCGAGGGAAAGATGAATGCAGCAATGTACAGAGACATCCTTGATCCTCTGTGAATGTCCTTGAGTGACCCAGCCAGAGCCCAAACTTGAACCCGATTGAACATCTGAAACGAAAAGAGATCTGAAAATGGCTGTGCACCGATGCTCCCCATCCAACCTGATGGAGCTTGAGAGGTCCTGTAAAGAAGAATGGGAGAAACTGCCCAAAATTAGGTGTGCCAAGCTTGTAGCATCATACTCAAAAAGACTTGAGGCTGTAATTGGTGCCAAAGGTGGTTCAACAAAGTATTGAGCAAAGGCTGTGAATACTTAGGTACATGTACGTCTGATTTGTTTTTTTATTTTTAGTAAATTTGCTCAAACCAACGTATTTCATGTTGTCATTATGGGGTATTGTTTGTAGAATTGAGGGGAAAAAATATGCATTTAATTCATTTTGGAATAAGGCTGTAACAACAAAATGTGGAAAAAGTGAAGCGCTGTGAATACTTTCCGGATGCACTGTAAGCAAATTATATTAAATAATTCTTGAAAGCACAAAAAGTGGCTTAAAATGATAGATAGCCGTTATATTTTCCACAGAAATGACCCTATAGATGAACCTCCTGTGCATGTGATCATTTGAAACCATGACCAGGAAGCAATTAGTTAGGGCTGGAGTTCGGACTGCGGGTCAACCCGACAGATATTTCCACTTAAGCCCTGTCTCAGGAGTGAAGAGCTGTAGGTTTCGTGCAATGGAGTTTCCGTAGGGTGGAGAAAAACAAAAGATGCTATAAATATCCATTGGAACAACCACACTAGATAAGCAGTGAAGGAAATCGTTTAAAGTGCTATGTGTCACTGCTGCTGTGAAATGTCACATTCGGCTCTATGCTTCTGCGGTCCAGAATGGCCCAGACATTTTTTTACACGGTAGCCAATAAATCTGTTTTGCCTTGGTAGATTTAAGACACAAAGCATTAAATATAAAATATTTCAGTAAGCCGAGGTCAAAATGTTAAAAGATGTAAAAGTTAATCTGAAACTTGGGGGGAAAACTTTCCAACAGTAATTAGACAACAGAAGTAAAAACATAGTATTTTACAGGACTGAATATAGCTGTCAGCATGGTGATAAAATGTGAAACATTTCCCTTCTGTTCTGTCCTCACAGGACTTCATTCAGCACTGATCCAGAGGTGGTCAGACAGTAGTGAACCAGGATATGGGAAACAACAACGGAGACAGCCAGATCCAGGCTATTAAATGCTCCATCAAATAAGTTTTACTGAGTTTTATTGGGTAAACACTGCAAGGAAGTGCAATAATAGTGACATAGCTTTCTGTCATCCCCTAACATTCTAAACATTTGCTCTGTCCACATGATGGTCCACAGAATACAAAAATCTAATGTGTTAAGAAGGGGCCAACTAAAAAATATTAGACAAATCATGCATTTAATGTCATTTATTATCTGAAAGATACTGAGAGCTGGGGCGCTATAGCATACACCTGGCGCAATGCAACGGCAGGCGCGACACAAATGTTTTTTTCTAGTTTCAGCACAGCGCAGTAATCATTTTCACGTCCAGCGCCACGTTGTTTAAATAGCAAATGCACTTGCGCCCATCTGTTCGCCCATGGGTGTGCTGGTCTGAAATCCAGGTGTGTTCAGGTGCATTGTTGGCATGTTGCTAGTTTGATGCAACTGAAAATGACTAGGTCATTGACCAACAAAAACCTGGTCTAAAGTCAATAGCGCAGTATTTTGTGTGTTATTTAAAGGGAGCATTAGTAATATGCACCTATTGGCGGGTACACAACGCACGTACACTCTGCTTATTACACACACAGTGCAGCAGCACACAAACATTTAAATATTAAAAATAAAAGATTCCACTCTGGAGAAGCATTCAATAGCAGATCCGCCATGCAAGCGCAACTGGCTTTTAAAGGGAATGGGAGATGAGACTCTGATTGGTTTATTGCACGTTACGCCCAAACACACCCATGACTCATTAAGAGACTAGGTACAACCCTTTTAAACCACACATCTGGCACCAGTCGTTTTTTTCCATCGCAAAAGTGGATTCAGACACGCCCTAAGCGCACCTGCGCCATGCGCTTCCGACCATGCGCTCTGATCGTTAAAATAGGGCCCCTGGAGTGTCTAATGGTGCAGTCACATGCTTGCTTTGCGAAATCAAGTGAAAAAATTGTCGTTTTAATGGAAATCGGTGCAATGAAGAATTTTTTATCAAAACTAATAACTCAATTACTGCATTTTTTCAGCTCAAATGAACACTAGTAGCAGTTAAGCACCAATAACTTTTGGTTCCTTTTCACACTAATTATGATTTACAGCTGCAGATTATCTTCCTGTGTCATTATCTTCCAAATGGCTTCCAAAACATACTAAAGAATTTTTTCACAGAAACTTTCTGAAGGGAAATAGACCAAACAGATTAAAAATGATAGATTTTCAAATAACAAATTAATTAAAAAATACATCAAAATATGACTTTTTATATATGTTTATCATAAAATTGTGAATAAACACAATATAATATATGCAATATTCCACCACTGTGTTAAAATTTAGTGTGTTTTCTGTAAAATGAGACCATTTTTATTAATTTACTCCAATGTATGTGGGTAGGGCGCTCTTTTAAATTCAGATATGCCTAATTCTCTAAAAAAATCGAAATATGCTGCAGAGCTGAAGTGGTTAAAAGGGGAGCCTCCCTCATTTTATCCTCTTTACAATACAGCCATAACCTGATGTATGATCCTTAATAACCTTGAAATCCATCATAAGGCTCTTGAATGATTAGTGCGGTGTCAGGTGCTTGTGTTTCTTTGGCACTTTGTTATCGGTTCCTAGTGGATACAGATCATTTCCACTTGAACCGTTGCAGTTTAACTGTATGCTCTGTCTGTCCACAACATCCATCTAGTTAAGATAACACAAACATCCTTTTAGATATTAAGAGGATAGAAGAGTGTGTTTGGCCTTTTCAAGAGTGTGTTCATCAATCTGTTCTCATCTACCCATGTCTTCATGGATACTTGATGAAAACGATATATATATATGTGGAGAACAGAGATGACTGTAATGCTGAATAAATGTTACGGTACTAGCTTAATGCACATTACACTCATAATGACCATATCAGGTATCCAAGCCTGGAACTCTTCATGACAAAAATAATAGACAGTTTTAGTAAAGATGAACACAGATGTTTATCCTTTCAGCTGTATACAGTTTAAAAAATACTTTTCTTTTGAACTCCCTATTCATCAAACACTCCTGAAGAAAATGTATCACGGTTTCCACAAATCTAAAAGCAGCACAACTGTTTTAAACGCTGATAATGGCTTTGCCATCACAGGAATAAATTACTTCTGAAAATATATTATTACTTTTCTACGGTAGTCCATACATATAGGAGCATAATCGTATTTTCCAAAAAATTAATCATATACAATTTTAAATGGCTATTTCAGGCTGATCTGCTATCTATATTTGTCTTTTACATTAAAGTCTGCACTTCATAATCTGAGTATGTGTTTAGTGTTAAAGGATGGGCTTTGTCTAAAATAAGTATGTACATAACATATAACATAGAATTATTCACACTCATGTACTTTTTACGTTTCTCATCACATACCACCATTACAGTTTTAAGTTTGAATGTAATAATAGCCTGTTAATTGTATCAGCTTGATAGGTTTTAAATTCAAGTAACATTGTTTCCTTAAGGAAGAGAAATTTCAAAGCTTTGAGTTAAATGTTTTCTGTCTCAACTGAACAACAAAAAGTGTTAGTTATCCCTGCTCTCCCCTACATATTTTTACGAGGCCCTTTCTGTTTCCTGTGATCAGTTGTGATATGCCATGTAGTGTAATGTCTGTGCATGAAACGGAAGATAAGGAAAGCCAAAGGCCCAGACGGTGTCTCACCAGCCTGTCTCAAAGCCTGTGCTGTCCAGCTGTCATCCATCTTCACACTGATCTTCAACAGATCACTGGAGCCATCATCCCTGTACCCTAGAAGCCAAAAATCACAGGACTGTTGCTTTGACGTCTGTGGTCATGAAGTCATTTGAGAGAATGCTGTTGGCCCACTTGAAGGACATCACTGGTCCCTTGCTAGATCCCCTGCAGTTTGCTTATCGAGCAAACAGGTCTGTGGATGATGCGGTCAACATGGGACTGCACTACATCCTGCAACATCTGGACAAACCAGGGACTTGCACGGATCCTGTTTGTGGACTCTTTCAACACCATCATCCTGGACGACAGACAGGCGGCGGCTATTGAGGCTGGGAAAACTCTCATCCAGGATCCTCACCATTAGCACTGGTCCTCCTCAAGGGTGTGTGCTCTCCCCACTGCTTTTTTAACAAATGACTGCACCTGTCAAACTCCTGAAGTTTGCAGATGACACCACAGTCTTCAGCCTCATCCAAGACGATGATGAGTCTGGTTACAGACAAGAGGTTGAGCAGCTGGCTGTCTGGTGCAGTCATAATATCCTGCTGAACACGCTCAAAACTGTGGAGATGATAGTGGACTTTAGGAACCCCCCAGCAGTGAAGTTTTTCAGGTTCCTGGGCACCACCATTACTTAGGACCTGAAGTGGGACAATCGCATTGGCTCCATTGTGAAAAAGAGGTTGATAATAGAGGTTGTACTTTCCTTGTCAACTGAAAAAGTTCAACCTGCCACAGGCGCAGATGACACAGTTTTACTCAGCTGTTATTGAGCAGGTTCTGTGCACTTCTATAACTGTCTGGTTTGGGTCAGCAGGCCAATCAGACATAAGAAGACTGCAACAGACTGTTAGGACAGCTGAAAGGATAATTGGTGGGCACCTGCCCAACCTTCTGGACTTGTAACCATGAGGTCACAGAAGTCCGGACCTCTGTATTTGTACAATATAGTATTAACTCTACTTAAGTGCTGCAAGGACATTGCACAGCATTGCTCAGCGGTCTATCACTGCTCGTCAATGCTTCAGTTAACGGTCATAAAGTTTGAGATAAAACTGTATGTACGTTTTTTTACTTGAAACTTAGTAGTGACAGAGCATATAAAAACCCCAAAACAAAAAAGTGAGAAAACGTTACAAGTAGCTAAACTAAACATTTCATATTTGACAGCTGTTTTAGGATAGAATAACCAGGCAAAATAATACACTTTTGTCTAATTTTGCCATTTTGAACTGAAAATGGGCCAAATTTACGTGATTCGTGTAATGTAACTTTGTGAACTTCGTCATATTAGGCATAAGATTAATAATGATTAATTACTTTTTTTTTTTTTTGCCTTCAAACGTCTTAAAATGCACAAAAAAAATTTCGGGGGTGAATGCCCCTCAACCCCCCTAGCTCAAATTTGGGAACTCAGTGATTATAAAACTCTGCCTACTTGTAACATATAGGGCAGGTAACATCATCACAGACCCCTCTCACCCCGGCCACAACATGTCTGCACTTCTGCCGCGAGGCAGATGTTACAAATCTCTGTTGCATAAAACATCTAGGCATAAAAACAGTACCCCCCCCCATGCTATCTCCAGCTTAAACAATTAACACAGCAATTACTACCTGTTTCTATAATTCATACCTCAGTACTTGAGAGTGAGGCAATAATTAGATATTATGTAACTACATATACATATTTATACAGCTGTATAAACAGACATAATGCACAAATCTTTACAGAAGTTTTCTGTTCCAGATGTACAGGTGCTGGTCATAGAATTAGAATATCATCAAAAAGTTCACTTATTTCACTAATTCCATTCAAAAAGTGAAACTTGTATATTATATTATATTCATTCATTACACATAGACTGATATATTTCAAATGTTTATTTATTTTAAGTTTGATGATTATAACTGACAACTAAGGAAAATCCCAAATTCAGTATCTCAGAAAATTAGAATATTGTGAAAAGGTTCAATATTGAAGACAGCTGGTGCCACACTAATCAGCTAATTAACTCAAAACACCTGCAAAGGCCTTTAAATGGTCTCTCAGTCTAGTTCTGTAGGCTACACAGTCATGGGGAAGACTGCTGACTGGACAGTTGTCCAAAAGATGACCATTGCCACCTTGCACAAGGAGGGCAAGACACAAAAGGTCATTGCAAAAGAGGCTGGCTGTTCACAGAGCTCTGTGTCCAAGCACATTAATAGAGAGGCGAAGGGAAGGAAAAGATGTGGTAGAAAAAGTGTACAAGCAATAGGGATAACCGCGCCCTGGAGAGGATTGTGAAACAACCCATTAAAAAATGTGGGGGAGATTCACAAAGAGTGGACTGCAGCTGGAGTCAGTGCTTCAAGAACCACTAGCACAGACGTATGCAAGACATGGGTTTCAGCTGTCACATTCCTTGTGTCAAGCCACTCTTGAACAACAGACAGCTTCAGTAGCGTCTCGCCTGGGCTAAAGACAAAACTGCTGCTGAGTGATCCAAAGTTATGTTCTCTGATGAAAGTAAATTTTGCATTTCCTTTGGAAATCAGGGTCCCAGAGTCTGGAGGAAGAGAGGAGAGGCACACAATCCACGTTGCTTGAGGTCCAGTGTAAAGTTTCCACAGTGAGTGATGGTTTGGGGTGCCATGTCATCTGCTGGTGTTGGTCCACTGTGTTTTCTGAGGTCCAAGGTCAACGCAGCCGAATACCAGGAAGTTTTAGAGCACAACATGCTTCCTGCTGCTGACCAACTTTATGGAGATGCAGATTTCATTTTCCAACAGGACTTGGCACCTGCACACAGTGCCAAAGCAACGAGTACCTGGTTTAAGGACCATGGTATCCCTGTTCTTAATTGGCCAGCAAACTCGCATGACCTTAACCCCATGGAAAATCTATGGGGTATTGTGAAGAGGAAGATGCGATATGCCAGACCCAACAATACAGAAGAGCTGAAGGCCACTACCAGAGCAACCTGGGCTCTCATAACACCTGAGCAGTGCCACAGACTGATCGACTCCATGCCACGCCGCATTGCTGCAGTAATTCAGGCAAAAGGAGCCCCAACTAAGTATTGAGTGCTGTACATGCTCATATTTTTCATGTTCATACTTTTCAGTTGGCCAAGATTTCTAAAAATCCTTTCTTTGTATTGGTCTTAAGTAATATTCACATTTTCTGAGATACTGAATTTGGGATTTTCCTTAGTTGTCAGTTATAATCATCAAAATTAAAAGAAATAAACATTTGAAATATATCAGTCTGTGTGTAATAAATGAATATAATATACAAGTTTCACTTTCTGAATGGAATTGGTGAAATAAATCAACTTTTTGATATGATATTCTAATTATATGACTAGCATCTGTATACCACTTTATTATTAGGGGCCAAGCACAGAAGGTGTGTAGGCACCTATTGTATCCATTGGCGTTCTTATTCTTCTTCCTCTTCCATTTCTTCTTCTTCCGCTCTTGAATCTATGGCAGCCCATAAAACCGAATGGTAAAAACGTATGAAATTTGGCACACAGATAGAGGACAGTCTGAAATGTTACTATAGCAAATGTGGAGTCTCTAACTCAATCCCTCTAGCGCCACCAACTGTCCAAATGTGTATTTGTGCACACTTGGCAAAAAAAGCTTTTTCTGATTCGAATTCTGAAAATATTGACTTTTTTGTTTTGTTTATTCAGATGAAAACTCAGCCCTGTATGTGTTATGCTCTAGTCAAAGAGTTTGCCATTTTATGTCTCTGTAATAGACCAGTATTAATGTAGATAATCCTTCTTTATTTATTCGCCACTGCTTTGTTTCTGGATACTAACAGTGCATGTGTATTTAACTGAATGCGATGCCCTGATTATAGACTGGTATCTGCTGCCAGAGGCTGTAAGGCCAGATGGTACAGTCTGCATCGAAAATATGTCTGCGCTCTGGCTTTGATGTCTTACCCTACCAGTTCAATACGCCAATGATTTCTCAGGAGGGCAGGAACAGTTGGACTCTACAAATGAGAGAATCACTAAAGCAAGAACACAGGCATGGGCAGTCATTAAAGACTACATAAGAGCTAATGTTTCCACCATATGCTTTGGATTGTAGCCTTTAAATAAATGGAAAATAATTACAATTTAAATCTTTAATCCATATGAAATGTATCTTATTGCATAAAAGCTTTAATGACAGATTTAAGGCCAGACGAACCATTATAAAACCAGCTACTCCAGACAAAACGCTCAAAATTAATAGCACTTACACCATGTCTAAAGTAAATGGAGCCTCCAATAGGACACAATGTCAGGAACATACGCAAACTTCCTTTTGATATGGTGGAGTCTGCAGCCGGTCTTTAAGGAGATTTATCATCAAATGAAAAGGTTTCTGCATATCTTTTTTGTTGCTTGACCGGGCTACTATACTTCAGTTCACTTAAACTGGAACAAAAAACTGTGCACTTAAAATACAACTAACAACTAACAATTGGACTGGTGATCTTCCAGAATGGATACTACATCTGTTACTTTTTCAAAGTTACAGTTTGAAAACGAGGCAAAAGCATCAAAGGAGGCAATTAGTCGATGCACAGGCGAGCAATATGAGCAGACAGTAAAACCAGCTGCGGTGGATCTGCAGGGAAACGTTAGTGCTTCTGAAAAGATGAATGCACTGTAATCTGGGAAGAACGACTCTGTGTCATGCCCGGTTTTATTTAAACTCATCTTTTGTGCGTAAAAGGAAATGACAGTTTCAGGACGTGTAACGGTACAATATGGTGTCAGATTGATGTCTGAATGTCAAGGTTCTTTTGACAGTTTGATACTATTAACGATGTTTTAAAAAAAAAAATCTTCAAAGAAAGTAGTATTTCTATCAGCAGGATATCCCTAGTATCAACATGAGTGCCACGGAAACTCCATTGTTTGTCCATTGCTTGTGTAAAACTAGAGATTATATTGTGTTAACCTGCGTCATGTTCTGTATCTCATATGCTTTCTTGACCTATTGTCCTTGAACGTTGGCTCTCAGTAGATCTGCCCTCTGCAGGCACTAGCAATTATATAACACTTCATATAGTGTTCATAAGGGGGTGGTTCATTTTCTTTTTTTAGCCCGGACGTTATTTGTATAAGCTCTTCATGATAGGCATCACAACCTCCCAAAGCTTCCCTATTCAGTTGTGAAGTGGTGTGGATGAGGAAGTACCCCTTGTTTCACCACAGCCCATCCTCTGGGCCAGATAACATGTTTGTTTCGTTGAATTTACGGTCAGTTCTGTTTGTTAAATTGCAGTTATCATGAACCTTTACAAAATGTATAAACCCTACCCAGAATATATACACTGAAAAAAAAAGTTGCTGCATTAAATTTTTCAGTACAATCAACTTGGATGTTTAAGTCATTTCAACTTAAATTACATTCAACTGACTTAAAAAATGAGTTGAATCTTTTCTAACTGAACTTTTACCCTGAGTTGTATAACTTGTATAACTTAAAAATTTGTTTAACTTATTTTGATGAGTTAAAGCAGGGGTGTTCATACTCAGGTCCTGGAGGGACGACTGTCCTGCAGAGTTTAGCTCTTGCTTGCCTCAACACACCTGCTAGAGGTCTCTAGTATTCCTAGGCTGCATCCGAAACCTGGAAAATGTTGCCTTCGGAGGACACATTTCAAGGTCGGAAGGCATCAAGGCACGTCCGAATCTAATGTTAGCTTCACTTTCTGTCTCCAGAGATACCTTCATCTGATCGATTTTTGAAGGCAGCATATATGTATCCTTCGCTGCCTTTGATATCCCATAATCCTGTGCGTTCCATTCGGTGACAGTTGAGCTGGAAAGTTGCGTTTTCTGGTCAGTGTGTGTGTAAATGTACGTTTTTTTTACAAATATTTGACACTTCTGATGTCATTTCTAGAGAGAAATTACTAATGTAGTAATTAAATATTTGTTTAGTTCTCACCAAAGCTCTCTCTATGTTGCTGTAGATCATTAAACTGTTATGCTGCCTTAGAAGTCTGTCCGAAATTAGTTTTGTGAGGTACCTTCATGCACAAAACACTGCCTTACAAGTCATTGTCTGATAAGGCAGCGAAACAACAGCTCAGCTGCCTAGGTTTTCGGATGCAGCCTTCATAAGACCTTGATTAGCTGGTACAGGTGTGTTTATTTGGGGTTGGAGCTAAACTCTGCAGGACAGTGGCCCTCCAGGAGCATTGGACACCCCTGAGTTAAAGCAATGTGTTTTTTTAGAGTGATACACCATCATTCAAAAGTGGGGTCAGTAAGATTTTTTTTTGTTTCGTTTTTTTGAAATAAAATAATTCTTTTATTCAGCAAGGACACATTAAAATGATCAAAAGTGACAGTATTTATCTTGTAAAAAAAGGTGTTTTTACTGTATTTTTTTATTTAAAAAACTTTTGAACAGTATTGTAGGTACAGTGTCCTGTAATACTAGTTTAATAGTTTTTACATACATTTTTGAATAATAAATTATTATTAAGTATGATTCTTTTTTTTATACAAAGACATTTTAATATAATATTTTAAATATAAAGACATTTTACGTAAAGATGTTGCATATTCAACTGATATAATGCTTTTAAAATGCTTTTTTCACTTTAAAATATTTTAATAAAACTAACAATATGGTATAAAATACACTATATTATGTATTATAGCAAAATTAAAAAGCTGCATGCTCTGCAACATTATTCTAAAGGTAAAGTTAGAATAATGTCAGATTTATTGTGATTTATACTAAAAATGCTGTAAGCATTTTTTTTTTAATATATCACATAAAAATGGCTACAACTAACTGAAAAAATATCAGTGAAATAGCCAGAAGAGTGAGCTGTTTTTTATCCATTCAGAACCATCTTAAGGGTTTTGCTTAAATGGCGCATTTAAGTTGGCAAAACTGCTATATTTATTACATTTTTAAATATAACATTTGCTTTTTATGAGGTATTCTCAGAAGACTGCTGATGGTTATGTCATTTGCTAATTCATCATTGGGCTGCCAAGTGCTCTCCACTTTAAGATTACATGCGTTTTACACAACACAATGAGACTGATCACACTGAAATCCCTTGTAAGTGAACCATAGGTTATTTGTCCTGAGGCACGTGTGAAAGAAATGATTGCAGCCCCACTAAAGACATTTGACATTTCTCAAAATGTCACTCAGGTCCTGGTTGGCAGGAAGAAAGAGTGAACAACAAAGTAAACAAGAGTCTCAAGCTCTGTTTTGTTTCAGTATTACCTCCAATATGATAAAATTGCTGAAGATGATGAAACATTTCACTCATCACTCCTAGAGAGATACTTGCCGACTGTCAAGTCGAATAAGATTAAGATGAAAAGAATGACTTTGAACAAAACTGCCACCCACCAACTGCTGCAATGGTCATTAATGATAACTCCAGCACCTGTGTCAACAGCCTCTGTGCCTGGGTGTAATGAGCGTCTTTAGTTCAGGCGGTTCTGTCAAGTCAAGTGCAGCATGGCTGCAATTACCCACCATTGAAGTTCATCTAACGGAACAGCCGACTCCCCTGTTTATGTTTTTTCTTGAGGAGAGGCCAGTTTAGTTTAATGAAACTGAACAAAAAAACCTGATTTGGTCTCTTTCAGTCACACAATGGGTTTGCAAGTTCCTTGAGGATTGCTGACCCATCAACACGTATAGCATCTGAGCACTGCACCACCAGTTTATGCAAAAGTTATATCAGCCTGTGCATTAAAGTGTTAGTTCACCCAAAAATGAAAAACCCTAATGAACCCTCATGTCATTCCAAACCCGTGAAACTTTTATTCATTTTCGAAACACAAATAAAGATATTTCAATGAAATCTGTCCCTCCATTGCCAGTCCACACAACTTTTTGTGCACATACACATATTTTTATGCAATTGGAAGGTTTGCAATGCAAATATATATGGCACTTTTAAAGTTTCCGTTTAATGTACGGCTTTATAGCATGATCAACGTTAGCAGGTACTGTATATCCTGAATTGAACTTGTGAACTTCTGCTGCACATGAACTTCTTTGTGTCCGTGTTTTCGACACTTTTCCCCCTGCCCCGATGGTGTACCTATGATACAGCCTTTGCACTTCCTCTCTGTGTTGATTCGGGCCCCTTCCTGTGCCCTCTGGGGTCCAATAAGTCACTGATTTTGGGGTAGATTCTTAATATTTTCTTACCACCCGGTTTCGACTCTGCCCTAAGCTCTGTTTGGCTCTGTTGTATACTTGCTTGGTTAAGTTGGCTCTCCTTGTGGTTAAACTGAATTAAAGATGAGGTAACCGGAGCTGCACAGTAGCTCTGACGCTGCTTAGCTTTGGGAAAATTAAGTCTTTGTGTTCCATTAAAATCTCATTATGTCTTGCCCCTAAACCCCAAACGCATCCCACCCACTTTGCCAAATGGCCCCCGTTGTGCACCACACTGAAAGCACTGGTGGAATGTGTAAATTCTTTGTTTATTGCCCTGAAAACACTTAACCCTCTTTTTGACCCAGGTTGGGTACCGCATCCATCCCTTAGGACATGCTGAGATTCAATGACCCAACTACTGCTGCAAATTCAAGTGGAGCGTCAGAGCAGTTCAGAGCACTGACGACTCTATTCAGCACTGTAAATATAGATTCATATATCTCACTTGACCACTGTGACAGATCAAACGGGTCAAATAACACGTGCTGATAATTTAAAGAAAAATGACAGCCATTTAGTTCACTTATGGTAGATACATTCAGCTTTTCATTTTACAATTCTGTGTTGTGCAAGACAGTCGTCAGTCATCCGTTTGTCCACACCCTTAAATAAAAGGAGTGTAAAAGCCATCTGGGATCGGGAAAGTCCCCGCATATTGACTGGTTTATCTATTCCCTGTGTTTGGAGTGATGATCCTCTTTTGGTGTCTGAGGATGTGGAAAAAAAATTATAAGATAGATCAGTTCAATAGATGCCTGAAATAAATAAAACATCTGTCAATTTTATGTATTTATTTGATCAGTGAAAGAAGATCCCTGACCTTCAGAAAGCCCTGATCATCAACCTCTGGTTGTAGCTGTTTTATTTAACATATTATGAAGGAAGTTTGGGATTTGTCAAAATACAGTTTACAGTTTTGTTACGTTCTGCTAAATAATCAAAATAAATAATTGAAAAATAAAATAAAATAAATTAAAGTAATGCATTACGATATTGCGTTACTCTCTAAAAAAGTAACTAATAGTGTTACTTTTAATGGAAAGTAATGCATTACATTAATTTTGCATTATGCATCTCATCTTGCATAATGTGGCAGCAGTGGCTCAGTGGTTCATGTAGGTTGTCTACTTACTGGAAGGTTAGTGGTTCAATCCCCGGTTCCACCTGACCAGGTGTCGAGGTGTCCATGAGCAAGACACCTAACCCCAGCTGTTCTAGACGAGCTGGTTGGTGCCTTGCATGGCTGACACCGCCGTCTGTGTATGAATGAGTGAATGAATGGGTGAATGTGAGGCAAGATGTAAAGCGCTTTGGTGGCCATGGGTCTGTTGAAAGCGCTATGTAAATGCAGTCCATTTACCATCTGTGCTTGCTTTTTTTTAATAACAAAAAAGTTTTATTTTTGTCAAATGTAAAGGCCTTTTCTCACCAAAAGTGAAATAATTCATCCCCAGGCTGAAGGAAATGCAAATTCACACCTGTGCAGTAGAGGGCGCAGCTCAAACTAACCTTTTAGCTGTGATGCCATTCTGGATTGCAGAAGAACAGGATGCAGGAGAAGTTCAACACTCTTGGGCTGCGTCCGAAATCGCGTACTATGTGAGTAGGTACTACATTTGAATTTGAATGAACTTCGCGACCGTTAAAAAAGTACGTTCTATATAGTATGAATGAATGTAGTATGAATGTAATCCGGACGTACTACACCCGCCATTTTGTCATGATCATGTGACCTACCAGCGTCAGTGTCATCCCATCACCTCCATTCATAAATCGTCTCCCGTGGCCTCATGGGATAGTAAAGTGTCCATCGTATGCGCATTTCAGAATCTCGCCGGAAGTAGTAGGTCATCCGGGTACTTTTCGCCTACTGTTTTTCGAATACTATGAATTCAGACACACTACTCTGTTGGCATACTGTTTTTCGCATACTATATAGTAGAGAAGTATTCGATTTCGGACGCAGCTTTGGGCTGAATCCCAAATGGCACACTTCATGTGCACTTTCGGTCTTGTGGACTTACAATGGCTGCCGTGTGCACATGTCCCTTAAGTCTACGAGACCGTAGGGTGCCCCATTCATCATTTTAGGTTTCAGAAGGGTGCTCGGGAGCGCCCCCCTTAGGGGTCGTTATGCGCCCTCGATGCACACTTCAGCCAAGCCTGCAAATTCGCGAGCTATGCGGAGGACTTTACCCAGCAGTCAAAACGGCATTACGTCATGAAAGTGCGGACTCTGAGGAAGACCATGAGGGTTTAGGGTGCCATTTGGGATCCAGCCTTAGGCCCTGCCTGAAATGGCACACTTCATATGCACTTTCAGTCTTGTGGACTTACAATGGCTGCCATGTGTGTGTGTCCGTTAAGTCAGGGGTTTTCAAACTGGGGTCCTAAGGTTCTAAGGGGTCCCCAGAAAATTCCAGAGAATAAAAAAGACAAAGCAAAAATGGTTAAAGTCTAACAAACATTCTAACTGTTTCATATCTAAATGTGTCTTGCTGTATACATACTTTCCAGAATTTTTAAATACTATGGGTATTTTTCTTACACACACCCATCGATTCACTTCAGAAGGCCTTTATTAACCCCCAGAGCCGTGTGGGGCACTTTTATGATGGATGGATGCACTTTTTTGGGCTTCAAATTTTGGGTTGCCATTCACTGCCATTATAATGCTTGGGAGAGCCAGGACATTTTTTATATAACTCTGATTGTATTCGTCTGAAAGAGCAATGTCATATACACCTACGATGACTTGAGAGTGAGTCAATTATGGGATAATTTTCATTTTTGGGTGAACTATCCCTTTAAATATAGCCAATTTAAGTTTGGAAACAATATGTAGTATTTATAATGTCACACTTACTATTTATCTAACAGTTGTTGATGTTTTTCACACATAAAAAAATATAAATAGATTTTAGGGTTCATCATATTGGGGATCCTTGGCTTCATAAAGTTTGAAAACCCCTGCGTTAAGTCCATGCAGTCGATATTCAAAATATTATAGGTTTTCATAATATTGTAAGTTTCTATTTCACAGTTTTTTTTTATTTTGAGGAATACTGAATCTGTTTTTGTGAGCTGAGTGAATGCATGCTCACATTTAGTCTAGAACTACAATAATCATCATGTTCACACACAGCGCACACAACGCCACACTTACTTACGATTTCTCTCAACATGGGGACCAGAGAGGTTTCAGTCAATAAATGGTCAAAAACAAAGTAACTTGAGTTACTTATTTGAAAAGTAATTTAGATATTTAGCTAATAAATTTAAGCACTCACACCCTGACGAAGGCTTGTAGCCTAAGCCGCAACGCGTAGGTGTTTTTGTCACCTGTTTTTATAAGATTAAGCCATGATGAATTAAAGGCATTTTAACTTTTTCTGCACCATTCGAGTGCCTTGGAAATTGAGTTGAACCATCCCTTACATCCAAAGAGCACCGAGATAAGGAATTCACTCCCCGTGCTGCACTTCTTTTGCATTCTCTGCTTTGATAAATTTAAAAGTAATGAGTTACTTTACTAGTTACTTGAAAAAAGTAGTCTGATTACATAACTTGTAATCAGTTATGTACAACTGCGTTGTAATGCGTTACCCCCAACACTGGTCACTACAATACCTTTTTTTCCGCCTCTAATGCTTTAAGAAAAAGTAATTGGACATCAGATTGTATGGATGTAATGGAATTTGTCTTCCACAGAAAGAGACTAAGAGAGATTCTGAGAGAGAGCTTGAATTTGTTAAATAAATGACAATTATACTTCATATCACAATGGCCTTGAATAATACAATGGCTACATTTGGAGTCGTAAGCAGGTTATCAAATAGGATGCAAAGGAAGAACCATTTTAGTAAAAGATACCAAAATTAACAGATTACTCAAATAAGCCTTGTTTGTTTCCCACGTTCTGGCCAGTTGCAGTATACAAGTGTGTCTGAAGGATAATTATTCTTTCTGATACTAGAAGGGACAGTTAGTCTGACTTTAAAATAGGGTAAGATGGGTTGGCATGAGGGTGTTTTGAGTAATTACTGGACCAGACTTTACAGCAACATCACTGTGTTGAGGAGGAACTTTATACTGAAAAACACCTAAAGAGCAGTAAAGCACACAGCACCTGGGCTTTAATAGGGAAGTGCTGTTTGAGCTATGGAGTACCCAGCAGGTTGGATTTCTCTGGGCTACAAATTTATGACATTGCCCTTATTTTGCCTCAACACTAAATATAAACAGTGACAGCTGAGGTGGGATAGAGAGAGTGCTTCGAGGAGTTTGTGTGGAATTTGATTTATGCCACGTGAAGACTAACAAAGCCTTTAATTGGGTGTTCTGAGGGAAAAGGAAATTTATAGAGCAGCTGCCTGTTACACAACAGAATAGTGGTTTATTTTCTTTTTTAAAGTCTTGATGGCAGGGGGGTGAAAATACAAACAATCTACGATTCTGCTTCTTATATAGAAAAATATGAACTGCGACAGAAGTGCTAAGGTATAGCTGTGTTAGACATATAAGACTCTTTTCCACCATCAAGCCAAACCGTTCTCATTGTGAAACCATTCCGTGCTGATTCGGGACATGGCACGGTTATGGTTATTTTTTCTGATGTGTTATTAAATACAGTACATATGTTACCTAGTTGACGAAAGAGTTGGGTATAAGAGAATCACATCATACAGAGAGGTAAAAGTTCCCAAACTGGCTACAAAGGACATTTATAGACGTAATATTTTTAATGAGTATTTTAATGAGCTGTACCATAAAACTATCAGGAATTTCACCAGCATAGTTTGGCATTCCTGACTGGAAATAACTTGTAATCATACCACTCTAAATCGTGCATGTTACTAACATTTCTACGTGAGTTAAAGGAATAGTTCACCTAAATCTGAAAATTCTGTCATTATTTACTCACCCTCATGTCATTCCAAACCCATATGCTGTTATTTTTTGTGTGGAACATGATTCAAAAAGCACAAAAAAACACCTTAAATGTATACTAAACTTGGTCCATAAGACTTGTGCTATATTATAAGTAAAGTGAATACTTTATGTGAGTTATGTTTTAAGTTGTTATAAGTTTTATGCCTTTCAAAAACTCTCTTTGTTCCATAAAAAAAAAGAAAGTCATACAATTTTGGAATTACATGAAAGTAAATGAATGATGGCAGAATGTTTGCTTCAAATCGAAAATACTTTATATTTATGTCACAAATCAGTGTTGGGGTAACACATTACACGTAACTTGAGTTACATAATCAGATAAAGTAATGCATAATTTCCAACATTTCTGAGTTACTTTTTTTCTCTTCGGTCCCCATGTTGAGAGAAATCAGGAGTAAGTGCAGAGGTGTTGTGTGCACTGTGTAAACATGATGCTTATTGTAGTCCTAGACTAATGAGAACATGCGTTTACTCATCTCACTAACAAACAACAACAACAGATTCAGTATTCCTCAAAATGAATAAAAAACTGTAAAATGCACTCAGAATATTACACAAACCTGCAATAATGTAATATGTTAATTAATACAAATATACTTTATGTATTTAATCTCACTTTATTAATCAATGTCTTTGCTGCTGACCTTCAGTGATCCAACTCAACCACATAAATAAGCAAAAATGTTTTTAGTTAAACAACACCTGTTTAATTTTTTCGTTGAAGAGCTTTCTTCTCCAGCATTCTCTTTAAAAGGCAAAATACGTAAGATTTTTGGATTCAAAAATCCAATAACCACTAGAACAATGTTATATATTATGTTGACTTTATTACATTATCCCAAATGTTTCCAAGAATGTTTAAATCCAGAGAAATAAGCAATTTTAACCAGGACACGGACCGTGTCCGTGCGTCGCCTATCAATGACATCACACCCGTGTTTGTAACGCGGAGTCATTGGAGTGAAGATTCATCTGCAGCTTTATTTTCATCAGAGTCAAACAATACGGGTCGAGACAGCAGTGGCAATGGAGAAGGAAAAACAGAATCGTAAACGGAGACAGGCTTAGGTTGAGGCAGGCAGCAAACATACACAGTCCAAAAAACAGGCAAAAGGCATTCAGTCCCAAGTATGAGGGCCTATGGGAATTGTAGTCTGAATAGCAACAGTCAATATTCTGCTGAGAGCTCCCTCTGATGATCCTGAGGAAGCGGAGAGAGAGCCTCACCTGTAACGGTGTTACCCTCGGTTCCTGGTTTTATTTTGTAGAAAACATGGAAACCCCAAAGACGTTTTAATATATTATGTGTCTTATTTGACAGGTGAGCAACTGTTTGGATACATTCATCGACAGAAGACTAATCGTTGTTATATAGCTCAACACAGTTAGTCTTATTGTTTAAATCTCATTTTCTTGATTTACAGTGAGTACCATGTTTTACCATACTTAATATTGATCTAGCTCACTGCAGTGTGCAATAAGTGTCTCATAGTCGCCACAGAGTGAACGCACCGAGTAGCATTATAACATAACTTTAAACACACTCAAATGTATCTAATATGATGAAACAGCGCTGTGTTACTCCACATATACATGAGCGGAAGAAGTGGAAGTGGTTGTCTGTGGCATAATAAAAGATGCAATGCTCTTGAGCCGCGTGTCACGCTTGTCTCTCATTAGTAATCACTCCTCGTTCCGCTCCAATGGCTTTCAGCCCCACCACGCTTCATACTACAGTAACGTTGATAAATCTTTAATACATTAGCTCATCCATGAATATGATTTCTGCCCGAGTCCCGTCTCCTTTCCACCGACTGTAGCGGTGAAGACAACAACTCCCATGATTCCGCAAGCTACACCGTTGTTTTGAATAAACAACCTCTAGCGGCGAAAATGACATGAGCTGCGTTTCCACCGCAGGAACTTTCCCCAGGAACTAGGAACTTTGGGGTGGTACTCGGTGTGTTTCGACTGCAGGAACCAGAGTCTAAATGAAGTTCCGGGTAAATAATTCCCCCTCCAAACGGCCCTGCTCCCGAGGTAGTACTTTTTCAAAGTTCAGGATCTTTCGGGGGTGGGACTTGGGCGCTGAACATGCTGATTGGTTGAACTCACGTAGCATTTTTTTTCAACCGGCATTTTTAAAAGTCTTTTGCGAGGATCTCACGTTCTGCGTTCAGTAATATCAGTCTTGCTCTTTCTGTACGATGGCGCGCGTTCGTCTCAGCCATCGCACGTTCAATGTCCGTAATAGCTGATAATAACATATGTTGTCTTATTTTAAATCTTGCTTTACGAGCTTTCAGAATACGCTTTAGTATCAGTGCTTGTCTCTTTTGCGCCGTTTTGTTAATTACATCTTTAGTAAACCAATACATAACTAGCAAAAGCAGCGCTGCTTGCATCTCCTCCATACTTGTTATTGTTGCAGACTGTATCGCACAAAAATGATTACTGTCCGTCGCGCACAGTCCCGCGTCTCTGGACTAATTTGCCTAATCTTCTCGGTACGTTAGACCACAGTGGAAATGCAGACAGTAGCAGGTCTGGGGGGAAAAAGTTATTGTAAAAAAAGTTCCTGGTACAAATTGTTCCGGGTAATTTCAGTGGAAACGGGGCTATATTGTGCCTTTTAATGGCTGAAAGGTTTGTTTGAGCTGTGCCCTCTACTGTACAGGAGTGAATATGCATTTTCTTCAGCCTGAGGCTTATTCATTGCACATTTGGTGTGAAAGGGCCTTTATATTTGCCCAAACTTTTTTTCCCATTATTTAATAAACAAGCAAGTGAGAAAAAGTAACTACTGTAAGTAACACAATAAGTTACTTTTGGGGAGTAACACAATATTGTAACACATTACCTTTAAAAGTAACTTTCCCCACCGCTGTAAATCAGTTCCTCGTAACTGAACAGGTTTATAATAGTCCGGAAAAGCACAGTGTACTCTATAACAAATAGTTATAACAACTCAAAGTGTTGCAGGGGATGAATGTGGTCAGGGTGAATAGCTATATGCTGGTATTTCACTGATCCCCGCCAATCTAATTTGTTTCTCGGGGCGTCTGATTAGCCCTTGAATTGCTGTGATTACAAGTAAAGCTCTCATGTTTTCTCAGCTGACAGTCAGTCGTATCTAGCTGCAGGCTAGCAATTAGACATCCTCTGCCCTCTAATAGCAAAAACATGGCCCAGCATTCAAGAACTACATTTAACCTGAATTATCTCTCTGTAAAAGGGCATGTTTACTTTATATTGCTAAGTAACCTTACATTATAGAGTGCATTGTGTTAAATGTAGTGCTTTCTGTTAACACGATGTGTTCATTTGAGGAAAGTGAATTTTCAGTCATTTATTCACTTTTTACATTGTTTCAAATTTATCCTGTTCTAATGGTTTTTTTTTTCATGTTTATGACAACTAGCCCCAGACTCCTCTATTACCCCAACTCAGTCCTCCTCCTTCCCCAGACTGATGAGCAAAAGCTTAGAATGGGCCATTATCTCAAAACCAGCTGTGAACAAATGTGTCCTTTGTCTCTGCTGCTACAAAAGGTTGGTGAAAGTGGCCAGGGCATTTGTTTATTTTCATTGCTATAAAATCTCCTTTCTCCTCTGAAACACAAACATTGCTGTTCGGTGTCCGTTAAGGGATGAGGTGGGTTTGGTATTTGGTTTCTAGAACATTTAATTTTATTTGGCCAAAATGGACTTACTGACTTAAGTGTGCTCTTTTCAGGCTCATGTGTCAAGTATATTGATGTGAGAACATTTAAATGGCCCCTTATAAATCCTCCACTGACAGGGTGTGACATCACATTTACAAATACAATTTGTGTAACTTTGCATAAGGAAATATATTCTTATGTGCAAATTTGTGGTGTTCTTTCATATTAAACCCTGTGTGAGATCTCGTGCAGGCACTGATTCATTCTTTTTATATATATCTATATATATATCTTTGTGCTGCTTTTGGAGGAAAATCTGAGGGATGGATACACTCTTATTAATTGCTGAAGGAATAAATGAATTAGTTAAAATAATAATAATACAAAACAACAACAACAAAAAAAACATGCACGTGGGGGATGTGCTGTTGTGAAGAAAGAAGTAGCTTGCTTTAATTTTGACTTATTATGGAAATAATATAATCAGAAAAAATTTTCTCAGGTGCAAATTAAATGTAAAGTTTTTGGAGACTTAAAGGGTTATTTCACCCAAAAATGAAAATTCTGTTATAATTTACTCAACCTCATGTCGTTCCAAACCCATAAGACTACCAACTACCACTTTGACGCTTCAGAAAGTTCATAAAGAGATCGTAAAACTAATCCATATGAATTGAGCAGTTTATATGATGAACAGATTGAATTTAGGCTTTTATTCAAATATACACATTCATCAACCCACACATCAGTTGTGGTAAACAGAAGCTCCAGCATGTTTGTTTGACATGCAAGAACCAATGAGGTTAATTCGTGTGTTACGCAGCACGTTTGAGCTTCCTCAAGAACCAATGAGGTTCATTCTCGTGTTACGCAGCACGTTTGAGCTTCCTCAAGAACCAATGAGGTTCATTCTCGTGTTACGCAGCACGTTTGAGCTTCCTCAAGAACCAATGAGGTTCATTCTCGTGTTACGCAGCACGTTTGAGCTTCCTCAAGAACCAATGAGGTTCATTCTCGTGTTACGCAGCACGTTTGAGGTTCCTCAAGAACCAATGAGGTTCATTCTTGTGTTACGCAGCACGTTTGAGCTTCCTCAAGAACCAATGAGGTTCATTCTCGTGTTACGCAGCACGTTTGAGCTTCCTCAAGAACCAATGAGGTTCATTCTCGTGTTACGCAGCACGTTTGAGCTTCCTCAAGAACCAATGAGGTTCATTCTTGTGTTACGCAGCACGTTTGAGCTTCCTCAAGAACCAATGAGGTTCATTCTTGTGTTACGTAGCACGTTTGAGCTTCCTCAAGAACCAATGAGGTTCATTCTCGTGTTACGCAGAACGTTTGAGCTTCCTCAAGAACCAATGAGGTTCATTCTCGTGTTACGCAGCACGTTTGAGCTTCCTCAAGAACCAATAAGGTTCATTCTCGTGTTACGCAGCACGTTTGAGTTTCCTCAAGAAACAATGAGGTTCATTCTTGTGTTTCGCAGCACGTTTGAGCTTCTGTAAGAACCAATGAGGTTCATTCTCGTGTTACGCAACTCATGCTGTGCTGTGAGAGTCACACCCAATGAATTCCCCCACAGCTGAATCATCCATCCATGCATTTTCCAAACCGCTGGTCCAATGCTACTGCAGCGTAATATCAAACAGGTATAATTTCCTTTTTAATTGATTATTAAATTGCTCAATTAAGGTTTATACATAGTTTCCAAGACAGAGTTTGAGATTAATCTTTTCAAATGATTAAGCACAAACTACGCAAAACTATGCAAAAGTGACAGCCTCTCCAGCGCACTCATTGTATTCAACCCCCCATTTTGCTATGTAAATATATATATACAAAGCATATTTTGCTCTCATCACTATTTATTTAGAGTTTCTTCAGAAAATGTTTTAAGCCGGGCACCTCTGGTTGAGTTGACATGGAATGACCCTAAGTACTTTGCACTTTTTAAAGAGTGTACTTTAGTATGTTAAGAAACATAGTCATGAAAGTGTACTCTCTTTAAGTACACTCAAAGTACATTTAAGACAAGTCATTTCACTCTGCGGCCATCTTTGAAATGCATCTCGGGCATGTTAGTGCAGCTCCTATCTCTTTGAATGAGGAAACATCAAATTCTCCATAACTGTCTGACAAGCTTATGATTAAATTTCATATTTGAAATCACCAATGAAATCTGACAAAAACTGTCTCATATATTTGGTTTCTAAACATCTGAATCATGACAAAAAAAAACCTTGCATTTTTCAGCTTGGACAAAGCGGATGTGGATGCGCAGTCCTAAGCGCACTTCTCAGAACACTGCCTGTTTCTATAGCAACCGGAGCTTCTAATAGCAGCTGCAGTGGCGCAATGACTTTACTGATCAATGATTGGCTCTTTAATTTAGAAAGCGGGGCTTATTCGCCATATTGGGCATTGCACTTTCTCCCATGAAAGTGCTGTGAAAATAGCCCCTAGATCACATAAGTAATCAGTGCACAGTTTTCCTATAAAGTCTTTGGTACACTTACATTTAATTCATATTATATTAATTGCAAGTACAGTTTTTTTTTTTCAAGTACACTACAAGTGCACATTCAGTACAGTTAAGCACACTTATTTTTCCCAAAACTGTGCATTGCAAAAAAAAATCTTAAACATTATATTTAGTGTCTTTTTTGCATGGGCTTTTGGGTGTTTTACTTCTCAAAAGTTGAGAAAACACTGCTAGTTTGATTGTCATTTTGACGGAACTATTTTGTTTAATTTATTTTATTTCATCATATCAAAAAAATGCAGGGTTGAGCTGAATGAGACAGTAAATCATTGCCGTTTACAGTGCCATAGAGATTGTAGATCATAAATGAACGCCGCAAAGGAAAGAGTCAATCGTAATAGATTGCATCATCATCATCAAAAGTACTTTTGCAGCTCTCACAGAAAATAAAGTCTCATCAAGATGGTGAGGAAAACAAAAGGGATGCCGTTTCCCTGTATGAATAGATAGACAGATAGCGGTGTAGAGTTACAAAGCTTTCAATGCCCATTCCAGCTCAACTTTGTTCAACTCACAGCTGTCAAGCTCAGAGATGCAGAGAAGTCTTCACTTCAGCTTTGAAATCTATTATCACTCAAACATGTGTCATTTCTTGTGAAATACACGGCAGGCCCATAGTGAGCCAACACTCCTACACTGGACCATCTTCTTCCTTTAATGAGGGATACGATCAGTCAGAGGAATGACAGGCTGTCTGCTTCACATATCATGGAGTTTAATGTTGGAAGAGCCGGAAGCATCCATTTCTCTGTCCTCCCCCTCTCCACACCTGTTCAGACCGCTTCCTCTCTACAGCGCCGATGATTTGAGCAGCAGCAGGTTGATGGAAAGCAGCACACATGGTCAGACACACACACACACATACAACTATGCTAGCTGGAGTTCAGCTAATACATTGCATATGGACAGTGTATGGTGCACAGAAGAGCTTCTCAGTGTCTTCTCTTCTTCTCCTTTCACTGATTGGAAGCCAATGCATTTCACACCTGGCCATCAACATGGCCAGAGAGAAATGTGCTTGGCACACAGCTGAACATTTTACTACGCTATGGAAGAGACAATCTGATGGTTTTAATGACAAAATGTGTATTACAAAGTCAACTGCTGTGGGAGAAAACAAAGTCCCTTTCAAGGAAAGTCTGTTCACTCAGCGGCCATATTTGCAATGCCTCCGGGCAGCTACACTATACTGCCAAATGTTTTGGGACGTCTGCCTTTACATGCACATGAACTTTAATGATATCCCATTCTTAATCCATAGCGTTTAATATGGAGTTGGCCCACCCTTTGCAGCTCTAACAGCTTCAACTCTTCTGAGAAGGCTTTCCACAAGGTTTATGAGTGTGTTTATGGGAATTTTTGACCATTCTTCTAGAAGCGCATTTGTGAGGTCAGGCACTGATGTTGCTCATCCTCATCCATGTCTTTATGGACCTTGCTTTGTGCACTGGTGTGCAGAAAATGAAGGGGACCGTCTCCAAACTGTTCCCACAAAGTTGGGAGCATGAAATTGTCCAAAGTGTCTTGGTGTATGCTGAAGCATTAAGAGTTCCTTTCACTGGAACTAAGGGGCCAAGACCAACCCCTGAAAAACAACCCCAGACCATAATCCCCCCCTCTACCAAACTTTACAATTGGCAGTCAGGCAAGTACCGTTCTCCTGGCAACTGCCAAACCCAGACTCGTCCATCGGATTGCCAGACAAAGAAGCGTGATCGGTCACTCTATAGAAAAACGTCTCCACTGCTCTAGAGTCCAGTGCGGCGTGCTTTACACCACGGCATCTGACGCTTTGCATTGCACTTGTTGATGTAAGGCTTGGATGCAGCTGCTCAGCCATGGAAACCCATTCCATGAAGCTGTTCTTGAGCTAATCTGAAGGCCACACAAAGTTTGGAGGTCTGTAACTATTGACTCTGCAGAAAGTTGGCGACTTCTGCGCACTGTGCACCTGTGACCCCACACTCTGATTTTACGTGGCCTACCACTTTGTGTCTGAGTTGCTGTTGTTCCCAATTGCTTCCAATTTTTTTTCCAATTTCCAATTCCAACAGTGGTCTGTCAATGTCAAACAAAGTGCCATTTTTAAAGAAAGATGGCTCAAGCAGATTTAAATAAACAACAAATGTTTTAATAAAAAAATATATACCGTTCAAAATTTAAGTCAAAAGGGTCTTAGACACTTTGTAGTTGTAAAACATTAGTGGATCATGTTGATAGTTAATGTATGAAGTGAGGAACTGCATTGCAGTTTTTCCAGAGCAGATGTAAGGACAACTTACATTTCCTGTTCTAGAACCCATATTACCTGAAACACAGAACCTATTATCACCTGCCGTTCATAAGCACTATGCATTGAGTAAACTGGCAATTTAACTGCACAATAACTGCAAGAAAAGGACATGGACTCATGGGGAAGAGCAATGAGGTGAGGGATCGGAGGGAGAAAATACAGCTGTGAAAATAGCCCCTAGATCACATGTTACCAGACAAATAAGCAAAGAATGCACTTTGACTTAATATAAAGGATACGCGGTGTGAGAGTTTTCAGCACCATTAAACTAACACACTGATCGTGATCAAATGATTTTCACTCCACTGTTTGTTGTCCTTTCTTCATTACAGTAACAAGTGCTCCACATCTGCATGCCTACCTGTTTCTAATTTGTTCCTACTCAAACTTTATTAACCATGTAAAGTCTGACATATGAAACAATATACCTAAATATGGAACAGGTTTATTGAACTTTTAGACAAAATATACATGCAGCATATTTAAATAAAAAGTTTTGTTGAGTATCATATGTGATACATCAGTCTTTCATGGCTGAGCAAAAATATACAATTTGGTGCACTTGCTGATATTTATATAGCAAAAAGATGAAATTCTGATATCTCGTAATGTAAATCTATGAGATCTTTATCACTGTATAGACTACTTTCATAAAATGCATATATCTCCCAAGTAAGATGATATTTAAATGCTTATTTTTATTATCAAAAATCTGTAGTTCATATACACCAATGCAATACATTGATAAACATTCATCAAAAGCTTGAAATCTGTTATCACTATACACAAGGTATCATATTTGATGATTTTTAACATCGTAGTGTTCATTTTGAAATATTACTAACAATACAAAATGTATTTCTTACGTTTACATTCCAAAAATTTGTAAAGGGCGACAATTTTAGGGTATGTTTTCACTTTACTATTTTCGCATACATACGATAACGTTGTCAAAAGGATCCCTGTTCACAATGATTCATTGAAAATGACTAAATGCTGTGTTCGCAAGTTCACACTTGCATATAATTTATAGAGAGTAAATTTAAATGCATATTTGGCGTGCTGACCGGGGGGAGCGATTCGAGCTCGGAATTTGGCCCGACCCGAGAGTCCAACCACTTGTGTCAATTATCTGAACGTGCTCCCCCCGAACTTTCATCATTTATGCATGCCAGACCAGTAGTTGATGTCATTTTGTAAAGCATTACGCGCCTATAGACTAAACACGTAATTCGCCATTTTCACAAATTATCTTTTTTTTTTCATGGAGATTATAATGGTATCGTTTTAAAAAACTTGCACTTTCAAACCGTATTTCAAAGGCTTGCATTTTCAGGCCACTAAAACTGTTGTCGACCAAATGACCAAAACGCATAAAAAGTTTTCTGGTTTTAGTTGAAAATGGTGTCGTGAAAACGGCCCCTCAGAATTATATTAAAAGGCCTTTTACTAGCTAAAAAAGTATAAACTATAAATCGGATGACAAGGCATGTAGAAGATTTTGTGTTGATCGTGTTGATAATTTGGAAATTTGCTAATACAAATATGATACAGTAGGCTTTATGAGGTTAAAGACAACTAGTAAGTAGACCCAACAGTCTATTTAGGAAGGCGAGAAAAACAGAATGACTATATCTAGAAATGGCTTTAGGTACAGGAGCACCAGCAAATATGAAGAAAGATGAACAGGTTCATTGAAATGGTCTTTAAAGTCACACACTACAATAATAAAATAATAGGATCTGATTGAATATGCATATGGCCATTAAAGTGCTTCAGATGAAAAGTAAGCAGTGAATGGTGTTTTTTTTCCCCCTCACAGTCTTTTTCTTACAGTAGTTTCCAACGTGATCGATGTGCCAATGAGTAAGTAAGTAAGTAAAGACCTTAGTCAAAACCTCCAGATGAGTTTTGAGTCCACCTATTAGTTATGCTGTCAACCCTCTCTTCTATTTTGCACAAAAGATGTTGGCAAATGTTCAGAGCGCACTCATTTGTACAGTAGATTAAGAGCAGACTGTATTGGGGATCATTATTTTAGGTCAGCTTGTGCCACAGGCAGACAGGTGCATAGTAAGTAAAGAGCTGAAGAACATGAACAAAATCCTCTCTCTGGCGTCCCTTTGAAAGAAAAAAAGACAAAATTACCTGACCATAAGTGCTCTCCAGCCTGTAATTTATTTGATGTGGATGTCAGCAATAGTTTAATATCCAAAAAGAAAAGAAGTTTGAGGGTGGAGCCGGGGCCTAATTATAGAAGTGTGAGAGAGCCGTACAGACTAGAAGGGGCCTGAGGCTTGAGCTAACCACTGCAACCATGGACCAGCCATCCTTTGCACCTCATGTCATTTAGAAAAGAGGGCAGCTCTGCGTTTTGGCCACTCATCACTGCGGAGAGGCAGGGGGAATTAAACGAAAGAGGCGGGCAGAAAAGCTTGCACTCATTAACATCTGCACAGGGATTAGGACACTCTTTTAACACGTGCAACCCATAACAGTCCCAACATGTAATAATACAGAGCTGGAAGCCGAGGTAGTAATTTTGATATTTAAGAGTCGCAGCTGTTTGATAGGCTGGTTAGCAGTCATGTGAAAACGCAGAGCCGGGAAGATCAACATGTTTTGCATGATGGTTATTCAGCATCACGAGAAGTTCAAAGCGGTCACGAGGAATCAGATTTTTCTTGATCATTGAGATGTAACGTTACCCGTAGAATAAAAAATGAATGGTGCCTAGGAGGTGTCAAGCTTCTAAAATGACAAAGACAACAAACAAGAAAACACTGTAAAAGTACCACAATACGATCCAATCCTAGACTGTAAAAAAAGATGGACAACACAGCTTCAGTCTCTTCCATCGTAGAAAAATGAAGCCACTTTAGTGACAAATTGGGTCCCCAACCCCAGCCCCCCCAACCCCAGTGGCTCTCCATATTAAATTGGTTTAATCTTACCCTGCGGTACATGAACAGTGTTGCCTTTGCTTCCAAACTAATCTTGTTACCTACCATATTTATTCAGAAATGTTTTATATATCTCTCGATGGCATATTTAAGTCCCACTTGAATGCTCCTCGACGAGAAGTGGTCCTTTTGTGTCCAAAAACATCTTGGGACAACGTTTTCACACTAACAACTGTCATTGTAAGACAGTTAGCAACTCTGACAGTGTGTTTGTCCGAGATAGCAACAGTAACTAAGGGGGGTGGGGCTTACAAATTTTCAAAATTATGTTATGATAAATGCTGTTTCAACTATGCTATAATTACCATTTATGTCTGTATTAGTTAATTTATTATACTAGCATAGCATACAGAAACGCAATTACCCTGATAGCTTCATTTAACACGTAATTACATTAAAGATGATTGCAGGGTAAGTGTGTATAAATTAAGTGTTAATTTCCAACTAATTAATGATGTTAAATTATTCACTTAATAGGCTGTTATTATTATTTATTAATTAACAGTTAATCAAGTATAAGAAATCACGTTTTAATTCGTTTTATTATGCACTAATGTGTTTTCGTATGCGAAATTGACAGTTTGGGGAGACCCAATTTTGAGGGAAGACCCGATTTGTCATGACACCGCCAATGTCCCAATATGGTGCTGACACCTTGGCGCCTGAGTTTGTAGTAGTGAGCGTGAAGTGGAGGTATTAAGGCCCCGCACACACTCCTGCAGAATCAGTTAGTACAGTTTGCAGCAGAACAACTCACTATGTCGGTGTGAAATAAACAGTTATAGAAATGTAGAAATTAAAGTTAAAGCTCCGATCTCCTATCAAATATCCGAAAAGTCTGTTGGTGCCTCAATGACTACTTCGCTCTGAGAAGATGTCAATCTCAGCTGTCAATCATAGCATCAAATAACTAACTAAAATCAAACTTATTTGAGAAAAACAATTAAAAATTGAACTTGCATGATAAAAACTACCTAAAATGACAGAAACCATCTTTAATGTAATTTGATTTAGTTTGTCTCACGTCCCATTAGATTACATGGAGAGGGTGGGTTTATGAGCTATACTGCATCCAGCCACCTGGGGGCGATTGAAACATTTTGGCTTCAATTTTTAGGACTTGAGCGGCACACTTAGTTCCAATATGTGAAGAATGCCGAAAAAGCACACAGCACTCTTCATTGTATATTGTCAATAGTGTAATGAAGCATGAAGATCACACAGAAGTCACTTTCAAGGAAAGTCTGTTCACTTGGCGGCCATATTTGCAATGGCTCTGGACAGCTATTTCTGGCATACAAGACCAAGTCCTATCTATTTTAATGGGGGTCTCCTAAAATCTCAAAAACTGCTTGCCAAACTCGCAATTAAATAACATATTTCAAATCAGCAACAAAATCTAACATGAACTGTCCCATAAATATTGTTTCCTATTATCAAATTGCATTAAAAAAAGCGTATTTTTCAGGCTAGACGAGTGCGCATGTGCAGTCCTAAGTCTCAGGTTTCTATGGGAACCGGAATTTCTAACGGCAGCTGCAGTGACACAATGACTTTACTAATCAGCACTTTTTGACCACCCCTTTAAAGGCACAACATCAAGAAAAGAGAAAGTGACAAATGAAAAATCTGAAAAAGTTAAAAATTCAGGAAAAATTATGGAACAAAAGATTTTACTAATATAACATATATTATAAGAATAAAGCATAATTGAAGAATAATTTTCCCCTTGTAAATATAAGTAGCATCAGAATTATTAGGTACAGTATATGGTGTTTTAAATATTGAAACTGATTATTAAAAAAATAAAATGAATTAAAAAAATATGTTAGTTGACCTGAACAACTAATTTTTTAAGGTCAACCATCTGGGCCATTATTTGTGTTTACAAAGAGCTATTCTTAACAGCGTAATAAGTGATTACATTTTAATAAGATATCATCAAATGCATATGTGGTTAGTGAGTCACTGGCCTGAATTTGGAGGCATAAAAACCTTTGAGAATCACTTCCCATAATATTTATCCTTCAGCACCACACTCTAAAAGATCTCCTGGCCGCACGATAAATGCACCACAGTTCTGATTTCTCAATCATCACCGGGGTGCTCTTGAAGCAGACTGTTTAGTATTAAGTATTAGTTTAGCAGGCAAACCTGTCTTTAGAGATCTAAATCTCTTTTTCCCATTCAAACGCAAACACGACCAAGACAAGAATACCTATTAAGTAAATGAATAACCTGTTCTATCACAAAAAGATGAATGAAACAATAATTCTGTCAAAAATGTGATGTTGCAGCAAATAATTGTAGTACATGTGAGAAATCTGGAAAACACATGTCTCCCTTTAGATGTACGTACCTAAGCTACATTTCTTGTGTACGGTAATGAAGTATAAACACAATAAAATTTTCACTCAACAGATCGTTACTGCTGGAAAACGTGCTGTACTCTCAGAAAAGAGGAATAGCTTAAATACTGTCACTATTTAAAAATATAACAAGAAAAGTAAAGGGTTTTTTCTAACAAAGGCCTAGAAGAATACAGCAGTTTGGCAGAACTTTGGCGGCTACATAAGAGATTTGAAGATTGAAAGTTATAAGTCTTGTGTAGTTAAAGGCACAATATGTACGACTTTAAAGACCCCAAAATCCACTAGAACAATGTTATATATTTTGTTGACCTGTGTACTTTATTCCAAACGTTTCCAATATGTTTCAATCCAGATAAATTAGCTATTTTAACCAGTGTTACGGACCGTGTCCTTGTGTCACCTGTCAATGACGTCATATGCGCGCTATCCTTGATTTCCGTAGAAACCATGGAAACACCAAAGACGCTTTAATATAGTATGTATTTTATTAGACAGGCGAGTAACTGTTTGGATATAGGGGAGAGCGGGGCACAACCTAACGCTTTTTGACTTTCTCAGTTTGTGTAAATCCACTTGGAGTTCAGAGTATTTATTTTTTCCCACATTAATTGCACAATTGTCTAGTACAATTATGTGGTTTTGTTTCATTAATACAGTGTATACTTTTTTCTTGATTTACCCTGAAAGAATGGAAGTGAAATGTGACAACATGCCCCGTAGGTGGGGTACAATGTAACATGTGGTGGGGCACAATGTAACATGACCATATAACAGCTTAAAATGTTACCTGATATAATCAAAAAATATATACAAGATAAACGAAAATATTTTGTCAACAAAATACAATTATTCACTTTTTTAAACAAAATAATGGTATTTTTTAATCATAAAAAACTTTGACTACAAACACATCGCTAAATACAGCTAAACAGCATAGTTCGAAACATAATAATAATGAATAATTTCTGAACATTAACTCTCAGACATTATTCACCCTTTTCTCATGGTTTCTCAAAAGAATTCATAAAAGTATAGAATATAATGGCATATTTCTAAAAGGGGCTCATTGTAACGCAGTGTTACAACACACCCCATCTGTGCAACTGGGATTTAACCCCCGGCTCGTGTCTTTTGCTGTTAGATCAGCATTAAAGAACGATCTCAACTGTTAAATAACAGATATAAGATTATAATCAGATATATCTTATTTTAAATAGACACAAAAAACAGATATGAAAACTAAACTTAAGTAAGAAATGTACTTTTCCTATGGTTAAATAAATGTTCAGTAATATCTTCCAGAGATTTTTTAATTTCGGCGCTATTTTTTCTCTAAATAATGTTGATATGACCACTAGTACTAAGTTTCGTCATTCTGGCATGTGTGGAAAGGGTTAAAACAAGCGTGTTACAACTAACCCTGCGTTAGGTTGTGCCCCGCGCTCCCCTACATTTATCAACAGAAAATGAATCGTTGTGATACAGCGCAACACAGTTAGTCTTATTGTTTGAATCGCTTGTTTTCTTGATTCACCGCGAGTAACGTTCTTACCATGCCTCAGACACAACACTATTTTGTCAAGGGGCTAACATAGCATAAAATTAATTAACATATTTTAAAATTAATTGCATGTCATTTAGCAACAGTCATTAAGTAATTCTGTTTTTATTACTGTAATATTATGTTCTAATATTGATCTATATTACTGCAAAGTGCAACAAGTGTCTCATACCAGCCACAGAGTGAATGCACAACTTTCAACACACTCAAATGGATTTAGTATGATTTTTTTAACCATGTATAACAGCACTGCGTTACCCCACATACGCAACAAAAAGATCGGAAGCGGACGACTGCAACATAAGCATAATAAAAGCTCCAAGACCGTTGTTTCACGCAGGTCTCTCTCATTAGCATTTTCGCTGCCACATCTTCATACCACCGTAACAACCTTAATACATTCGCTCATTCATGAACATGATTTCTGCCTGAGTCCGATTCCTTTCCATCGGCTGTGGAGGTGAAGAGTCAAGACTATAACTCCCATGATTCCACACTCATTCATGGCATCATAAGAGACCTCTAGTGGCGAAACTTACATACTGTGCCTTTAAGCTAGGACAGTATGATGAAAGATTTAAAATTATGTTGTCTTTCTATATTCTATCTAAGGTGTTCAGAGTGGCTCTAGGCAGTTGCTTGGGTGTTCAAGGTGGTTGCTCTAGTGTTGCTAGGTAATTGCTAAAGTATACTTGGCTGGTTGGTAGGGCATTGCTAGGTGGATGTTAGGATGTCTTGGCTGGTTGGGGTGCTGTTATGTTGCATAGATCTAAGATGATTCTAGTCTGTCGCTAGGTACAGTTTGACTACTTGGGATTGGGAGTGACCCTAACATTTTTTTTATTATTTTTATTAATTTCCTAATATTTAAGATATAGTGCAGGCCTAAGCTGAATGCAAAACACTTAAACATCCCTCTTTACAATGCAAGAAAAATGATGGATCATAAATGAACAGCTGAAGAAAGATTAACTCGTAATACATTGCATCATCCTCAGAAGTACTTTTGCAGCTCTCACAGAAAATAAAGTCCCATCCAGACGGCGAGGAAAACAAAAGGGTTTCTGCATCCATGCACAAATATCCAAACCTCCCAATCTGTTAAGCAAAGATGAATATTAGATAGATAGATAGATAGATATATAGATAGATAGATAGATAGATAGATAGATAGACAGACAGACAGACAGACAGACAGACAGACAGACAGACAGACAGACAGACAGACAGACAGACAGACAGACAGACAGACAGACAGACAGACAGACAGACAGACAGACAGACAGACCGATAGAGATAGATAGACAGATTGACCGATAGAGATAGATAGACAGATCGACAGATAGATAGATAGATAGATAGACAGACAGACAGACAGACAGACAGACAGACAGACAGACAGACAGACAGACAGACAGACAGACAGACAGACAGACAGACAGACAGACAGACAGATAGATAGATAGATAGATAGATAGATAGATAGATAGATAGATAGATAGATAGATAGATAGATAGATAGATAGATAGATAGATAGATAGATAGATAGATAGACAGACAGACAGACAGACAGACAGATCGACCGATAGAGATAGATTGACAGATAGAGAGAGATCGACAGATAGATAGATAGATAGATAGACAGACAGACAGACAGACAGACAGACAGACAGACAGACAGACAGACAGACAGACAGACAGACAGACAGATAGACAGATCGACCGATAGAGATAGATAGACAGATAGAGAGAGATCGACAGATAGATAGATAGATAGATAGATAGATAGATAGACAGACAGACAGACAGACAGACAGACAGACAGACAGACAGACAGACAGACAGACAGACAGACAGACAGATCGACCGATAGAGATAGATAGACAGATAGAGAGAGATCGACAGATCGACAGATAGACAGATAGACAGATAGATAGATAGATAGATAGATAGATAGATAGATAGATAGATAGATAGATAGATAGATAGATAGATAGATAGATAGATAGATAGATAGATAGATAGATAGATAGATAGACAGACAGACAGACAGACAGACAGATCGACCGATAGAGATAGATTGACAGATAGAGAGAGATCGACAGATAGATAGATAGATAGATAGACAGACAGACAGACAGACAGACAGACAGACAGACAGACAGACAGACAGACAGACAGACAGACAGACAGATAGACAGATCGACCGATAGAGATAGATAGACAGATAGAGAGAGATCGACAGATAGATAGATAGATAGATAGATAGATAGATAGACAGACAGACAGACAGACAGACAGACAGACAGACAGACAGACAGACAGACAGACAGACAGACAGATCGACCGATAGAGATAGATAGACAGATAGAGAGAGATCGACAGATCGACAGATAGACAGATAGACAGATAGATAGATAGATAGATAGATAGATAGATAGATAGATAGATAGATAGATAGATAGATAGATAGATAGATAGATAGATAGATAGATAGATAGATAGATAGATAGATAGATAGATAGATAGATAGATAGATAGATAGATAGATAGATAGATAGAATATTCTAAGGATAAAATTTGGCTAAAGTGACCATACTTCTTAGAATCATCTAAATTTAGAGCGAGAACACACTGAATCTTTAAAGCTCATTCGCTGTCAGTGCCCATTCAAGGACATTGAACTCACTGCATGATTACTAAGTAGTTGACCAGAAAATTGTCATGTTCAAATTGTGTCCAGATGCCCTTGCATTATGGTGAACCAGATGAAATGGCTCTGCTTTGCAAAAGTGCTGGGATGTACTTGAGAGAGAAAAACGAATAGGGGCTGTTTCCTCATGCACTGATACTCTCTCTGCAATGTTGAGAATTTAACCTGTCCGTTAAAAGACTGTTTCCACAATCTGTCACAAATGTATCTGACAGTTTGTGTTCACATTTAGTATTTCTTCAAAATTGATGTCTTTCTCGTATATTCAGCAGGATATGTATAATTGTGCAATACATTGCACAACAATATTAGATCATTTTGAACGCACTCATTTCCAGATTCATTTTTCTTTCCTGAAATCAACTGGCAATTCAGTTCATTCGGCTCTTTGGACACCCTCCAACGTAATGAACCTCTGTGGGGCCATCAGAGCCTCAGATGTGGTTGATAGTGGAAGGACAGCTCTTAGTTTGACTAAAATCACAGCTGCACAACGTGGGTCAGGACATTCACTATTAGCTTTTTAAAGCTTTCTGTGGGCCTGTGGAAAACGTACTATAATCTAATCTGCCCGTGTGGTTTTGTAAATGTAATTAAAGCAGCCGCTGCTTGAGGTCGGCGATCTTGATTCTGGAGGTCCAAAGCTCATCTGCTCTGCTAACCGCAGGCCTAGTTGCTACAGACAGCAAAACAGCAAACAAATGAAGTAGTAATTATGACTGGCATGACCTTTAATTTACAGATTAATGCAAATCTATTAAAAGAGGTATTTTGAAACCAATGTAAAAGCCTCACATAAATATATGGCTGGCAAAAAAATACAAACACACTCTGAGTTGCCAGTTTGACAGGAAGGCAACGCTCACATCCCAGCGCTCAGGCGGCCTTCGCGTCAGGAGCAGAATTAGATATCATTCAGTATACTCTATCAGCCCTTTGGAGTAGTTGTGCAGAGCCAAATACTCCCCTGACAGCCAACTCACATGTGTTTTGTGGACAGAGGACAATTGTCCTTTTGTCCTCGTGCATGGCCTGCCTTGTTCTGGCTCTTGTTTTAGAAAGCACTATTTTGTCTTCTTTCTTGTTTAGCCTACATTCTTCTTTAGTGATATTTGATGATAAAAATGCAAGTTTGCTTTGTTCTATTGCTGCAGGCTTTGATTAGGTGGGACAATTTGTTGTTTGTTTTTCAAACGAAGAGCCCTTCCTACTCACTCCAACTCACTCAACACAGATTGTGATGAAAGGAGAGAATAATCAAAGACTTATTGGTGGAGGGTGGTAAAGGTTGACAAGGGGGAGACTAGTTTTTTTTTTTAACCTCTTGCTGATAAAGTTTTTCACTAGGAATTTACAGCCACCTGTGTAGAAGATACAAATTGCAAGAGGAATGTTTTGATAGGAGAATGGGATTATTATATTGACATTAGCGATGCGCCGTATACCGGTACTGGGAAAATACCCGTATATATTTTATTTCAAACGGTACGATATCATGATTTTGCTCATTTCGGTATAAGCTGCTGTTCCGAAGTTCAGTGGGTTGGCAGTGTGCTGACACGAAACTGGCAAATGTGGCAACATAGAACAAAATGAATACAGCAGTTGAATCTCACTCAACACGCCCAAAACGAATTAATAAAGAGAGGAGTAGAAGTGAAATTGGGAACTTTGCTTATAAAACTGATGAAGAACCATCAAACCTTGCCAAGCATCGGTCACTTGCCCATCCTGACTTCTACAAGACATCGACAGGTGAGTGCATAAATCAAATGATCTAATTTAGACATTTATTTTCTTTTAACACTGATCAACACACATACATAAGATTGTATCGTTTAAAGGGGTCATGAATTGAGAAATCAACTTTCCCTTGAGCTTTTGATATATAAAAGATCATGGTAATATAAGAATATCCTGTAAGTTTCAGAGCTGAAAACTTCCTTCTAAAGGTCCTTCCACACTAGATGCGATTTTGACGCGCGAATTGGTTTTATTTTTTGATCAGCTGTTTGTGTGAGTGCTTCCACACCGAATGCGAATGTGCTGTGGCGAAAAAACGATTTTTATTTTTTGTTTCAATGCAAAAAAAAATGTAAACTCTCGCACTGACAGAAAAGGCTTAATCCAATCACATACAAGGAAACAAAGGTGAGGAAATGTCCAGTTGATGTCACTAGCCTTTCAATCAACATTAACCTTTGCCAGGTATCGCATTTCTCACGAGATTACAGCTATAGTTGTAGTTACAGGTGTACAGATGCAGCTGTGTTTGCCCACTGTAGGCTACAGACAACAGTAACGTAACCTTTTGAGTTAAAACTTGTTTTTATTTATCCGTGACTATGGAAAGTGAATGCGTTTCCGTCTGCACGACTGTGGCACTTAAATGTTTACATTGTGACTCAACTGGAAACATAGCTGCTCCAGATCGATTGGTTCCTGAAGTGTGTGTTTGTCTCGTCAGATGCGGTGCTACTGTCCTGGAGGAGCTCCTCAAATTGTCCCACGGACATTCGAAATAAGTGCGGAACCGGCCATGATAAAGTTTTAGCTCCTGTACAAGAGCATACTCCCCTTCAGACTCTCTGTTATTTTAAGACTGGGTGCACTCAAAACATTCTTTTTGGTATTTTAAATCAAATGAAAAGCTCATCTTCACTGGAAGATGAAGTGTCCGTGTTTTCTCAGCTGTCCCCGCGAATGTTTTGGAATGTTGGAGTTCTGAAACGTCACAGACGTCGCAAATTCCTGTCGCGGCTGATGTGAATGGTTTTTACGCAAACTATTCGCACACAAAATATTCGTTTTCCCGTCTGGTGTGAAAGGGCCTTTAGTCAAAGAAAAGCTTTTATAGACACCAGGCCCAGCATATGATCGATTTCAGAATATGCCTCACCTTGACGTCATCGTGTGGTGAAAAACAGCCTCTGCAGAAGAAGATCAACACCTACTTCATCACTGCCTGTCACCCCGCCCACCGATTCACACATATAACATAGGCCAGAGCAAAGATTAAAGCAGATCGAGCAACAAAGCAATAAACATGTTGTTGAGGATTACAAAATATTGTGCAGTGATTGGGCTCAACAGTAATGCAACATGTAAGCAACTGTGTTCATTCTAATGCCTGATCTGAAATGTGATGATTCATGTAGTCAGATGTTCTTTGTTGTTTCTTGCGTTGTTTCTCTTATAGTAGGATGAAAATAATCTGTTATTTAACGGTGATTAAATTCTATAAAGAAAGTGATCAAAGAAAGCTCCCTTTGCAATCGTTTGAGCAGTGCGCGCTGGAGCTGTCGATCAAACAGGAGAGTTTATCAGGGACTCCCGTTTTATTCAATGAATCTCTTAACTATAATATCATGTTTGCACATACCTTGAACTCATTTAAATACTTGCTTAAAAGTTACAAAGCTCTTATCGAAGTCAAAATCATACTAGAAAAGAAAGGTTTCTACATTGTGTTTATTTGACAGGATTATGTAAAAAAACTTTTCTGAAAGGACTTCAGTCAACATTTATTAGCCCAACTACGTTTTTGCATGCTAACTAACATCGTTGTCGAACGTTACCTATGCGTTAGCGCTGTATCCACAAGGCTATGGCAACTTGGCGGGTAAATCTATAAAAATCATTTGACCAACCATACTTCATACCAGTGTTCATTTTGACAGCAAATTTTGATTTAGTTTTAGTCATAGTCTTTTGACTAGAACATTTTTGGCATCTGAATTGTTTTAGTTTTAGTCTAGTTTTAATTGACTATAATAAGATTTTAGTTTAGTAGATTCAATAGACTAAAATTCTGTACTTGTGGTCTGGTGTCTGAGAGGCAGCCATCTGAGTGCACTTGCGTGTCGTTGCACTTTTTCAGACTTATCCACGTCTGCTCTTCTGAATTGTAACTTTTAAGAATGACCATGGTTGCGCGCACTACGTCTGGGAAATGCCGCCTTCTATTTTGCCATCAATTGATTAGTGTTCAAAAAATACTTGGAAATCATTGAACTTCATGTGATCCTACAAGAGTGATTACTGATAGGCTGTCTGCAAAAACCCCAAAAAACAAATTACGTTTTAAAGAAGAAAACAAATCATCCACTGACTTTCAAAGCAGCTACGACTTTCTACTTCGAGGACCTTGATATAAATGTAGTGGATTAAAAAGTACGATATTTGTCTTTCAAATGTAGTGAAGTAAGTCATACGTTTCCAGAAAAAATACTACTCAAGGAAAGTACAGTTACTCAAAAAGTGTACTTAAGTACAGTACTCAAGTAAATGTACTTAGTTACTGTCCACCTCTGAATGCCATAGATCTAAATGTAATGCAACACTTTTCACGATTAGTTAACAATGAGAGCTGTAAGAGTAAAAACACGCTAAAAGAGAGAGTAATGCTATTTGAAATGGAAAGACGTTAGCCAATCACAGCAGTGGGTGTTTACACTGTAGTCTCCCGGCAGACACGCCCCTTAAAACGGAGCGTTCAGAGCAGAAGGCTAAAATCAGGGTCGGAAAAATGCCTTTTATTTATAAATTATGACAATTTTTGATGTAAAAAGCATTCTAACATTATAAGTGCACCCCAGAAAACATAAAACAATAAAACAATGCAGTTCAGGACCCCTTTAAATATAATGAAATCTCCAGCGTTCGTTTCGACCAATGATGTTTAGATTTCATAATATTTGCATGCATAGGCTACTATTGCACTATTTACATTCGCGTAAGACTGCGGTTATGTGACTATACTCACTAAAGATTAAAAAAAAAAAATTACATCATTTTGTGTGTAGAAACAACTTAATTTGGAATGCGCGAGCTCTTTTGGCTTGTGTGTGCTTTGTTTGTATGAGCGCAAAGAAAGCTCTCTCTTAAAGAGCTCCCATCCCATGTATTACGAAATGCTATAAAATCGCTTGCATGTTAAAATTGGCAAGGTTTAAAAAGACGTGGGATTTCCGTCAACTGCCCCGAAACGGAAGCGTGTTGAATCGGAGCATATAGATTGCTTTTATAGTGCATGTGTGATGTGTAAAATGATGCGCAATACCCGCACCAAAATTCAGACCCTGTATGGTATTGACTTAATATCGGTACTTCGGTATTAGATTGTGGTACCGTACCAAAGTCAAAATTGGGGTATCGAGCCATCCCTAATTCACATAAACACAAATTCATGAATCTCAGGTTAAAGCAATGATCTATGGTATTTCATTTTACTGTTTTAACAGCCTGATCCTTTGACACCATATGCTGTGCATGGATTAGCATTTTAACATTTGTGTTGGCAATAAACTGGCATTTTATAGTTACAGTATCTAATGCGTGAGGTATTACGATGCTCTGGGTAAAGAGCTGGATTGGTTACCAAGAGTTTGCAGGTTTGAGACTCATAAAGTCAATGAACCATCACTGAAGTGTAACCCCAGGTTGTTCCAGAGGAATTGTCCCTGTAATAAGTGTATGGTAAGTCATTTCGGATAAACGGATGTCTGCTAAAATGACTACTTATGAGTATACTTGTGTCCAAGGCATTCATTAAAAGGAGGGACGGGAAATCAGACATAACCGTTAGCAGTGTTAACCTACCTTGTGCTTTGGCTACAAAAGAAACTTTTAGTTCAAAACAAACTGACAATTTTAGATTGTTGATTGACTGATAGTTAAGGGATAGTTCACTCAAAAATGTAAAAAATAATTTACTCTCTAGTTGCTTCAAACCTGAAAGAAGATATTTTTAAGAATATGGGTAACCAAACAGTTGATGGACCACACTGACTTCCATAGTATGGGAGTGTATAATGTACATAAATGGGCCAAAATACTATGGAAGTCAGTGTGGTCCATCAACTGTTTGGTTACCCATATTCTTCAAAATATCTTTTGTGTTCAGCAGAAGAAAGAAATGTATACAAGTTTGGAACAACTTGAGGTTGAGTAAATGCGGAAGAATTTTCATTATTGGGTGAACCCTCCCTTTAAAGGCACAATATGTAAGATTTTTGGATTCAAATATCTAAAAACCACTAGAAGAATGTTATATATTTTGTTGACTTGTGTACTTACATCATCCCAAATGTTTACAAGAATGTTTAAATCCAGAGAAATAAGCAATTTTAACCAAGCAGGACACGACCGTGTCCGTGCATCGCCTATCATTGACATCATACCCGCATTACCCTCGATTTTATTCTGAGAAACCATTGAAACACCAAAGACGCTTTAATATATTTTATGTTTTATTACACTGGTGAGCAACTGTTTGGATACATTCATCAACAGACAACTAATCATTGTTATATAGCTCAACACAAGCCTTATTGTTTAAATCTCATTTTCTTGATTTACCGTGAGTACCATGTTTTACCATGCCTAATATTGATCTAGCTCACTGCAGTGTGCAACAAGTGTCTCATAGTAGCCACTTAGCGAAC
The DNA here is from genome assembly GCF_949357685.1 of Gobio gobio. Classification (NCBI taxonomy): domain Eukaryota; kingdom Metazoa; phylum Chordata; class Actinopteri; order Cypriniformes; family Gobionidae; genus Gobio; species Gobio gobio. The sequence continues at coordinate 40,528,572 of NC_137111.1, forward strand.
GCACAGAGTAGCATTATAACATAACTTTCAACGCACTCAAATATATCTAATATGATGAAACAGCGCTGTGTTACTCCACATATACATGAGCGGAAGAAGCCGAAGCGTTTGTCTGCGGCATAATAAAAGCTCCATTGCTCTTGAGCCGTGTGTCATGCTTGTCTCTCATTAGTAATCACTCCTCGTTCCGCTCCAATGGCTTTCAGCCCCACCACGCTTCATACTACAGTAATGTTAATAAATCTTTAAGACATTAGCTCATCCATGAAAATGATTTCTGCCGGAGTCCCGTCGGATTCTTTTCCACCGGCTGTAGAGGTGAAGACAACAACTCCCACGATTCTGCGAAATCAAAGTGCCATCAAGCTACACCTTTGTTTTGAATAAGTGACCTCCAGGCAAAAAATACATATTGTGCCTTTAAAAATATCTACATTCATTTTATAGCTATATACTTTAACTGTAGGCCTATGTTATCAGTTGACAACATTTATATTAGTTTATATATTTACAAGTTAGAGCTATAACAGAGCAACATCTGAGAAATATAAAAATTCCAGACTGATTTACTGAATGAATGATGTTTATAGCAAACTTAATAACTATTGTAATAATTAAGTGGTTTGTTGAAAACATTATTCATTTAGTATTCATATGATAACTCTCTTCAATCCCAATCCACCTTGCGATCGAGTATATACTCTAAAAAAATGGTGCTATATTGCACTAAAAGTGGTTCTTGGTCGTAATCATAGGGGGAACCACTTTAGGTGCTATATAGCACCTTAAAGGGTTAGTTCACCCAAAAATGAAAATTCTGTCCTTAATTACTCACCCTCATGTCGTTCGTACCCGTAAGACCTCCGTTCATATTCGGAACACAAATGAAGATATTTTTGTTGAAAGCTGATGGCTGAGAAAGGCTTGAGATAGGTCTCCATTGGCATTCAGTACATTTACACTCCCAAGACGCATAAAAAGCACTTAAAACGTCGTTACAAAGTCCATCTCACCACAGTGACTCTGCAATAATTTTACGATGCGACGACAATAGTTTTTGTGCGCAAAAAAAATCAAAATAACACCTTTATCCAACTTGTTCTTGTCTTCCGTGTGTGCCTCCACGACGCATGCGCGAGAATATGACGCAGATCCGGCGTTCGGACACATGACCCAGAAGCGATTTGTTTACAAGCAGAGGAAGACGCGCATGTCTAAGCTGTTGAATTCTACATTGATCGTGCTTTAGGTCTCGGCGTAGTGCTCAAAATGGGGCTAAAGTGTGCATTTCATGGATTCCCGAACCCCGGCGCTACGTCATATTCTCGCGCATGTGTCGTGGAGGCACACACGGAAGACAATAACAAGTTGGATAAAGGTGTTATTTTGATTTTTTTTGCGCACAAAAACTATTGTCGTCGCATCGTAAAATTATTGTAGAGCCACTGTGGTGAGATGGATTTTGTAACAACGTTTTAAGTGCCTTTTATGGGTCTTGGGAGTGTAAATGTACTGAATGCCAATGGAGGCCTATATCTGAAGCCTTTCTCAGCCATCAGCTTTCAACTAAAATATCTTCATTTGTGTTCCGAATATGAACAGAGGACTTACGGGTGTCGAACGACATGAGGGTGAGTAATTAAGGACAGAATTTTCATTTTTGGGTGAACTAACCCTTTAACATGTTCTGTATATGGTAGCGGTGCTATATAGCACCTCAGTCAGCAGTGCTATATAGCACCTCAGCCAAAGAACCGATGAAGAATCCCTGAAGCACCAAGATTGGTGCTATACAACACTTAAAGAGGTTCCCCTATGATTACGAGCCAAGAACCACTTTAAGTGCTGTGTAGCACCATTTTTTTAGAGTGTATGGTTGTGGCACGAGTTGATGCATTCTGACTAATTGGTAATCTAATGTTTTGGTGACTGAAACGCTATAACACGCACCTTTTATCTAGATATGAAGAATCAGTTTCTCTTACTTTAACGATTGTGTGTTTGATTATCATGTCCACTATACGCGTCGATTCAGTGAGTGCACCTAAAAATATCGTATCCAGAGCCGGATCAAAGCCGGGGTCAGCTCCTCCGTGAATCCCGCCCTACCGTTTAGCCTAACTAAACCGAGAGGAGGGGCTTGTCCGCGACAGAGAAGCGAAGGGTCCCGTGGTGAGAGCCGTGTAGTGTATGTGTGTGTGTCAGGTTTCATTCTGAGAGAGACTCAAGCGCGCAGCAGTCAGAGAAACCCGTCAAATGGCACGAGCGAAGCACACGGACTCCCACTAGAGCCGGACCTCACTGAACCAATATCTCCATGCACTTGGATGGGCAGCATGCCTCTGATGAGGTCGTTTTGAAGATTGATATTTTCACGTTCAATTTTCTGAATTGCCTGAAAGGAAAACTTTAATCAGTTTATTTGAACACGACCCTGCTCAACCTGATAAAGTGGTGGATAAACATTTGTTTGCCTATATAAGCTACGTCTCACAGACATGGAGGACATGAAATTGCGAGTATCACCTCAGTCCAGTCAGGAGAGGACCTGCGTTCAGCATCCCTGCCAAAAGCGCATTTTGACGAACTGGAAGGACGTGTGTGCCATCTGTGTTTGTTTGATCTCGTTTGGAGTTTGTGTGTTGCTCTACCTGAGGACGTCGGATCTGCAGTCCAGGGTGCTCAGTTTGGAAAAGGACAGAGATCCACGTATCTCCAGTTGGATCTCTCTGGAACAGGTGGAGCCCGTCCTGTGGAGTCGACTGGATCAGATATTAGAGGAGGTGAGCGGTCACTTTTATTCTTCAGAAATTCTTCTGCGGTTGTAATATTTGTTCTAAGTCATACCGTATACAAGCTATTTGCATGAGTGATATTCATGAAGAAGATATTCATGTTGTCCCACCTTGTTGAAGTTGTATCTTAACGAGAGGTAGAAGTGCGTTGCTCAGAAACTTTGAGAGACTTTGAGGTTGAAGATATTTCTGGAATTACGTTCAGGTGTGTTAAAATATGAATTTAATGAAATCGACTAGCCTTGCTCTCAATCTCCTCGCCCCGTGTTAGTTTGTTTATTGGTTCACGTTTGTTTACGCACTTTCACTGTGCACGTTTGAGCTCTGGGGACTTGACAAACGCGCGTGCACATGGATCAAAATAATGATTTTTCTGTGCCCAGTTTTCTTGGGCTTGTTTACTTTGTGTTTATTAATTGTAATTTTATTCCTTTAGTAAACTGTCTATTAATTGTTTGTTTGCTGTGTGTTTTCTTTCTCGATTTATCTCACTTAGTCCGTTTTACTTGGTTAAATATAATTGAGATAAAACGATACACAATTATAATAATTACTACTGTCTTTTTGAACTCTCCACTGACTTTAAAAACAAACTACTGATAACATTAATTATCTTATTAGTTGATATTAATATTTCAACCAATTAATGTCCTTTAATGTCTCATATGACATGAGTAGGAAATGATTAAATCCTGATTATTAAATTACTTTGTGTTGTAGCTTTTCAGATGCCAGATCAGATGTTTTTACATGGCTCAGATTTTTCACATCCTATTTAGCATTGCTCTAGAAAAAGTGTCTATAAATATCACAATCATATTGCCAAAATTACCTTCTGCCATTTTGACACATCCATTAGTGCAGCTGTCGTAATAAAAGAACACATAATTGATGTGATCCGGTAGATGCACCTGTATTGTTCACGTTTGACCCACTGAATTTTAAAACAAATCTGTTTAATGATAAGCAAAGCTGCTACTGTAAGCTATGACTGTTGCTGTTCCGAAAAACTATTATTTGCAGCATGCAAAACCTGCTGAACACATTGTGTCACCATACGACCACCTGTTTTACATCAACAATCAAGTAGTTTGGGCTCTCACCAGCTTCAGCACTTGCTGAGCACACGTCGTCTGTGTAGAATAGGATTGAGCTAGAAGTGGTGAGGTGGAGGAAAGTGAGATATAGCCTATATATATATATATATTCAGTGCATTGCCTGCGTCCGTGGTCCCTTCACACTGGCCTCTGGTGGATCATCACCTAGCTGCATGTAAAGTATTTGCAGCGTTAAAAGAATCTTGGGTGGAATTTTGCTTGGGGAAAGGCTACCATTTCACTATATGTGGTTCATAAAATAATAGAGTCTGCAGAGGATGATGCTGGTGAATATTTGTGTTAACTAAAGCAGACTGGTGTAGAGACAGCCAAGTGTGAGTCAATCTGAGGTTGAGTTTAATTACAGTTGAGTCATTTACAGGTGTATCTCACGGAAATCTTTCAAGAACATGTCAAAGAAAGAAATTATATTTTCACTCATCTTTTGCCACCCCAATTTAATTTGTGTATTGCAAAACACTGATAAAGAATGACGGTATTATTGAAATAAGAATCTAATGAGAATTAACCTTCAGAATAATTTAAATCACAATAAGTAGAATGCCCAGATGCATTACAGTAATGAGAGATTTGCTGGAAAATATGCTTAATTGTAATGAACAAATAGGCTATAATAAGCTTCAGTTTTGTTTAATACTGATGGGCCTTTGAAAGCATCCGAAGTGTGTTTATCTCAAGGGTGTTCTGTTATCAAGGGCAGATGTTTCTCATAGACATATTGACTACTGACATTTCAGCATCACCATAAAATTGCATGTATACGTCTCCATTAAAGCTGAGAAACATATACATTGGAAGTGCCTGTTGAAGTTTAGAAAGGTGCTGATTTCACAATTTATGACAGAATGTTCTTTAGGGGTGTAATCAAGATCTGATCGGGGGAACATAGCGAAACGAGAAAGAGAGAGAGAGAGAGAGAGAGAGAGAGAGAGAGAGAGAGAGAGAGAGAGAGAGAGAGAGAGAGAGAGAATGAAAGAAATGGAAAGAGAGACATAGAGTTAGGCCTTCAGGCACAAAGTCTGGGGGTCTTAGTAGTAATCGGACATTGGAATTGTAAAAAGTTGTGTCATCCTTTCAAAATAGATTGTTAAAACCACATCAAATACTGGGCATCGAGTTACCATTAAAGCTGGGAGGCAGAGAATGTCCCCTCCCTCCTAACTTATCCCTGCAAGCACTGGGGCATCAGCTGTCTCATGTCACCGCAACCTTACCATTTACATCACGTCATCTTAAAGTCAGCAAGAGAAACATTTGCAACATTTTACTTTCATAAGTTGATGCAATTTCAAGTCAAATTTTATTAAAAGGGTTAGTTCACTCAAAAATGACAAATTCTGTCATCACCCTCATGTCGTTCCAAACCTGTAAGACCTTTGTTCATCTTGGGAACACAAATTAAGATATTGTTGATGAAATCTGACTGAAAGCTTTCTGACCCTCCATTGACTGCAATGGCATTACAGTGGTTCAACCTTAACGTTATGAAGTGACAAGAATACTTTTTTGGCGCAAAAACAAAACAAAAAATTAAAGCTGCAAGCAGCGATGCAAGGGACCTCGCACCCGTGCCACCTTCACCCGGTGGCTTTAGGAAAACAGTGCACTGTGTTCAATGTGCATTTAAGTATATAAAAATAGGAGGAATACATCGGTCATTTGTATTTGCCACACTTCCTGCTGCCAGCTGGTGGCACTATGACTATAACAACATTTTGGCATGCAGATGTCTTCAGGCTAGGGCTCTAATAAAATATGTGAAGTTTGGGGCAGATCGGACATTGGATGCCCGAGTTACATCAACTTCCTGTTTCATGGCGAGATATCGAAATTTGTGAGGCCGTTCATCGAAAATTCAAGATCTTCATAATTTGACGTCGCAAAGGCCTTTAGATTAGACTGACCAAATATGACGTTATCTGATTAAAACTCTAGTAGGGCTTTCACTTTACGTTCTAAAATCGATTGCACAATCGATCGAACCAACCAACACAAGTTTCGAAAACGAAAATAGGGAATCGATTTTAACCAAATATGTACACTATTAATTTTAAACAAATTAAACAAATAAAAGATAGATGTAACACAACTCACAAACAAGCAGAAAAATAAAATAAAGAATTTCGAAAGTGCAGTAGACGTTGCGAAAGCTAAAAAGAAAGACGGTAGTGGTAGGCTAGTCCTTAATTTTGCATAGGCGAAATTTGTTTGTCATTTCTAATCGTAAACACAGCCATGTTGAAGCTTGCAGTAATGTTTTTCATTGATGTTATGGCAGTCCACTCTGCTTATTGTTTTTCGAGAATTTTGCACTCCTGTTTGTCATGTGTGCACGAAACTTCACACCAATAAATCATCAGATATATTACTTACTTGAGTGTCTTAAGCGCCCTCATTACGTTCGTCTTAATGCCTGTTAGTTGTCCGTGGATTGGCTTATATTTTGCCGTTGAGAATGGAAACGTCTTTAGACATGGAAAATCGATTTTACAATCGATTCACTAAGGTCTCAAAAAAAGTGTCAGTCGTAATCTCTAGGAGGAGTTGGTTAAAGTGCAACATTTGGAAACAGCAAAAATTTGGATGAGAAAATTCAAAATATCTCACTTCCTGTTGGGTTTTCAGATTTTGCTCTCAGAGACTTCTTTGTAGGTATTGGGCTGTTGTGTGTACCAAATGTCATATGAAAGTGCGAACGGTGCTTAATTGAAATTTTGTAGGTGGTGCTATCGAGCCATAGCCTAGAAATCTAGACACACTAGACACACGGCAGAAAATGTATTTATTCTCGGTTGACCTGAGAGCTGGAAAAACCAAACTCTAGTCCGGCCAATCACAGCGTGTGTAGAGTTGGTGGGCGGGCTTAACATAATGATGGCACGTCACGGCAGAGTTGCGGAGGTTCTGCGTGCTACTCGTAAACAAAGAAGCTGACGCACAGCGGTCTTTTGAATCGGCTTTGGCCGCAACTCTGGAAGACTTGGAGTTAAGCTTTTCTTAACTCTTAACTAGCTTTTTCTTCTGAAGTCATTCTTAAGAAAAGAAGATATGTTCGAAGTTTTGCCTACCGGATACGGCGAAAGTCTATCAACTAACGTTAGCTCGGCTTCACCTTCTTCTTTGCTCTGGTTGGTTGTGGCGCTCATGGCGCTATCTAATTGCATGCAGAGGGAATTTGAAAGACAACCGTTTATCCCGCCCCTCGGATTGAGCCCTGTCAATGGTGAATTTCCAGACCCAACATCTTGATATGGGTCTGGCTTGTCAGACTAATCCAGCCATTTTGCCACACCTAATTCTGAAACTCATATCAGATGGAAATTTTCACCACTTCTGATGCGTGTGCAAAGTTTTGTGAGTTTTTGAGCATTTTTAGGCCCTCAAAAATGCGTAGAAGAAGAATAATAGCCCGAGCAATTCCTCACACCATAAGTGCTTGGGCCCTAATAACGACTTTATTTAACAATTTCTACTTTTCCGTGTCAGTCTACGGCGCTGTTCACGTGATGATAATAATACTGGCCGGCTCCTGCGTCATGTGAACAACGTTGGAAACTGACATGGAAGAGAAGATATTGTTGAATAATTTTTTTTGCGCTCGAAAGTATTCTTGTCGCTTCATAACATTAAGGTTGAACCCTGTAGTCACATGGACTATTTTAACAATGTCTATTCTACCTTTCTGGGCCTTGAAAGTGTTAATGGCATGCTGTCTATGTTGGGTCAGAAAGCTCTCGGATTTCATCAAAAATATCTTCATTTGTGTTCTGAAGATGAACGAAGGTCTTATGGGTTTGGAATGACATGAGGGTAAGTAATTAATGACAAGAAATGTCATATTCGGATGAACTAACCCTTTAATGAGAAAAAATGTAAGATATGACACAATTTTAACAATTGTGAAATGATTGGAATGTGAAAAGTGGGCGTTACATTCCAGGAAGTGTTGAAAAACATTAGGCTATTCTTGACGTCAAAGTCACTTCAGAGGTGAGCAAGTACTTTTTGATGAAAGATTACAAAAACAAAATTCTCTTTGGAATAACATGCACAGATGAATCGTGTGCACAATAAGTCCAGAGAGATGGGTATTAAGAAAGTAAATGGGGTCATTGTTGACATAAAGAACACCTATATTTGAGCATAAAGAAACACACCCTAGCAGAATTAAAAGCTTCAGTATCTTCATGTGCTTCAAAATGAAAGCTAAGTCTTTGTTTCTTTAGATCTCGTTCACTGTGCTTCTTGTCAATGCAACTCTTCATGCATGCTAACTTTTCATCACTGGTTATTGTTTTCTCAATGTCACGCTGCATTGCTGTTTATGAGAGCACTTAGCTTTAAGTGAAACAGTCTTGCAAGCACTTTCCCATGGTTTAATGTAAAAACACATTTTATAAAAGAAACCTTTTATTTGAACATAACCTGGGAATGCGGCACTGGAAAATCATGAGTTAAAGCTCTGGGAAACTGTTGCGTGTGCATTATCCCTGGACGTTGCTCCTGTGGAAAAGCCGTTTACGCACAGCACAGGTTCCTTCCAAATTGTTATGCATTTTCCACGGTTTTTGTGCTTGCAGAACAAACGTCTGTTGGTTAACCCAGCTGTCACATGTACAGTATATTTTCATCTTAACATTCTTCAGGTTTTCCTTTTCTTCTTAACCTCCATTAGTTTATTTTCTGTTTTACAATATGTGTAGTGCTGCCGAGTTCAGTAGTGTGGAAAAACTTGCTACAAAGGCTTGTAGTGTCTGAGAGTGGTCCGAGTAAAGACTTCTCCAGCTGGGAAGAGGGTTTGCCAGTATCAACCAAATAAAGCCCTGGAACGATCGGTGGATAATATAAACTGGGGCAAGAAAAATGTTCAATAGCAGCCCCAGAATTATTTAGCTTGAGTGTTTCGATGTAAGACGGGGAGGGCATGACCTATAGCACCACATTGTAGACGCTTGACAAGCTTTACAATTTGGTCATAAATGTAGCCGGTCAGTGATTGTTCTACCAGTGATATGGCATAGCATACAGTGGGTATGTTTATTATAGCTGGGGTTTTGTAAGTTTGGGATAAAAAATGCAATAGTAGCTCTGTTTAATGTCACTCGTTGTTCTCTAAATAGTTAATCGCTCACTTTGATACTTTTAATACCCTGTTTGTCTAAAATGTATGAAATGTTTGGTTCCAAAGAGTGACCATTGCACACATACATTGTTAATCAAATAACTAACAACACGGCAACAGCTGTCAATATGACACTTCAAATAGAGCCAACGGCTCCATAAGCTATGCAGAGAATATAGACATTGTGCCTCTGATGATGGTTGAAGCGCTGAATGTACCCTAGTGAAAAAACCTATATCAAAATATATTTTAAATACATTTTCATACTAATTATACTAAAAATCCATTAACACATTTACTGACTTATTGTTTATTTTAAATACATTTATTTCATACTAATTATACTAAAAATCCATTAACACATTTACTGACATATTGTTTGAGACGTACTGATATAAATATTATAATTAAACTTTATTTGGAGTACTTCTTTTTGCACAATGCACATTTCTTAATATTAAGCCTAAAATGTGTTTTAATATCAGTATTATTAAGGATAGTATGATCACTGTATAATATCAGTCTTTAAATTAAAGATATTTAAAGGTTGCCTAGAGTATACTTGCAATAGGTCCACTTTAGCACAATCAAATATACTTAAAGCTGCTGTCCGTAACTTTTTTTGTGTTCAAGATTTACAAAAGTTATATAATGAGAATGTACAACATGAACCCATTTTCCAATCCGTGTTTTTGTCTTACCCTGAATTATTACTGTACACTTATAATAAGTGTTTATATTGGGACTATTTCAGACCGGACTGGTAGGAACCGCTGCGGAGGAGCACAGTCCCTGCGTGACTCGCCATAGACATAAACAGAGAGAAGTAGCTCCAGCTGCAATGTTCTTCCACAAGACGCATGTAGTTCTGTTTATTAACCGCTAGAGCGCAAAAAGTTATGGACTGCAGCTTTAAGTATATCTCTAGTTGGACTTCAGCACTATTTCCGGATAACTAAAGGTCGTTTAAGTACAAAATTAGTTGTTCCAATTTAGCAGACTTTAACTATATCAATTTAGTATACCAAAAGTACAATTGCAGGGTATTTATATTAAGTACATACATATGTAAATGTATTTGTAGTATACTTAGCATAAAATAAATGTATTTCAAATACATTTTAGTATATTTAGTGAAATTTTGAGGTCAATTCAAAAATATATTTTCAGAGAGCTTTCTTTTAAATTTGAATCTGTTTCAAATGTCTTTTAATTGTTTACTAAACACGCAAATTGAAGAAGACAGACGGATCAAATTAGTGTCTGTTTTAAGGCTTTTTTGGGTGGTAAATAATGGCGCAAATATCAGTAAATTGAGGAGCGCGAACCTTAGTAAATCACCTCGCATGATTCATTTAAATATTCTCCTCCCATAAATTGTGCCTATGAAAGGGAAACTCCTACAAATGCATATGCAATAAGGTCAAATCCTGACAGTTTTTTTAACTCCAAAAGAGGGTTTGCGCTGGTGTAAATCTGTCTCTTAGTTTATTCAAATATTTAAGCATACTAAATAATATAAGACATGTTACACTACTGTTTAAAAGTTTAATGATGTAATTTAATAATTTTATTCAACATGGATATTCAAACTTATCAAGATATTTATAATATAACAAAATATTTATATTTCAAATAAATGTTGTTCTTTTTAACTGTCTTTACATGAAAAAAATTTATCATGGTTTCCACAAAAATATGAAGCAGCACAACTGTTTTCAACTTTGATGTTTTCAATAAATGTCTCTTCAGATTAGCTTAGAATGATTTCTGAAGGATCAGGTGACACTGTAGACTGGAGTAATGATGCTGAAAATTCAGCTTTGCATCACAGGAATAAATTGCATTTTTTAAATATTAAAATATAAAACACTGTACACTGTGAAACGCTCAGTGTTAGGGAGTAAATAGTTACATGTAATTAGATTGCGTAATTTAATTACAAAATAAATGTAACTGTAATCAGTTACAGTTACTGAGAAAAATATGTAATTAAATTGCAGTTACTTGTGAAAATGTTAATGATTACAAAAGGGGTTATATCTGAATATTTTCTGTAAAAATCTAGGATATGTTGAATGATATTAATTTGTTGCTTTGCCAGTTTTTGATGTGCACAATTCGTCCTGTTATTTAAAGGCCATTTAATAAAGCAATGCTATTCTGATGCTTTTGATTGGTTCCCGTTTGAATTTGCAGAGCTCCACGTCTGCCAATTACATCAGTCCGCATTGCCGCTGAAAGCTTTAGGTTACAACCTGTCTGAGAGTTGCCACCATGGCGAGTGATAAAAATGTTGCTGGAAAATACAAAAGTTATGAAAAAGTAATCAAAAGTAATCAGTTACATTTCCAAAGTAACCTTCCCAACACTGGAAATGCTGTACTTTTTTACTGTATTTTTGATCAAGTAAATGCAGCCTTGGTGATTTATAAGAGACTTCTTGCAAAACCATTAAAACATCTTACCGACCCTAAACTTCTGAACAGCAGGGTATATTCTTGTTTAACTCTTCACAGAGCTCAGTGAATATGTGAGAAATGTTTCCATGAAAACTGAAAACAACAAGGGAGACAAACAAACTAACACCAACTAAACAAACTTTTGAATTATGCCTTATGCACAACGTGGTTTGTTTCTTTATGTGGTTTGACTTTAATGTCCTATTTGTTTATTTCCAGAAATTAGCTGCACGTCTACCGAAGATCCGGGCGGCTCGGGATGCACCTCACAGCTGCCTCTGTCCACCAGGTATGCTTTATAACCTCATTCATCCACAGCCCACCCCTCCTTGATCACAACACACCTGTGACAGTGTGCTCCACCTTTTACTTCTGATATGCATTTGAATGTATGTTGTGGTTAAGCCTTTTAAGCTTACTTTTGTGAAAAAGGCCTTTGCCGGCAGGTATGAAGAGATTATATTGTTGCCCTGGCGATAGGATAGAGACGTGATCCCGTTGACTAGATCTCATTTCCTATGTAATGTACATGAGTGAAAAGAGTCTCCTCTCCCCTGCCCCTTTGCTGTCCACTTATGCCCTCGGACTGGCATTGCTATGGTGACAGGTGCAGTCATATTTTCGTGCGCTGTTGGCAGTCATTGGTTTCACTTAGTGTTTGAGTGGTCCGTGATGCAAGCCGAAGTGTTGGGATGGCGCCATGTGAGCGTTCCTGAGCGTAGGGAACAGTCAGCAAGGTTCGCAGCGTACGACTAACAAGTCACATCCGTGTGTTTAACAGGACTAACCTTTAAAAAAAAAAATTTTTTTTGGGGTGGGGGGTATATTTTGTTCAATATTCATAAAATTAGATAAGATATTTTTTTAGTATTCTTCGATGAATAGAATGTTCAAAAGAACAGCACTCTCATTCATCTTTTGTAGCATTATACATATCTTTAATCTTTAATGTCACCTTTGGTCAATTTAATGCATCCTTGCTGAATAAAAGTATAATAATTATTATTATTATTATTATGAAAATCTTAATTGCCTCATCATAAGACTGAAGACTGGAGTAATGGCTTCTGAAAATTCAGTTTTCCCATCACAGGAATAAATTACATTTTAAATGTATTAAAACAGAAATCAGTTTCTGTTACTGTAACAATATTCCTGTTTTGGATCAAATAAAAGACTTGGTGAGCATAAGAAAAACAAAAAAAAACCTAAATTATTCTTTAAAATGTATATGACCTCGAATTAAAATGACCTGCTTTACCATCATAACACTGTGGTTGCTACAATTTTACTTGCTTCCCTAACATAACCTCCAGATGTCAGACAACCTTGTGTGTGTGTGTGTGTGTGTGTGTGTGTGTGTGTGTGTGTGTGTGTGTGTGTGTGTGTGTGTGTGTGTGTGTGTGTGTGTGTGTGTGTGTGTGTGTGTGTGTGTGTGTGTGTGTGTGTGTGTGTGTGTGTGTGTGTGTGTGTGTGTGTGTGTGTGTGTGTGTGTGTGTGTGTGTGTGTGTGTGTGTGTGTGTGTGTGTGTGTGTGTGTGTGTGTGTGTGTGTGTGTGTGTGTGTGTGTGTGTGTGTGTGAATTTACACATCTCTGAGAACCAGGCCAGATGGTACAGACATCTCAGTGTTAATGAGGCTAGTCAGTACTAGTCATTGTTGTGTTAACTGAGTGGGAAGTGACTTCAGACAGCGTAGTGAAACCAGTTTAAGATAGACATGTCGTGGATAGGCACTTTTGAGCCAGGTGTGGGGACCGTTTAACAGCAGGCATCCCAGATGATGGTCGTGTTTGTTGTTGTTTGGTCTTTATTGCTCTGCCGTGGGAGAGTGTCTGATCTCAATACAGATTGAGCTTTTACTTCATTTCAATCATTTGATGTAAACCAGGCAAAAGATCAGTGCAATTTTTGTTCTTTTTTTCAGCTGAAATGAATGTAGATAGATGTTTGTATAGTGTGCATGTATTTTTTTTCATAAAGCATGTGTATAAATACTATGTTTATGCAAAGAAGTGTTCACATATATGTTGTTCTCCATGTCGCCAGCTGCTGCTTGTCAATCATCCCAGCACGCAGTGTTCAGATGGCTTCCATTCCATTGTTTATTTTGAGTGCTCTGCAGTGGGCAATAGTCTGTGACTCCCTCATCAAGCGCACAGATTCGTATGTATGCGTATAGCATTGATTTAATGTTTGAGCTAGAGAAGAGGCATAATAACTATTGGCAAAGGTATAATTGTTTCAATCCATTAGCAAAATAGTTATTTATTGTATAGTTAGCGCCTCCTCTTCCAAGTTCATAAAGAATGCTATGTGTTTGTCATGTGTGGTTCGGCCCAAGGACAGTGTATTATTATTCTTGGCTCGGAGTGGTGTGACTGTCTGTAAGACTACCTGGTGGTTTTATACATAATTTTAATTCTCTCCCTTCTCTGAACTGTGATTAGTCTGAGCCTGTTCCTCTTGCAGCACTAGTACAATCACAAAACACCTCACATATGGGCTTGGGGAATGTTTCGACACATCCAAATGAGTTTATTTTTTCTGGTTTTGCGAATCCCAGGGGGCTGCAGAGGTTAAATTCACTCAGCTCGTGTTTAAAAACCCATTTGGCCCGTTCGCATTCACTCGGAAATCCTCCAAGATTTGTTTTCATTAACAAAGTCAGAGTCAGTTCATACACACAACTGTTTACCCTGCAGCGCTGCACAATTCAGCACTGAAGTGGTAACAGTGCCCACATTCTTACTGCAAAGAGAAGTATTCACCTTCTCAGAGTCATCTTTACATTGCAGGGATGAACTAGCCTGTGTGGGTTATAGGATTGCATAATATTGGAAAAAATAGAAATTGGGATATTTTATTTTTCAGTGATATAGAAAGTTGATGAAACTCCAGATGGCGCAGGCTGATCGGTCCTTCACTCAACCTGCTTGCAATCAAGCTGATTGGTTCTTGCTTTATCAGTAGCCAATGAGCTCGCTGCATTTGCTGTAGCAGCATTTTCTGTAGCAGTTGCAGCGCGCTTTCAGAAACCCACCACCTTCCCCAGCTCCACCTGTATAGATCTGCCAAGTTCATGTTCGCTATATTGTACAGCAGCAGCATGTCTTACTTGCTCACAACAGCGTGTCGCGTTTGTATTGGTAGGCAGCAGCAGCGTAGCAGATCTCAAGTCCAAACATATCAACATTGTCATTTCCATTACCATGCCAAACACTCAGAGTTGTCCTGACAGGAATATTTTGCAGTATGAAAAAATACAGGACTATTCACCAGATGATTTGAATAGCTATATTTGGACAGATTTAATAATTCTAGGATGGTTGGAGTGATTGTGGAGTGCATTTGCATAATTAATAAAGATTTAAAAGATTTTAAAAAAAAAAAGCTTTAACTTTAACTTTTTTTTAGTGTGAACCATCCTTTGATTTGGGAAATCAATGTGTACAGTTTTTAAAATAATCTTTCGAATTACTGTAGGTCACATTTACACAATTTCTAACACATTTAATATGACTATAAAATTAAAATTATGATTTTTAATCTTGAATTTAATCACAAAGTGCGCACAGTTCATTTACACATGCTAGGGTCAAAGTTAATGCGCCAAGTTGCTCTAACACTCTGAAATAAACACTGGATCACACACATGCAAAATGAACACAGTGTCACATTTTAGCCTGAAATCCGCCACACATATAGTTATTTAAGCAAATCACAGCTTTTAGCAATTTTATTTCTATATATTTGCACCCCTAGTAGTTAGAATATTTGCACTGCTTTAGCTATGTACTTCACCTAAGCACGCCCATATTCATACTCATATGAAACATTAAATGCGGTTTCACTTGAAGTGAGAATAAACATGATTTGTACAGACCACAACATGTTTTGTGTGGTTATTTCTTAGCCGCCAAGTGCACGAAACCATTAAAAGAGACATTTAGAATCCAAACACTCAAACAAACCAGTCAAAATTACCATAATACTTTAATAAATATTTGAATACATTTCTATGTTTGATTTTGTTTACTTTTGTACAATAAACAGTTTTTTTTGGTTGTTGAGTCACCGCTTTGTAAACCTAGTTAAGAACCACTGGTTTATAATTGTTTTAGGTCGATTTTCAGTGAGCGTGTTGCTTAGCTGTGCCCCTTTGAACAGATGTGTATATATAAACATCATTATTAAAAAATGACATCTGCGGCTTATCATAGAGGGCTGGATGTGTGACAGTTCTTTTAACAGTGACTGATGCATTGTCGCTATTTAGCCATCAGAGAAAACAAGAACGTAGTATGTATACATAAAGACAATGATTTATGGCTCTAAAAATGTTTTTGGAATGGCGTGTTTATCTGCCCTGGTATGGAAGAGTCACAATGACGTGAAAACCAAACGCACGCTGCTCAAGGTGTGAATGAACTGTGTAGACAATTGTGGCACGCTGATGGATATGATGCTCTTTGTTCTCGCAGAGATTTGTAAAAATGATCCCAGAGGCGCTTACTGCCAACAGCTTTGTCAGTGTACAGGAAAACTCCCATGAGAGTTCGATTGAATCCAGGCCCAAGCGTCCAGAACGCTCTTGAATCCACACATTGTTTCCCAGAGAAGCTGAATGGCACTTTCTTGGATGTAGTTGTAGGAAACAGAGAAAAAGAAAGAGACTGCCGCCCTCTTGGCTTCTATGCATCGCACACCCACATTGCTCTTATTTCTGAAAAACCAAAGACCGATTCCCCAAAGGATTTAGTGTCTTTGTGACTGGATTCCGATCCGCAGGCCAGCATTGGTGGCTTTAGTTGTGTCACCAGGGTCGTAAGGGATTGAGTAAGAGTGCTATCTTTAAATGTGTGCATCATGGACACTAGTTTTACTGCTTCTCTGTTGGTCTTCAGTTGGATTGTTGTGGCTGCCATGAAGAGCGGGATGATGGGTTTCATTGTATGCCCATCTGAAGGGATTAATCACGAGTACAACAGGAAGGGTGAGAGGCTTCTAAAGCCTCAAGCTTCACTGCAGGAAGTGACATTTGACAGTTTACCTGGATGCAGTCCGAAGAGAAGCCATATCTAGTGTGTGTAATCGGAGCTGGACTCCGGGAACTTTATGTATGACATATTTGCCATATTTAGCATCCTCATCATCCCTAAAAGTACAACACAGCAACACAGCCAAGAGGAAATGTGTATTGCTCAGAGGTTAATTGAGTTCTCGGTTACACTTCAATTAAGTATCAACTCAAATGTTTTCCGAATATGACTCAATAGAAATAAAAATACATATATTAGTCAAGTGTTGGCAAACAGCAAGGGTAAATAAATGCACATGTTTGTGTTGCATAGTTTGGGTGAATTTGATGAGAAATATTTGAGTCTTGAAATATCTGAGTTTGAGACATTGGGATTTCTTCTGAAATTCTCAAGGAGACACTTGTGAGATTAGAAGTCAGAGACTTCAGCAAAAGTCTCCATTTGCTCTACATTCGATCTCATTGTAGACCAGGAGAAACAACTGAGATATTAAAAAGATATAATTTGTGGAAGAGACCGTTCACAACTCATTGAGGTTTGTACACACCCAAAAACAAACCTACCGGTAAATAGACTGGTTAAATATTGGCATGTTTGCTGTGAGAGCTGTACCTAGTATTGTCGTGATACCAAAATTTCAGTCAGTAATAATATCAGTAACATTTCAACATTTGATCTAAGTACCATAACACAAACTATTGGAACTACAATTTTATTTAATTATTTGAAAATCTAAATAAATAAATGAGTTCATTATTAATGTTAAAAATAATTCTAAGTAAAAATACATTTTAACAGGAATAGCATTCCCAGGTCTATTTTGACCCCTGTCCATTGTCATTTTTGTCACTCCCAAAACTTTGCGTTGCGTACTTTGTAGGACAATAGTACTTGTATTCTTATTTTAAATGGGTCGTATACAGATAGCAAGCAAATAGTGCTCTTTTTTAGTCACTGAAGCTTTAAAATACTTCAGTTCAACACAAGCTAACTCTTGCAAAAACTCCCCAAAACACCTCAGATTGGTTATTGTGTTTGGCACTCAACAGACATTTCTGTGATTGCCTGCAACACTTCAAAATCAAATTGGAAATAGAAACTTTTGACACTCTTAACAGAGCAAAGTTTTTGAAAGTCTTTGAATATTGGCTGCAAATGACACTTGCTGCCGCTAGGGTGCGTCTAGATTTCTAGGCTAATTCCAACGCTAGCTGTAACTTCTCTGCAAAGCTAAGGATAGAATTGTTTGCCTTGGCTAAAAACGTGAATAAGCAAAAACACAGACAATCAGAACATGTTGTCTGTTTATTATACATTTATGTATAGCAGGATTTTGGACCAATGACATTTCACTGTGGGCTGAGCTACTCAAAGAAATAATGGACAGCATGTAATGCAGCTCATTGATTGTCATGGTACAAAAACTTTGGGATGACTTGTTGCTTTATTGTGTCACACTTGTTAGAATACAGTGTTATGTTCTTCTGTTATGGCTGTTGGATATGACACAGATTGCCAGAGTTGTCTGAGCGTCTCCAGAGCTCCCACAGGGACACGGTGCACACAGCACATGGCATTCTGGGCACTCGGAGAACGCCCAATGCATTGCCTGATGACAGACCAGCACAGACCCCCTGGACTGGATCAAAGAGCACTGCGGTGTGTGCTGATAAGAGAGAGAGAAATACACAGAAAGATTAGCGGCGACCCTAAAGTAGCTAAGTTTTGCATGCTCAGATTAACCCAGTACATTAAAACCAGTTGATACTATCACTTGAACAGCACAAGAGAAGAAGGAAAGAAAAAGCGCTGAAGCAGTTGGAGTTAAAAAAACGCCTTAATACTCTTGTAAACAAGAGGCTTCTTCTGATCCTCACAGCAGGGTCAGGTGAAAGGGTCGTGCTGCTGGTTATTTAAGGAGTTCCAAGTTCACCTTGACATGTCTGCTGACAGGAAGAGGGGCTTTTGGATCTTGTTTCCTCACCCGTGATTACTTTACACTGCAGCTGCCAGAGAGCAGCCTTACTCGGGCGAGGTATAGTCTGTGAGTCATGACCGACACAGACGAGAGATCTTCAGATGGACAGAGAGAGTGGAAGGGAAGCAGAGAGGATGAGACTATGAGGCAAACAGGGTTCAAGGATTTATTTAAGAATTGGCTTCCTATGAATTCATATATGTGACTCTGAATTGAGTTATTTGATAAAAACCCGTAAGTCATGTATTAAAATCCAAATTTGTATAGGAAAACATTAGTTAATGCACTATGAACTAGCATGAACATACAATTAACAACTCTATTTTTATTAACTATAACAAAGATTAACGAATGCTGTAAGAAATGCATTGCCCACTGTTAGTTCATGTTAGTTAGTGAATTAACTAATAATAATACATTACATTTATATAGCGCTTTTCTGGGTACTCAAAGCGCTTTACATATAGACGGGGGAATCTCCTCAACCACCATCAAAGTGCAGCATCCATCTGGATGATACGACGGCAGCCATTTTGCGCCAGAACGCCCACCACACACCAGCTGATTGGTGGAGAGGAGCCAATCGTATATATGGGGATGATTAGAAGGCCACGATGGACAGAGGCCAATAGGCAAATTTGGCCAAGATGCCGGGGTTACACCCCTACTCTTCTTCCGAAGGACATCCTGGGATTTTTTTTAATGACCACAGAGAGTCAGGACCTCGGTTTAACGTCTCATCCGAAGGACGGTGCTCTTTGACAGTATAGTGTCCCCATCTCTATACTGGGGCGTTAGGACCCACACAGACCACAGGGTGAGCGCCCCCTGCTGGCCTCACTAACACCTCTACCAGCAGCAACCTGGTTTTCCCAGGAGGTCTCCCATCCAGGTACTGACCAAGCTCAGCCCTGCTTAGCTTCAGTGGGAAACCAGTCTTGGGTTACAGGGTGATATGGCTGCTAGCCCAATGCTAACAAACGAGACCTTACTGTAAAGTGTTACCATTTTAATTTAATTTGATTTAATTCTATTTTTTACTACCTAAATTCCAATTCATTATCAGTTCAATTCAAAATGATTCACAACCGGTGACAAAGAAAGAGAGAGAAAAGCTATCAGCCATGAGTGTGAGTACTGCGTCTGTTTTTCACATACCACATCTTGTGCTGGATATTTATTCCTGATGTTCTCACAGAAGATATTTGCCTTGTTTATTTGATTCTAATCAGTTTGAATCTTGGTTGTAGAAATATTTGTGGCGTGTGGAATCTTCACTCGAAAACAAAGGAAAATGTATTATGAAGATTCAGGGGTCAATTATCTCAGCTAAAATATTCCATGTTATTCTCGGAATGTTGCTCGAATAAGTAGTTTGAGGAAATGCACGGCTATTCCACTGTGGTTGGGCAAAAACGAGCACCCTTTTTTTGTTTCTACAGATGCATGATAGGGAATCTGTGAAGGTGAAATTAGGTGTAATAAAAACCCAACTCCATTAGTTCTGTCATAAAAATACATTTGGAATGTCTGCGATGACTTTTTTTTTACATAAAAGCTTGTCTGGAAATCTTGGAATATTATTTGAGGTATAACAATGCTATAGCCCTCAATTTAAAAATCCAGAGAGGTATGAAAATTGTTTCCTAGAACTGGGTTTACATAAAGGCTGAATAATGATGCGTAGAATTATGCACATAGCTCAATGAGAAAATAAACCAAAGTGCAAATGATTGTCCAAATTGCCATCAGTCACTCTCTGCTTGTTTATCCTGATACATAAGGAATCCAAAGATAGACGCTTCAAGACAAACAAACAACAACATACAGCGTGATTGTGGTTTACAAACAATTGTGTCAATGTTGGTTTGCTTGAATGAACTTTAAAGTAAGCACAACATGTTGAAATCTTTGCAGACCCAGTCCGCTCTCTCATTTGTCTCCAGTTGCTACAAATAAGAGTGCCACTTGTGCATATTTCCCTATAGGATGAGCTCTCTCAAATATGTTGAACAAGAGAGAAATTTATGCTATGTTTATTTTCTTTGGACGTGAACCAGCAAACACAAACATCTTCCCACCACGTTTTAAATTCACAGAAATGTTAAGCATTTCTGCAGATGGTGATAAAAATTAGCAGTAAACTGAGCCGATACAATCTCCCAGCTGAACATAGGAATGATATCAAATGCTGCACACACTCGTTGTGGTCACTTCTACTGCTCTTTTTTTTAAAAATATAAATAGGACCGTTTAGTCACACGCTGGAGGAATAGTTTCATTTTGGAAACCTGAAGATTCTAAATCTTTCGGCCTCCTAACAGATCATGTGTATTTGCGTCCCCTGCTGAATTCCACTCATTGCACACAGCACACACTGTACACTCAGCTTTTGGAAGATACACATAACCAAGGAAGTGTACTCTGAAAAAGCATTTTGGTTGGAAAATTGTTTTTGGCGGTTTAGCAGTGGCTGGCGGTGAGGCAACATGGGGCCTGTTTACACCTGTTTTTTTCTGATCGGATAGCTATACCATCGTGAAAAGACTCGGTGTAAATGTTCGAGACGGATTTAATTCGGATCACTCAAACCATTTCAGGTGGTGGGTTGATTTTGGGGGGGGGGGTTATAACTCATTCGTTTACATTATATAAAGCCTTAAAATTCTGCATAATTAAGGGCGTGGCCATTTCGAGTGACAGGTGAATAGCCATTTATCTGCTGTCCGTTAGTCATTGCGTCACCTCAGCTCCACCCACGTCCCGCCTCTTTGCCCATTTTCTGTTATCTGGGAGTGAAGCGCGATGATGCGCTGCCAAGGCAACGGCCAGCTTGTCCATACTTTATGCTTCAAAACTGCTCTTCAGAATCCTATGGGTGACGTCACGGACACTACGTCCATATTTCTTTACAGTCTATGGTTGAGACACATACCAAACTGGACAAGTGTAAATGCATCTGGTTGTTGAAACCTCATATGTACATTTTACTCCTCCCAAAATGTTGTGAGAGCGTCTTATAGGCTATGTGACATGTTAGAGCCAGATATGACAGAGCTGCTGCAACACGTACCACTGCGATGAGTAGCGAAATATCTCTTTAGCAAGCCAACGCGCAAACTGCCGCAAATGAAACTGAAATGAAGGCGCAGACAATCAAAACACAATCATCTACATTAAAAGTAGTGAGAGTAAATGATCTTATGATCTTAAATGAGTGCGTATGCCGCTCTCGCTCCTATTGCGATCTTTGATCTTAAAGGCGGCATGAAATCTAATTTTACAATTCGTATTTTTATATTTAATATTGTAGTGTTTACTATAACTGATTTATCTGTGCACTTCATACATTTTTTAAAATGAATTTACCCTTATAATCTTTAATCAAATACGTTAACTTTCCCTCCCCCATCGAAACGACTTCTCTTCTCTTTCTCTTCCTGTCATGAGCTATGGAGCGAGGGCGGGGCTATCGCCTTCTGTCTCGTTTCTGCACCGCCTCTCAGAAACCTGTCACTGATCGTAGCAATATGGTTAGGTGCATTTTTCTCGTTGTACACAATACCTTCTTCAGGAAGGACTTGAGGCAAAAAGAGAGAGATATATGAGAAATAAAAGCTTTTTTATGTAAAAATTACTCAATATAGTTTGACGATCAGCTTTTCGTGACGGCTCGCACTTAGGAATGCAGCATGTGTGAACGCGCTTACGGCGCGCCCCCCTTATAAAAAAAGTTTTACAGAAATAAAGCCATAAAAGGCTTAAAATAAGTTAAAAATGTAGCATAAACCAGCGAAAAGTGAGGAAATATGCTCAGTAACATATGTAGAAAAGATTTAGAGAGAAAATAAATGTATTTAAGAGATAGATCAAGTTTTTCTCCACAACTGAGTGCAAACTGGCATTCAAATCTGCCTCCATTTTGTTAGCAGCGCCCAACTTCCAACGATCCAATCAATTCCCGAAGGACGAAATCAAGCCCCGCCCTACATTTTTTCTAATTTCAGAAGACGTTTCACTCGGATATACGCAGTGGTTTAAAGTAACGAATTACAAATACTCTCGTTACTGTAATTGAGTAGTTTTTCTCAGGAATTGTACTTTATTAAGTAGTTTAAAAACAGTGTACTTTTGCTTTTACTTGAGTACATTTTAAGTGCTGTATCGGTACTTTTACTGCGCTATTTTCCCTAAACCTGCAGTCGCTACATTATGTTTATTTTTGTCCAGCCTAGAGTGAGAGGCACGCACGCTTTATGAAAGGGGGTTGTTGCTGGTTACTGTATGATAACATACATCCTCATCTCAGCGTAGTTTATCAACTGAGCAAGGAGAGAACGCGTCCAAAGTTAAGTGTTTCTTAAAGGGGCGGTACACTTCATTACAAATCATATATAAAACTCCAAAAATATACATACCAGCATAATTAAATCAAAAGACAATCCAATGAAAATCAAACAATATATTCAAAATAAGAGAGTTTTTAATAATAAAGAAAAGATTTTGAGTAAAAATTATAATGTTGATTTTACACTCATTACAAGTGCATATTTTAATGTAATGTGTTCTCACATGGCGATTTAAAATTGTAGTCCATGTATACAGCAAATCACAATAAAACATCAGATGTATATTTAAATCAGGTTTATGTTTTTAATTACAAGCAAAAATAATCAGTGGTGAAAATTGTGAGTTACTCGATTCTGATTTCTGAAGTGTAGCCTATTCTTTTAACAGAGAAAACATCCATTGAAATTAAAGCAGTAGGCCTACAATGAATGCGTCTTGAAAAGAAAGAACTGCTTTTTTAACATAAAATTGTTAATGTACAACGCTTTGCAACCTTTTTTAATTAACCGCAAGAAAACCTCTACAGAATGGTTGTCATAAATGTAACCCGATTATTGGTTGCTTTCTCAAATATTACATGGCTGTATTTTTAGTGCTAGCAGTCAAAAATAAAACTTGGAGAACTATTGAAATACTGTTGATCTCATTTTTTTTGTTCTTACTGAGAATCATCCATAAAAGAGTAAGCTACATTTTTAATTTGCAGGGTATAAGGTGGAATAACATTCATAGCATAATACTCACTACTCACTACTCTTGAGTACTTTTAAAAGGGCTACTTTTTACTCCTACTTTGAGTAGTATTTAGGACAGGTATTTTTACTCTACTTGCACTACATTTTTTGACAAGTAACAGTACTTTTACTTGAGTATGCTTTTTCAGTACTCTTTCCACCACTGGATATACGTCACAATAAGGAGAAAAACACGATCTCAACTTCCGTTTCACGCCGACTTTAAACATTTGTTGATGATAAATAAAATGCAGCTCATATCTGTTGCTTTCGTTGACGTGAACACAATTTGCATATAGCTTGGGTATTGATGATCGGATTAAATATTATTTTCAGTAAAAACACATGAAGTGACCAGATACAGGCCCATATATGGTCATGTTGAGACTGGAAGAAACAACATTTTGTTGCACAATAATATAATAATATAATTTAAATTATATGAATTATATTATATTATATTATATTATATTATATCAGACTTTGGTAAAAAGCATCTCTTTCTTATAAGGCACATTTATTTTTCTATAAGGCCAAGGAAAGGACTATATACTTATTCTTATTCTTATACTTACAGTTAAGATTTGAATATTTTACATGATTTCATTATTGTTTTACTATAATTAACATTTATATTTGTGAAATTGCCTGTTAAATTTTTAATAAATATCTTTATTTGGTATATCAGGCACTGAGGTCTGAGTTGTTGGCAGGGTACAGTACAGTTCTAGGAAAATGTGGTTACTGCTACAATGTCCCTTACGATCGATGTTAAATTGAAAATTTATTGAATGGGACTCTTAGCAAAGCCAACAAAGCAAAATCAAAACCAAAAGTGTATTTAGATTATGTTCCAGATCATTAAAGCACTGGAAAGCAGTACATTTCATTGAGGACAGACATAGTTTTTGCATTCAGTCTCGGAGTCTGATAGTCTGATATCATAAACCAGTGCGGTCTGTGTGTGTGTGTGTGATCCATGGTCCTGCTCCCCTGAGGCAGAGTGTGTGCTGGCATCATCAGTTGAGGCCCTCTGCTTGCTGCAGATTTCCTGTGGGCATCAAGGTGCATACCGCTCACTTCTGCTCAGAGGGAGCTCGCTCACTTCTTATGTTAACAGCTCTGGGCAGACGTCCAAAAACAACAGTTTTTATTGAATTTGAAAGAAGAAGAAAAAAATCCCCTATTGGACTATTTTTGTTCCTCGGGCTATTGCCTTAACGGTAGTTGAAATTGTAGTAGCACATTTCTAAAGGTTGTGTGTCACCTTTTAGAGTCTAAGACTAATTAAGTGCTTGAAAGTCTTAGCAGAAGAGGATGTTGCCTCCAGCTCAGAGGCAAATCTCACTCTTTAACTCCTTCAAAGTTTGTTTTACGCTGCATTCAGAAAGCATTCACCCCTCCATACAATATTTCTCACTCTGTCGAGCTCAAATGATAAGCCTACCATTCATTTGCACAATATAAACCAAAAATGACTGATAATGCACACTCTTGCCTTTTTCACAGACCTATTATCAACTCATATTTGTCACTTATGTTCACAAGAGCATGATGCATTTCTTTTTTCCCTCCAGACACGAAAATATGTTTTTGCTTGACTTTCCACAATGGCAGAATTTGGCATGTGCAAATATATTATATTATTCATTAGAATAATATAATAAAATAAAATAAATCATGAATATTCAGTTACAGTAGATCCAAAAAAGGTTTGGACATGACCCAGGATTCTGAATTTTTGAGTAATCTGGTTATGCATATTATGGTGATGATGCATATGAAATAGATAACACACATTGCATTTGATATCAGACTATTCACATACAGTATATACTCTGAAAATGCATATACACTTTGAATTGTGCTGAGAAAAGTTAATTCATTAATGTGTCTGTAACCCAGAATTGAAATTGAAAAGCGGCCTGCTTTACATCAGCCTTTTATTTGGTACGGAAGCACAGGCTTAGCTATTGTGTTTTTTGGAGAGACACAGGATCTCTCCAGTCAGAAAAAAACACACAGACTCATAAAACAGGGCTTTTTTGGCTTTGTCAGTAATTATAGTCATCTTCAGAGAGTGTGTTCACACTTGGCATGTTTGGTTCGATTAAAATGAGCCCTGGTGCGATTGCTCTGTTAGTGCGATTCATTTGAATAAGTGTGAATGCTACCACCCAAACCCTGGTGAGCACCAAACAAGCAGACAGAAAATGCTGAAAAGATGGGTCTCGATCAGCTTCCAAACAAACCCTGGTGCGGTTTGAATGAAATATGAACTCAACACGGACCAAAGACGAAAAACGGGACAAGATGTGACCCTAAAAAGGACAAAATTCTCAAGCATTCCTGTTTTTTCTCATCGTAGTCGTGATGTTGCCCATCACAGTTCGGGACAGGCATCAGAACCACGTCTCCTTGCAGCAGATCTTCCTTTGTGTGTGTGACGGCGGGATTCCTGCCGCTGTTTTGACTCCTTTACACATTTTATAAGCTCTTCACGAGTTCTCAGCTGGTCACAATACCATCATATGTAGCTACGCGCATACATTGAGCGCATTTAGCACAGGTTTGGTGTTAAATGCCACTGTGAACGCTAAGCGGACCTGGAATAAATGTCAGGTTTTTTTGGTCCAGTCCAAACAAACCAAACAAACTGACCTACAAGTATGAACACATCCAGAGTGCATAACATGCAAAGTACAGATTTGTTTTCTCCTGCTCTATGGAGAGAATCAGGCAAGTGTTCGGCTAGAACGAAGTCAGATCCAAATCTGTTATCATCAAGCTTCTCGCTAACAGAATTCGATCTTCAGGGACGGAGCAAGTTAGAATCTGTGCACCTTCTAATTTAAAGATTGTTGTTACTAGATGTTAATCTCTGTGATCTGATCTCTGGATTTTAAACATGCCCTATGTGGAAAGCGTACAAGAAAAGGTAATTTGTTGTCATATGAAAGAACAATCTTCATGCTTAATCCTCCAGTTATTCAAGCATGCATGGTCCAAAATAATGAAGAAATCAGCCCTCTTCTGACTAAACCCTTGGCTTTTAAGCTAATAAGGACTAAAACAGATGGCTCAGTATGAAAAGACGCACGTAGATGACTTACCTCTCTCTTTTATGTCCACATCAGGCACTTATTTGGTAAATCGTCCTTGGAGTCATGCTTATGTCATTTCCTCTGAAGTTCTGAATCGCCTTTTCATATGAAACCAGAACTCATTAGATCAGTGACGTGCATATCTGCGTTATTATTAAGAGGCACTAAAAAAGGATTAGGTCACATGAAGGTAGCAATTTTTAGTTATTAATTTAAGGGCATGTCAGCTTAATATGAGGTTAAATTGACTTTTACTACCAGCAAATGTATTTCACATTATTCTTACATTTTATTCAACTATGTGCAGTTTTTTGTTATAAGGACACCATTTCTGACCAGAATAAAACTAATTGAGGAGTTACCACAAAGGTACCATGGAATATTATTTACGGTAACACCGTACGGGGGACACATATTCACTATTAACCGCGACTTTTGCCTCAATAAACTCCTAATTTACTGCTTATTAATAGTAAGGTAGTTTTTGTAGCATTTAAGTTTAGGTATTGGGTAGGATTAAGGGATGTAGAATATGGTCATGCAGAATAAGGCATTAATATGTGCTTTATAAGTAATAATAAACAGCCAATATCCTTGTAATATGCATGCTAATTAGCAACTGGTTCAATTAGTTCAGCGAGAATTGAACCCTAAAATAAAGTGTTACCAATTAGTTTTGCTGTAAAACACTGAATACCAAGGATATGATTAACCAATATAACTCTTTTTCAACATTTTTCAATTGATTATTCAATGTAATATTTTCCTTTGTCCCTCAATTCCGACCATGCCAAGTTATTTCCCCTGCTGAGATTTCCATTCCAGAATCCTATTGATGAAATTACAGCGAAGTGACAGGTTTAATGTTGCACTGGATTAAGGTTGGAGATAACCACAAACGACGGCTGCTAATTTAGTAAAACAATATCTGTTTCAGGCTATAGAAACTCCTGGAGGCTCACACTGACCTCTGACCTCTCTTCCCCCTCAGTCAGTGCTGATTACTTATAATCCCTGTGAAATGTTTATTGGCATGAACATTGGAGCCTTTTGATTGTCACAAGACACAAATCCAACAGTTTTTTTTAAAAAGACCTGTTTTTGTACTTCTTTTGATGAACTTTATTTGCCCTACTGTGTTGTGTTTCTGGACAGTCGCCTCTGTTTCTGTGTTTACCGTGTCCAGCCCCCATCCAACCCCCCCTTCTCAATCCAAATAAGGTACTTAGGAACTAATTAGGCCCATTAAACAGATAGGCAGCATTTCCTTTCCTTTGTTTGTCCTGTCAAGTGAAGTGTGAGAGCTTTGTCACCTTCTTTCTTTCTATTGCCTTTTACTTTGTTTACCTAAAGCAGCCATTTTCTCAATCCCTCTCCTCGTCTTTGCTTTGCTTTCATCCCCCCTCACCACCTTTTTTTCTCCATCTTTTGCAAGCACATATTAAAGAATATTTTTAAGTCAAAATGAGGACAGAATCGTAAAAGAAAAACGTTTGGGTTCAATTCATATGATTCGCTACAAAGCTACGGTTTTCCTGAAGGTCTTTGATGTTTTAATTAGCATACCCTCAGGACATTGCCATTGACATTTTATAGGAAGCAATAAAACGACCTGCATATTTTTTATGTGTAACACAACCAATTAGTCATGACATTTCAGAATTTTTTTTTTAATGAAGTTCAAACACATTTATAGACTCTGAAACAAAAGCGAGCAATATTTTGTTTTAAATTATTTTATTTTATATATTGTCTTATTTTAAAATATAATTAGCATTTTTGGCTTTTAAATGTTTTTTTTTTTTATCTGACTGTTTTTGACTATATGGTGCCAATTTTGGGTGACTTAGCCCATTTAAATCTATTAAAATCAATATTATATTTCAGACTTTGGTAAATGCAAGGTAAAAACATTTTTCTATACATACAGTACTTATTATTAGGATTTTAAGATTTACATGATTTCATTATTCATTTACTATAATTAATTTTATATTTGTGAAATTGCATGTTAAATTATGAATAAATATCTTTATTTGGTATATTAGGCACTGAAGTCAGAATTTCACTTTGCCCATTTAAATCAATATGTAAAGTAGACATCAATTTTAAACCTGTAGGCTAGATATTCTAAGCTAGTACGCAGACACGCTTGCTTGGCCAACACATTCTTGAATTCCGTACCAAACCTCAGCACTCAATGGTGCGATAGAGTTACTTTCACATGTCTGTGCCATTAAACCGGATGTGTCATTATTCGGGTTGCTAACTATAAACATGTTTATGCAATGTTCTCTCGTTGCTTCCCAATGACAGTTATTGACCTTGTACCCTTGTGGCAACACTGGGAATGCAACTCACGCTTGACATATAAATTGCTCTGACCCATTTCAGAAGGCTAAAATGTGTGAAATCGAGCTACCACTGCTAGAAATGTGTGTGTTCATGAACGTTTATCTCTGTTTTCCTGAATGTATTGGCTCCAAACAAGCAAAAAACATTATCAGAGTCAATTTTCTTCTTGGAAGAAGAGCTGTGGGTTTCCTGAGGTCTAGGTTTCTTGGATTACCAAATTCATTGAATTGTAAAGTAGCAAGTCTAATTTAGCCTCGGTGGAGGTTCATCGGTTATATGGAACTGCAAGCTTACTATTTTAACTCTTTCCCCACCATTGTCAGAAATGTCTGTCATTTGTGAGACAACGCTTCACCACCATTGACAGAATTTTCCAGCTTTCCGTGTTTTCACTGTTATTACACATCTAATGAAATGGTAGAAAAAAAAACAGGTGAAGAAGAAGCAGAAACAAGAGATAGCATAAGTAAGCAGATGCATATGAAAAATAGCCTGATCATCAAAATTAAACGGCATATAAATCAAAACTGCCTAATGTTACTGAATGATTTGTCGACCCAGGAAGAGCTATAGGACTGTGCAGGCTTTGGGGGTGTTGATGGACTCGATCTACTCCATCTATGTTTTGATCATCGTTCTGAATCCGATCTGGACATAGTCTTTGACAAAAACACAATTTTCTTTAGACTGGGTAAACCCAGTCTGATCTGCCCGCGATTTGATTTCACCCTGCAACTCAGTCTGGAAACCTGTACATTTATTTCTACTGCTTCTGTTGCACTTTTGCGGGAACCAATCACAGACTGGCTTATCCACCTGGCGCGCTATTGGCGGTTTTAACATGATGACGGATAGAGATGGGTCGTTGCCCGTTGATCGTGCCTCTTGTGGTCTGATTGGTTGAAGGACTATCCAATTGCATGCAGAGTCATTTGAATTATGCTCGTTTTTTTACACCTCTTGTGGTCTGATTGGTTGAACGACTATCCAATTGCGTACAGAGTCATTTAATTTATGCTCGTTTATCACGCCTCTTGTGGTCTGATTGGATGAACGACTATCCAATTGCGTACAGAGTCATTTAAATTATGCTCGTTTATCACGCCTCTTGTGGTCTGATTGGATGAACGACTATCCAATTGCGTAGAGTCATTTAATTTATGCTCGTTTATCACGCCTCTTGTGGTCTGATTGGATGAACGACTATCCAATTGCGTACAGTCATTTAATTTATGCTCGTTTATCACGCCTCTTGTGGTCTGATTGGTTGAATGACTATCCAATTGCGTACAGAGTCATTTAATTTATGCTCGTTTATCACACCTCTTGTGCAGTAGAAACTACATAGCAGAATCCCCAGACCAATGTTCAATCTTAAATTGAGCTTGGTCTGGTGATAGCAAGACAAAATTTTCTCAGCTTTTTGGTCAAAACATTGCTTTTTTTAATGAAACTTACCCACATTCAGATGTTGATAAAAAAATAATGCATTAGCTAGAACATAATTTTGTTTTGTTTAAAAGCAGATTGTCTGTTCTTATCTTTTTTTTGACATATTGCATGTTGAGATATTCATATAACAAAATATTCTGGTGGACATGTACATTTTGTGAAAATGACCAAAAATGCTGGCGGTGGCTGACAACTATTTAAAAAAATGCTGGCTGGGACAAAGGTATGTGAGTTTTTATTCAAGTATGAATTCAAATACTCCCACAAAGAGTTTTTTTTGTCTTGGAAAGACTTTAGAACATTCCACAGATGAGTATGAAGGACACAACAATGAGATATGTGTTTAACAGGGAGACTGGACACTGACTTAACTTCCACTCTAACGTCAAAAAGCTCAAGACCTCTGGTTGACTTCCTGGTCAGGGAGATGGGGAAAAGGGCGAAGAAAGCACGAGGAAAAGAAAGTGGGAGAGAGTGAGGGGAAAAAGTTTCCTCAGATATTTTGGGATACAATTACCTTCAATCAAAGCATTGAGAGACCCGAGACCATCCAACATGGATGCTTGTGAATGTGTCTGTTTGAGAATCAACACACCAGAGCTCAATTAACAGTTAAACTGCCAGTGAAGCAAAACAGATGCAAGCTCAGCGGAGGGTCGAAATGCGGCCAGAGTGCGATCATTTCACACACCTCTGTTGTTTCTCCATCTCACTGTGCAAATGACTGACACTTATCAATTCCAATAGCCCAGACAGGGACTGAGTTCACAAAGCTGTTGAATCAGACGAGCCTCCTGCGCTGTCAACACGCTTCAGGCTTCCCAGAAATC
The DNA here is from genome assembly GCF_949357685.1 of Gobio gobio. NCBI lineage: Eukaryota > Metazoa > Chordata > Actinopteri > Cypriniformes > Gobionidae > Gobio > Gobio gobio. The sequence continues at coordinate 40,559,913 of NC_137111.1, forward strand.
TGCCCGTTTACTCATTTTATAAGACCCTTGGATCTTGCCAACCGGCATGAATTTTAAGAGACTCTGTGGGAAATTACGTAAAATACTCAAGAAGGAAAATAAGACCGCGGCCAAATTGTACAGAAGTTTGCTTTGCTGAAATAAGGGAAAATCTATTTGTTAATGCTAAACATTTAGGTATGTAATTTGTCAGAGGGCCCCGTTTACGAAATATTTACTTTAGACAAATGAGCTTTTCAACTTCTTACACAGCCAACAGATGGTTTATCAGTTGCACTGGAACTGAGGACCTTGAAGGTAATCTTCATTTATGTTGTTTATGTTTCACAGGCTCTTTTCCTAAACAACTAGTATGATAGTGGTGTTTATACTGCCACCTATTGGCAGGGAGGCAGCAGTGCACAAAATAAAAGATTTTCAGAAACAGCTATTATTATTGAATAATTCAAAGGCCTATATTTTACCCATTATTCATTTATTCTACACCTTCAAATGTTATCTGATCACAGCATGGCGGTCAGACCACCGTTAGGTGGAAGAAAAAACTGAAGTAGTTTTAGTGCCCCTTGTGGCAACACTGAGAATACAACTCACGCTTGACATATAAATTGCTTTGACCCAATCGAGCTGGCACTGCTAGAAATTTGTTTGTTCATGTATGTAGTTTTTCTATGCCTAATATGACTGAGCCGTAAATCAGTTTAAACATGGAAAATTAGAAGATTTTTTTTGACCACACTTTAGATTAGGGTCCATTCTCACTATTAATTATTACATTTTGCCTCAATAAACTCCTAGTTACTGCTTATTAATAGTTAGTAAGTTTAGGTATTGGATAGGATTAAGGATGTAGAATATGATCGTGCAGAATAAGGTATTAATATGTGCTTTATATGCACTAATAAACAGCCAATATCTTAGTAATATGCATGCTAATAAGCAACTAGTTAATAGTGAGACCCTAAACTAAAGGTTTACCGTATTTTTATTACAGTATATAACCTTCTCCAGGTGACACAACCCTGGGGTTTGTCAAAAACAGTTTATAATCGACCTCTGGTTTTTCTTCTGGGCAGTTAATTTGGTGGCTTTGGTACCCTACTGATTTTGTGGTTATGATAAGGGCCATTTAGACTGAAAAGACTCTGGTTGTGTTTACTGCAGATTTATCTCCAGGTTGATTGCGTTCTGTACCTGAGGTCAAAGTTCAGCTGTAGCTCTTCATCAAGCCGCTGTCGTTAAGGCATATCTGATGATGCCCTACGGGCCCTAGGGAATGATTTTCCCAGCTGTGAAACAGGAGTGCGAGTGCCCACTTTGTTTGTGGGTTGGGGGAACCGATAGGAGCGATCAAACATGTAGAGGCCAGAGAAACGGGGAGGGTGTAATCATCTACAACTCCTTAGCCATCCTACCTTCCCCCATGCAGAGCCCCAGTTGGTTTGCTCATCTTGCTGTGAAGCATCCGTTTGATGTCCTCAAGATAAACAGGGTTATTTACAGTGTCGAAGGCTTTTACTGAGGGGCCCTTTCTGGGTTGTCAAGCAGAGGTGTGTGTGTGTGTGTGTGTGCGTGTGTGTGTGTGTGTGTGTGTGTGTGTGTGTGTGTGTGTGTGTGTGTGTGTGTGTGTGTGTGTGTGTGTGTGTGTGTGTGTGTGTGTGTGTGTGTGTGTGTGTGTGTGTGTGTGTGTGTGTGTGTGTGTGTGTGTGTGTGTGTGTGTGTGTGTGTGTGTGTAAACGTGGGACAGTGTCAGAACCTTGTTCTCAATTGGCATGGTCAGGGTAGACTAGTTACATATACACGTGATCCATCAACGCTGACCTCAACTTGCCCTGTTGACCACAAGACACTTTGTAGACTACATTTTCTTTTCATTTATAGAATAATGAAAGGGCGGTGTAATGACTGGATAGTATTTAGTATGATCTCCCCTTTAATCAGGACTCTCCGAAAATTAGAGCAAACCCCAAATAAGCACCGTAACACAACCACACACTATGAGCAACCACTATGACAGTAAAGTGTAGTCCGACTACAAAGACAGTCACGGTTTTCAGAGAGTATACAAATATAAATCATAGACACTGTTGTTAACTTAGTAGTTTAGGATTTTTTAGCTTTTTGCCTGGTCTTTGACAGCCTTTTTTATCCAACATGATGCTAGTTTCCGCCAAAAGGTGGTCCTTTTCGGGGAAGATAGGTTCTGCCATCTGCACCTTTTAAAATGGCAGGTATTGAAAGTAATGAATAGGGGGCGGATAATGGCGGATAATGTCCTGACCAAGTACAGTGCAGTTGCACAATTTAGCCTTACTGTACTTCAAAAAGAAATACCAAAACTAAATGGTACAAAATGTAGGCCTACAGTGCATTTAGGGTCCAAAATCTTGATTTCGGGAGTAGTCGTAACATTATGAGAATTAAATTGTAATGTTTCGAGAATAATCTTATATTAATAATTTGTATGACTTTAATCTCATAATGCTACTTTATTCTTGTCATTTTGATTTTATTCTAAACATTTTACTACCATAATTTTGCAATGACGCAACTGAATTCTCGTAAAAAGCCAGTTATCAGGGCTCGACATTAGCGCTTATTCGCCTGTCTGGGACAAGTGGATTTTTTGAAAGGGCAAGTGAAAGAGAATTTTACTTGCACGACCGGACAAGTAGCCTTATTAAAACATCAACAACAAAAAATAACTAGGTAATCACCAAAATGCAAGAATAATTCTGCATTCATTTACTGTAAGTGGCGATCGATAGTGGATAATATATAATGTATAATGAACTGACGGTAAGAAGGTTGCGCTGTTGACGCTCACACAGCGTCAAAATATGAAACAGTTAAGCAACATTGCACGACCAAGAGTGATGAATACCATCACGATTGAAAAATGTGACACTGATTTCATATGACAGTTCCATAAACAATTAATTAACATTAAGCCACTTACATTTTAGACGCAATATTGACTGTTTTTGTTCTATTTCAGCAGCAAAAAATATTTCCAAATAAAGATCACAGCAGAACCATAACGCATCTCACAGCAACAGTGTGTTGCTGAATGATTCAGCGTTTTGAATGAATCGGTTTAGTCAAAGATTCAATGACCTGTTCATAAATGGCTGGCTCATTCTTGAATGAATCAGCCATTTCAACAAATCGACTCAATGATTCACTCATTAAAGGGATAGTTCACCCAAAAATGAAAATTCTGTCTTCATTTACTCACCCTCAAGTTGTTCCAAACCTGTATGAGTTTCTTTGTTCTGCTGAACAGAAAAGAAGATATTTAGAAGATTTTTTGTAACCAAGCAGAGAGCAACCATTGACTACCATAGTAGGGAAAAAAATACTATAGAGTCAATGGTTCCTCTCTCTGCTTTGTTACAAACATTCTTCAAAATATTTTCTTTTGTGTTCAGCAGAACAAAGAAACTCAAACAGGTTTAGAACAATTTGAGGGTGAGTAAATGATGACAGAATTTTCATTTTTGGGGGAACTATCCCTTTAAGACGGTCACCTGCCGCTACTTACTGGCAGTTTAGTTTCATGTATAAACATTCTTTCCAACATTTCTTATTTGTATATTCAAAAAATATTTAAAACAATCTCATAACATTATTTAATGTAGTTGTAATTTTTCAGTGTAAATTATTTAATTTGATTGATTACAGCCCCATAGTGTTATTCTAATTTAATTTATTGATCAAATTCAAGAATATAAAATGAAAGCTGAAGCATAGCCTATATTTTTAATAAGATTAGGGGGGGGGGGGGGATTTTCTTTTATAAAGGTAAAAATATCACAAATATGCAGATTTAAATGTCAAAGCTGATTGAACAATTGTGATAATATTGCTTCAGAATAAGTAATAAAAAAAAAAACAAGCACATTTTTTACACGGACAAGTGAATGACAGTGAAGGACAAGCACATGAACAGGCTTAATGTCGAGGCTGTGTTATGATATTACTATTATTTGCATTGGAAAAACAACAAATCAACAAAACGATACTAGACAAACACCATTACTTTATTTTCCCCCTTTGTTTAAGATAAAATTCATATGGGCCCGGTTTCACAGACAGGGCTTAGACTAAGCCAGGATTAGGCCTTAGTTCAATTAGGACATTTAAGTAACTTTTATAAACGTGCCCAAGAAAAAAACATTACTGGTGTGCATCTTGAGACAAAACAATGCCACTGACATATTTTAAGATTTGTCAGTGCAAGATTCTTTAAGTTAAAACAGCTCAAACATGCATTTTAGTCTAGGACTAGCTTAAGCATTGTCTGTGAAACCGGGGGATGATTTATTAAAATCAATGAATTTTATTTGTTTTATAGTTCATTTTCACCATTACATGAGAGTCAGCCTATCATTTTTGCTGAATTAAATGACTCTGTATTTTAAAATATGTACTTAAACCTGTGAATAAAACCAAGAAGTTAGGTCAACCATTATGTCATCATTCGGCTCCCTAGACTAAGTCAGGGGCCTGCCGGCTGAAACTGTGAATCCTTGCAGATAAAATCAAGCATGTTTACAGGCTCCAAACCTATATTTACTGTACCCCAGCCCAACAAATGCCTCAGGGGAAGAGAAGGGGATTTAATCTTGGTCTTTCACAGTCACAGATGAGCTAGCGTGGGGATTGTGTTATCAACTAACCAAAGTGCACTATAGTAATCCAGGATTAGAGCACAAAGTGACTGTGTGCATGTGTGTTGCGGCTTTCTTTTTATGTGCCAGCCCGCTAGATCCCCATGTTTGCCTTCTATCAGTTACAGCTCGCACTGTGGCAGGAACCTGGTAATTGATCTTAATCCAGAACTCAAGGTAAAGATGGAAAATCAGACTCAGAGTTTGCTACACTGTGGACCAGAGCATGTGATTGTGATATTCCTATGGATAACAGTTGTAATATGTGTGGCTTTAAAGCAACATATTGTATAAAGTGCTATATAAATAAACATGTTGTCACTTGACTGGAGTGCTGAATTGTAGAGCTTGTGCAAATATAGCCACTTCGCTATGATCAAATGCTTTTTTAACTGCTGTTTTCTCACCGCTGTCATTTTTGTAATGTGTTTATTTTGTCATTGAGAGGAAAGCATGCAGCACATATTTACATATTCATCGAAATGTCGATCTCAGCAGCGTGAAAGGCGCCTGGATGTTAACTAACAGTTTAACATTGCAAAGGTATTTCAAACGTATTTTTACCTCCTAAGCAAAGAATGAAAAAAAACTCTGGAGGGAATATTACCACTCCTCTCCCGCTCACATACTCTGCTTTGGACACAGTTAATGATTTTTTTTAGTAGCATGGTTTTTACTATGGTAACATTAAAGGTGCCACGTGTGATTTCTGCACTAGTGGCATCAAGTGGAAATGGTGGATGGCAATTCTTTGCTCATTAATCTTATACCCCTGGTACAGGATGAGTTGATTTTTTTTGTCGCTTGCTATGTTAAACATGGCAAATAATTTATAGCAGTGTCTCATTGCAACGTCTTAATGCTTCTTTCTTGGAAGGCAGAGAAGCAACTCAGCACCTTTGTCTTTTAGCATCTGATGCCATAATTTTGACAGACTGTTGAAAATGTTTGGCTAGGGTTCATGAGTGTACGTGGCATGGGAATGGAATGGACACAAGAGACATGAGAGATACACAAACACCTGCAGTTTTATTTCCAGCCACCCTACACACACACACACACACACACACACACACACACACACACACACACACACACACACACACACACACACACGCATGAATAAACACTCATACACTTGCCAGTTTCTAATGTCAATGTCAACAGTTGCTAATGACCATGTGTTTTTCTTTTCTGATGGACGAAGTGATTTTCATGGACGTATGAATAGTTCCCTCAAAATTCAGTGTTGATTAATTTTCCAAACTGCTATACTATTATTTTCTTGGAGCACAAATAGAATTTTATGAAAGAATCATTATGCTTTTGCCATCAAGCTTCAGAAATACAAAAAACCCACCATAAAAGAATCGCATCTGTTGTGTTGATTATTTGCTGTAAAGGACATTGATGGGCGATTGAGTGAACAATAAATGTATGTACCTTTGGGGCATTTTAAAAATAGTTTTGTCTTTTTTGGAGTATAGCAATTTCTGGTCACTTTGAACTGAAAAGATTCTACAAAAAAAATCTACTTTTGTGTTCCACAGAAGACAGAAAGGCATTATGGTTTTGGAACACCAGCCGTTTGGAATTTTCATTTTTGGAGTTTTCTTTAACTTTGTAAAGCCTGACATATGAAATAATAGTCTTTTAAAGGAACACTCTACTTTTTTTGAAAATAGGCTCATTTTCCAACTCCCCTAGAGTTAAACAGTTGAGTTTTACCGTTTTCGAATCCATTCAGCCGATCTCCGGATCTGGCGGTAGCACTTTTAGCATAGCTTAGCTTAGATCATTGAGTCTGATTAGACTGTTAGCATCTCGCTCAAAAACTTCAGATCTATTCAGAAGCCCAAACTGAGCAAAAATATGCAATTTGGTGCAGTTGCTGATATTTTATGAAAAAAAGTACTATAAATTCTGATCATTTACATTTATGCATTTGGCAGACGCTTTTATCCAAAGCGACTTACATTGCATTCAAGGTACACATTTTACATTTTGTCAGTTCTTGCTTTCCCTGTGAATCGAACCCATGACCTTGGCGTTGCTAGCGCCATGCTCTACTGTTTGAGCTACAGGAAAGCATCATATTTGTTGTTAATCACATTTAAAATAAATTTAAAAATCTAAAAAATTGAAGTGATGTATGGATAATCAAGTAAACCTAAGTTGCTTTAGTCCAGTAAGTATTCATCTTCAAATACAAATATATAAAAGTTATTCTTATGTTTGAATTATAAAAATCAATACAGCTTTCACATCAAAACAACAAAAAATGTTTACCACAGCTTGAAGGTGGACAGATAAACTATCAATCTGATGACAAAAAAGCATGTAGTACTAGAAGTTTTTCAACAAAGTTTTGATCGTGGATAATTTAGAGGTCTTCGAAATTGTGTATCAAAATTTATACAGTAGGCTTTATAGAGTTCAAATTCAAACCACTCGCATTTACTCTGCCAAAATGATGGTGTCAACACACATTTACCTTCTCCGCCAGTCTGCTGTGTTTATAATCAAGTGACTTCCGAGAGTCTGCCCGCTCACATGAACTCTTATTCCTGAAGACTAAACATTGCAGTCTTTGTTAGAAGTTGGTGAATTTGCAGTCATGGCTGACACCTCCACCTCTCGCTGTCTCTGTGTGATTAGTGGTGTGTGTTAAGAAGGATTTCCCCACGTGTGAGGCCCAGACGATGGATTGGGGAGGACTCCGCTGAGAGCCAGCGGTGGGCCCGTGCGCTTGAGCAGAATATATTGGCGTCCCATCTAACCTGCATTGTGAGGTGCTGTAGGTAGAGAGTGCAGAGCAGCCGGTCAGCAGTGGTGGTATTTGGTTCAGAGTTCTGCTTGGCTGATCAGAGGGACTGAGAAAAAGAATAGGCCACGATGTGAACAGGGGCCCACATTGTTCTGTGCATAACAGGCCAACAGCAGATGGTGGATGAGCCAATATGGCTTACATACACCCACATGTTGACATGAGTATGCTGGACGTCACATATATCGAATATATTGTCATGCTGCCTGCAGGAATCCAGAACTGAGCAAGACTTGCCGGGAGCCTTTCGCAGTTAGATGTTTTTATTGGATTACGAGTTTCACACTACGCACTTTCAGTGCTTTGAAGTTAGATTTTTTTTCCTGGACTTCATTTACTAGGGCTTAAAATAGAGCCATTCATACTCAGGATGTTGTATTTGAATAAAATGTCAATTCCCATCTGTTCCTTAGTGATGGATTTAAAGGGATAGCTCAACAAAAATGTTAAATTCTGTCATTATTTATTCACACTCATGTCCTTCCAAACCTCTAAGACTTTCTTCTGTGAAGCACAGAAAGAATGTTCACACCACTCTATTCCAAAAAATGAAAGTAATTGTGGCCTTTGAGCTCCAGAAAAGCACCATGAAAGTAGTCCATATTACTTTTGTGCAGTGTTAGAAATCTTTCAGACATATGATAGCTTTGTGTGTTGATTTAACTTAGAATTTAGAAAGGAAATTTGAGTCTCTGATGTCTAACCTGGTGCGACATGTGACATAAATATGTCATATTTGAATGAATGCAAACAATGAAGGATGCACATTATCTATATTAGATATTGGCTGATATTTTAAAATGTATTGGTATTGTTTGATATTAGATATGTAGTTGTGCATTCTAATTTTTCTGTATTTTACATTTATAAACAAATTATGTATAATAGAAATGTATTACTGTATCATAATAAATGTAAATGTCTTATTTCTCATTCTTAACATAAAAATATGTGCATCCCTAAGTTTTGGAGCTCTACGTTTGTGTTCCACTGAAGAAACATGGTTATAATGAGCGAATTTGAATTTTTGGATGAAATATTCCTTAAATTTAACACCAACACAGATCTCCTTCAGTTGCATTTAATATAATATATGAACAAACATACCCAAATGTGAATCTAAGAGAACTGTTGTGTTATGTTACGTTCTTTCAGTTACAAACTCTGCAGGACAACATCTGTCACTGGATACAGCCAGTGCATATATCACACATCTCATGGCCAAGAAGTCGGGCGCAATTTAGCCATTAGGATGGTGGCGAGGCAGCAGGTTACTTGTTTTCTGTGAAGAGCTTTCTGACTTCCTCTGCTGGTGAAATGCCTGGAGGGCAAACATAAAGTGGGCCCCATCGCAAGCTGGCCTATTCCTCTCCACCGAATATGAGAGCCTCCATATGCTTAACTCTGAGAGGCTCTAGACAAACATGGCCTGTTCCCTGTTTATTTATGTTGTGTAATGGTTTTTTGAGTTTGTGCATACATGTACGTATGTGTATGTAGAAGAGTTCACAGTGCTGGGGTCACAGCGTTTTTCTCTCTATGATATAGACACCTAAAGCCTCTTAAATGATAAACTTTTTGTTATAAGGATAGATTAGTCGAGTCTAAAACGCCTGGATGCTGATAAAAACGTAATGTTGTGTGAAGCAGATTTTTGGAATTGGAGGACTTGGAAGTTGGATGAGAGAATTTTCATTTAACAATTTAGCTTTTTGTCTGGATCTATTAATTTATTCTAACAAATTAAGCTAAGATTTTACAATAAAGTCACAAAAAAATAACTAAAACGTACTGCTTTTCTTGCACAGGGTATAACAATTCCCCACCCCCCGGCCAAATTCGGTGAATATTTGTTTTGTGAATTTCCGGGTCAAAAATGACCGGCCTGCAAAAAACTGCTTATAAATCTCCCGTTATGCTATGTCATCATCAAATATTGGATTAAATCTTTTTGTCAACTTGATTTCTTTCAATTAGCACTGGTTTTGTATTTCTTTTTGGAGCTGATTTATCATAGTCCTCATTGATCTGAACTCATGCATCTCATTTTTTTCAGGTGAATAAGCTTGAGTTAAATTTTTTCACTCATAAACTGCTGCCGATGAGCTCAGAATCAATGAGGCCTGCGATCAATCAGTTCTGAAGAGGAATACAAAACCTGTGCTGATTGAAAGAAAACAAGCTGGCAAAAAGATTGAATCCAATGTTTGGTGACAATATAGCATAATGGGAGATTAAAAGCAATTTAAAAGGTCGGTCATTTTTGACCCGGAACACCAAAGGATTTCAACACTGCACAAGGGTTAAGTAATGTTAACAAATGGAACTTTATTGTACAGTGTTACACAATTTAATATGCCTCTTCTGTGATTAGCATGTTCCTGAATTAACATAAAGTAAAACAAATAGCAGGGTGATACAAGATTTAAAAGACCACTGTAGACCCTCATTACTGTGCGCCAAGTTCAGAAAGTCTCTTAAAACATCAGGCAATTGAATCTTTTTTGGTTAGTTTAGGTTGTAATGTGGTGCAATTTTTCCCTAAAACTTGAGATTTTTATATGCTATACTTTGAGAACAATGAAAAAACTGCTTGAAAAAGAATTATTTCCCGAGAGCATGATCTGTAACTCGATGAACTTGATTGGCTCTTTTGGAATGTTGAATTTCATTCCATCATCTTTACACCCACTACACACTGACGCCTGTGTCTGCAGTAGCGGTTGGCACTGGCACCCGCTCCAGGTCTGGTGGAGAGAGGACGTCCTGGCCAGTTGTGCAGGCAGGGATGGTTTATGCCTTCGGTGAGACAGCGTGTTTGGATTTCAGGGTCAGGGTGGCACGCAGTAGTGTAGGGTGACTGCTCGGCCAGCTGAGCAGTGAGTAGCGTCTGGACATTGCCGGAGCTTCCAGTGGGTCTGATGAGCAGATGGACAGAAGGCAGTCTAGAAAGATCACCACTGATCCTAGCCAGACAAAGAGAGGAAGATAAACTAGTGGAGAAAAAAAAAAAAAAGATGGGGTTCATAGGGTTGAGGTGTGTTTGTGTGTGTTGTTGGAACACGTTCTGGGAAATGGCAGTGTGTGTGTTCTTGCAGCATGTGACAGGAACTGAGCTGAATCAAGCCTCTGCAAAGCACAGTACATCTCAGACTAAGTACTTCCCCTGCTTGAGATCTCCATGGCAATGTAACATATGTAAATCAAATAAACACACATGCATATACACACACTAGTTCTTATATCACACTTGCATAAAATACTACATTCATCATTTTAATTGGATGTTTTTTTAGCATAAAATCTTAAAGGAATAGTTCAAGCAAAAAAGGTTCTGTCATCTTTTACTCGCCTTGCGTTGTTCCAAACCTGTATTACTTTCTTTCGTCAGTATATTCACCCGATTTCTTGTAATTGCATGCAATAACAACAAATGGGTCTGGAACTTTTGGGCTTCACAAAGGACATTAAAGCACTGTAAAATTATCATAAAAGTAGTCTGAAAATGGCAGTTCACACCAATTTTGGTAACTATAGCGATAACTATAAAGTTTTAATAATCATTCTGTTTCTTTTAGGAAATCCACACCAAAATGCCATAACGACACAGAGGAACAATATCAATTGAATAACTTTCAGAACAAGTTTTTACAGTTGATGAATCATGATAACATGGACATACAATCAGAATTCCACCCACTTTAAAGAGTGCAACATTTTAAGTGACAGAAGAATGCACTTGTAATAAACAGAACATTATCATAATTGGTGTGTACCCTATAGTTACTGTTATAGTTATCTTTATAGTTTTCATTCTTGGGGTGAATGGGCCTAAAGACTTTAATAGCTTTGTTTTAGACTGAAATTAACTGAAAATCTTACTCATTGAGCCACTGGGGTCATTTTCGTTATATAAAAATTGGATCATATATTCAAGAGTATATTCACTTTTTCAAAAATTCAACTTGTTCCATGAAGGAAAAAAGTCACAACATTAGAGTGAGTAAATTATGACTTTTTCAATAACCAAGAAAGATTTTAAGAGAGGTGTGCTTTTGGAAAATCCAAGTTGCTGCGTTCCTTGACTGACGAAATGACTTTTCTTTTCATATCCTCAAAATTAATTTCCAGCATCCAGTGCTCTGAAACTCAAATATAATAATGCAGAGCAGCCTTTCCAACTGTTTTCCATGCAAATATGTCTACCATGGTATAATCAGCATAGCTAATGCTGCCTTCACATGCAATGGGAATTATCATACGCACAAGTTTCCAGAGTTTCCTAGTCTTTAATACATTTTGGATTTAAAAAGATTTCCCCAAGAAATAGACAAGAATAAATCCTGGTGTCCTCCATGATTCCTATTCTTTCCAACAACAAAGCACTTGAACGCGGCAATTCACCCAATTCAAGAACTATAAGCGACACACTTTAGATTTGAGTCCAATTCTCACTATTAAACTCCGAATTACTGCTCATTAATAGTTAGTAGTTTAAGTTTAGGTATTAAGGATGTAGAATATGGTCATGCAGAATAAGGTGTTAATATGTGCATGATACGTACTGATAAACAGCCAATATCCTAGTAATATGTATGCTAATAAGCTAATAATAGTGAGAATTGGAGCCTAAACTAAAGTTACCAACATTTCTAATGGCATATGAAGGCAGCATTAATGTGCCATTAACACATCAATTCCATTGCAGATATGGTCTGAGTTCACATACAAAATGTTGTATGCAATTCTTGCAGTCTACCCTGAAACTGCCTGAAGCAGTGAGTAATCAGCCCCGTTTCCTCACATATTCTTCAGTCTGGATGAAAGTTTGTGATGTTTGTGACCCAAACAGATTGTGACAGTGCAGCCAAAGATGCTGGTTTTGTGCCACTGAATATTCTTTTGAGGCGTACAGTAATATAGAAGTGTGTTGAAAAGTTCTCTGTGTCCTCGTCCACGGGCCATAACTTTGCCGTAAAAACCCGAGTACACCACAGCAACAATTTACAAGCACACTACACATGCCTCAAGTTTGATTATTTGGGTTTTTGACTCAGTTTAGTCTCACTTCAGTTCGGTTCCCAAATGTAAATCCTAGATATATGAGAGTTACAACACCACACTTACCAGCTTTAGGTTTGGGGAATAGAGGAATGTCGGTATTACAGTCACTCCTGACTCATTGGATGCTGCTCAGTGTTTGTGGCGGTGCCTGTTTCTCTCATTTGAGTTAGAAACATATAACGGAAACACAATCCTTTGTGATTTCTCCCTTTTATTCCGGTTTATTCTTTGTTCAGGCATGTCATCCTTCACCAAGGCTAGGTTTATTTTGATATCCTGTTTGGTTTATAGATTTATGCATATTGCTGATTGGGGAGCAAACTTGAGGTTGCTATAATAGGGGAAGTGGTGTACAGTTGCCCCAAACCTTTTTCGATTTTTTACATCTGCTTAATGTTTTATTTTTTGTATCACTTTAAAGTACACATACATTCTCAATTTGGAAAGGGCTCCACTTCCTTTGTGGCACACATGGAATTCAGATCAGGGGAAAAAAACGTAAATCGGGGGAACTAAGCTTATCACAAAAATGCATTGTACCATGGAAAGATACATTGGAAAGTACTTTTTTTTTTCTTTTTTACCCCCCAGTTCAGGACCGGAAAGCATTATTTTATTAGTTTTGCGGGTATAATTACTCTTCCCATTAGATAAGAATTGAGTTACTGACTTTTTGTCAACAATTTCTAAAACGTAACATTCACTTGTCTCTCATAACTTATCTTTTAAAAAACACTTGTTCCAATGGTTTTAAAAGATTTTCTTTAACTGCATGCCTATAGAATAATGAAGAGGACTTGGAAATGTAACTAGGTATTTTAATTTTCCAGTAATTGTTTTTACCAATGGGAAACTGGGACTTCTAGATATATCTGAGTTGCCAAATTGGCTGACAGAAGATACCAGAAAACCTCAGTGTATGGTTAGTTATTTCAATTCAGGGCTTTATTTCAAAAATAAAAAGGACAAGCTTATAGTTCTTAAGTAACCCTTTGCATATTGTGTTAACTACCTAATTATTTGTGTGATATCATGAATAGAAATTCATTTTTTATTGTTTATATGGTTTAGCTACACTTTCAATATACATACTGTATACCCTAAATGTTATTTTTTTATTTTTTTATTGGCATCTATGGTTGCATGAAGAATCTTTAATCTAATTGCACAAAAGGTTATTTATAATAGAAAAAAGTTCATTAGATCATTAAAATGTTCCTCACACTAAGAATGTTATTTTAAGAACGGTTAAGAACTAAAAGGTTCTTTGTCTAACCCATATTGGTTCACTGTGAAAACCTTCTTTTGGAACCTTTATTTTTAAAAGTGTACTTCCATATTTTGTTTCCAATTTGAATGCATTACAAGTCTGAATAATGACTGGTCAATTCATATATTTTCCGGGTGCATTTGAAAGCAGCATAATTCCATGTTTTCTGTCCGTATTATTGTTGCTCTCACCAACTCTGCATATCACAAGTCCTCATTACCATCCCATGTGTGTATGAAAGGTGCAGTAAGCAATATATACACACACACGTGTGTGTGTGTGTATATAAACACACACACACACACACACACACACACACACACACACACACACATATATATATATAATATATATATATAATTATTTGTTTTTAAAATGCCATGCAGAATATTTCCCTGATTGTAGCCTTATTTCAGGCATGGTAGGTAGAAATATACAGGTCTCTACCCGACATTAGCCCAGTTAGCAAAGCCAGTGCATGGGTATTTGAACATGTTTTTAGCTGTGTAATGTTTATTTCAACAGTTCTGCTTTTGTAATCAGCCGACAGGCTGCATTTATTTGATGGCCACTTTTGACACACAAGCCACGGTGTGTGTTGAGAGCCGCTGGCTAAACGCCAGTCCTGTAACACATATGGTAAAGACATTGAGCTGCTCCCTGTTTATTTCAGCAATGCCACTGAAATCTCCTTGTCAGGCTTCTGTTTTAATAACTCTTGGCATGGCATGCCTTTTTACCCTCAGTAACCCAATATCGGCGGACGCCGGCTCTCTGAGCTCTCATCGCACTTCATTTTTTCGCTCTTGACCGCAGCGTGAATGGGAGCGGTAAAACCCTCAGCGAGGAGGTCCTATGGGACTTCAGCAGTCTGCAGTTTTTCGCTTAACCGATGTGACAAAGCTCAATAACGAATTTGTCTGCCTCGAGTCTCGTGAGGAAACTGACTCCATGTCGGGGGAAACCTCCCCCTTTTAAGTCCGTCTTTAAATTTCTTTTTAAGAATGTGTGGTAAGTAGCAAAGCTATACTGATTGATTGGTATTTATGAAAGGAAATTGTGCTGTCCTTTTGCAATCATGATGTCGACATTAATAAATGTGTTGTTTCTTCATTTTGATGAATAGTGTTTTTTTCCTTTAAAGTGAGTGTACTTTACTGCAAGGTCAGATCTTTTTTAAAAACAGACACACCAATCTTGCCCTTTTAACACCATTTTCATATAGTTGTTGCATTCAAAGCTCCCGAAGGTCAAAGGTGGGCTCGCAAGCGTATGCATCGCAATTACAATTGTCAAGGCAAAAGCATAAAACATCCCTTAAGCTTCCTCTAAAGTGTCAGATTTTCTGTTCACCAGTAGTAAAGGTGTTGGTTTAACCCTACCCTGATGGCCATTTGTCTTGCACAAGTAACGTGTTTGTTGCGTTGGAGGATATGGGCAGGGTCGTGCAGAGAGTTCCTCAGAGGCAGGGGCTCAAATGTAAAAATAGTCATCTATCACTATAATTCCATTTTGCGTGTTATTGGCCGGTCTACATTTCACGTAATAGGTCAATAGATGGCAACTTAATTTAACCAACTCTTATAGTTTCCTCTAACGGTAAATCATATGCAGTACATAAATAAGAGTAAATTGAACACTCCTTACCATTATCATGACTTCTTTTACTGCATGGTTTTGCGGACTGCTTTGTAGTCAATTCACATTTGATTTTTAAGCAACGTAATTCAATTAATTGAGACAAACTGCAGATCCAGATTGCTCCACAAACGTACATTTATGTCCATTCGGACTGTAAGTCTTTTTAGCTATTTAATTTTTGTCAAAAAACTGAAAACAGACAGTGGCTAGTAGTTTTTTAATAAGACCTGGAATATACCACTTCACATTGTCCAATGAAATTGGAGCGTGTTGTGTCACTTCACAATTGGTTGGTGTATTATACAGGCATCAGTGAATTATGTAATATTTTAAATATGTAATATGTGGATTTTTCTTGCAATCAATGAGAGCCATATATGGTCTCCAGTTCTCTTTTGCTTTTGAAACTACTGACATAAACTCCTTTTCATATTGACCATAACATTATTGTTGATAATTGTTCAGAGGGGCACTTTTCATTCATTTTGAAAAAGGGCAGGGGCTTTATTTGATTTAAGCTTGTTTCCCCCTTTTGGAGATATAGCCATTTTATTGTATGTGTTTTGCTTTGCTTGGCCACAGTACAGTAAAAATTTAGCTGGCTGCCAATTTTAAAGCAACGTGCCACTATTTTTAAAATAGGCTCATTTTCCAACTCCCCTAGAGTGAAACAGTTGAGTTTTACCGTTTTCAAATCCATTTAGCTGATCTCTGGGTCTGGCGGTAGCACTTTTAGCATAGCTTAGCATAGATCATTGAATCTGATTAAACCGTTAGCATCTCGCTCAAAAAAATGAACAAAGAGTTTCAATATTTTTCCTATTTAAAAAGGGACTCTTCTGTAGTTACATCGTGTACTAAGACCGACAGAAAATGAAAAGTTGCGTAAAGTTGCGAGTTGCGTTGGGTGCAGCAGGAGCAATGATATTACGCAGCACCTGAAAATAGGCTAACTTCCATCAACATAACCAACGTGACAACGTGGCATGCTAATCTATGCTAAAAGTGCTACTGCCAGACCCAGAGATCGGCTGAATGGATTTGAAAACGTTAAAACTCAACTGTTTTACTCAATTGGAGTTGGAAAATTAGAAAACCTAAATCCTAAAATCTTAAACCTACCTTTTGCATCAGCAGGGGATTAAATGATCACAAAAACAACAGCGAGATATCCAAATGTGCTTAGCACTCTCTTACAGAAAATCATGACTTTTGGGTGGATATCATGTCACCTAATTAAAATTCATGATCTAAGTTGTAGGGTGCGATACCGATTTCAGTCTTTATATTGATTTTGATTCTTAAAGTCACAACATTCTGTGCCAGTGTTGTTTTTGCAATATTTTTTTACTTCTTGTTTGTTGTCAGTCATTTCGCATTTTGAGTTATTTTTAGTTGTGCTGAATAAGCCCAGACGAGTCTTCCTCCACTGTTACTACCCACACAGCCTGTCTTCCGATACTCTTCCTGCTTATTGGGCCGAGATCCAAATTCACACAGGATATTTTCACACCATAAAAGCTGTTTGATGCTTTCTCACAGTTACAGTGAGCATCTGACTCTCTGCAAACAGCTCGGAGGTTACTGGGTACATTCAGCGTTCTCTTGGTTAGTTCACTGTGGGTCAAGATTGAGCATAATTTCAAAGAATTGCTTTGTAAAGTTGCATATGTGAAAGTTTAAAGGGTGAACACCTTTTTTCTTTCGACACATTTATTCACATATTCTTCCAGACTGACTGTAACACACACGTCCACACACCCGCACACACATTCTTTTCATTTCATAGCACTTTTGCTACTGAAGTATAATGACTTTAGCATCTGCGAAGGCTGGCAGGTGTTAATGCAATTCTCTCTTTATAATCTGCATTTTATTTGTCGTAGATAAGATGACCTCAGGGCCAGTTACAGAGGATTTTTCCAATGGGTGGGGATAAAAAAAGTGGAATTCAGTCGCTCTCAATGGCCCTATTGAGATTCCTGACGCTTCAAATCCGTCCTGTTTCTGCTAATGAAGTCAAATGCTTGTCCTCCTGGCTTAGCCTCGGTGATTCATTGAACAGGGCCCAACAAAGGTTCAGAGAAAATAAAAGCCAACCATATCTGCTTAAGTGAAATGTCAGTGGATCTCAGTTCAGACCAGCAAATTGGCCAATTAAAGAGGAAATAAGGCAAACTCTATTTAAGCAAATGCCCCTTGCACTTCCTGACCACACTTTTACTGTACATCATAGCTCAAAGAACATCCGCCCTTGATGAACCATCCTACACTGCTGCTTTGTTTCTTTTAATCTGGTAATTAAACTAACGAGTGTGGAGCTGTAGTGTCATTCATATACATTTACAGTTTAACCCAAATGGAGAACTAAGAGTGTATTAATTTGAAAATAAAACTGTAAATATGTACTTTTCAAATGGAAAGGCTGTGTTTGAAAGCTTAAAAATGCTGCCTTTGGAGGATGCATTACAAGGTAGGAAGGCATCAAGGAATGTCCAAATCCAATGTTAGCTTCATTTCCTGTCTCCAAGGGTGCACAATCCTGTTCCTGGAGATTTACCTTCCTGCAAAGTTCAGCTCCAACCCTGATCAAACACAACTGAACCAGCTAATTAAGATCTTCAGGAGCACTTGATAATTACAGACAGGTGTGTTGGATCTGAAGTCTGCAGGTTGGCACCCCTGGTCTAAGGCTGCATTTACACTGGCACAAAAAAATCGATTGCACACGTGTAAACACAAAAAATGGCCGGTTTCACACTGCATGCAGAGGCGGCAACGCTTCGCGGGAGCAGAGCAGAAGCGGCAGTGCCGCGATCGTTTCGGCGCCGAGTCTATTTTGGCTGCGCTGCTCATGCTGAATTAAAGCCACAGTGCATTGTTCTGATCAAAATTGACCTGA
Organism: Gobio gobio; assembly: GCF_949357685.1. Taxonomy (NCBI): domain Eukaryota; kingdom Metazoa; phylum Chordata; class Actinopteri; order Cypriniformes; family Gobionidae; genus Gobio; species Gobio gobio. The sequence goes on from NC_137111.1 coordinate 40,578,290, forward strand.
TTAACATAAAAAATAACACATTTCACCATGAAATCATGCAGTGAAGTGTTCCGTGTGTTTCACAAGCACCATATGACATCCAGCGCTGTGAAAATAATTAATAAAATACACGAAAATACAAACGTTTTAATTAGTTATTATTAATTAGTTTTAAATGATTAACACTAGAAGCACATCTTAACTTTAATGTTACTTTTATAATGTAAACTACCCATAAACAGCATGTTATAAGCATATGCATTTGGGACAAAGAAGAACACGGTTGCATTTTCAGCAGATATACACTCACCTAGAGGATTATTAGGAACACCATACTAATACTGTGTTTGACCCCCTTTCGCCTTCAGAACTGCCTTAATTCTACGTGGCATTGATTCAACAAGGTGCTGAAAGCATTCTTTAGAAATGTTGGCCCATATTGATAGGATAGCATCTTGCAGTTGATGGAGATTTGTGGGATGCACATCCAGGGCACGAAGCTCCCGTTCCACCACATCCCAAAGATGCTCTATTGGGTTGAGATCTGGTGACTGTGGGGGCCATTTTAGTACAGTGAACTCATTGTCATGTTCAAGAAACCAATTTGAAATGATTCAAGTTTTGTGACATGGTGCATTATCCTGCTGGAAGTAACCATCAGAGGATGGGTACATGGTGGTCATAAAGGGATGGACATGATCATAAACAATTCTCAGGTAGGCCGTGGCATTTAAACAATGCCCAATTGGCACTAAGGGCAGTGGCGGATCTAGAAAATTTTACATGGGGGGGCAAAGGGGTGGCAAGAGGTCTTGGCAGGGTGGCAGGGGTAGACGGTACATGGAAATCCCTATATGTGAATTGCTTTAACAAAACAAACACAAAACCACTTTTAAACTACAGTACTTATTGTTTAATCATGCCCTTACACACTACAAAGGTTTTTAATTCACAACAGGAATAAGCCCAGTGTTCAAACAAAACAAAACAGTATAAAAAGCAAAATGAAAATATAAAAAAGTACCATAATTGTGTCCAAGCTGCAGTGGACTGCAAATATACAACAGTGGACAATACTCAAGTTCTTATTATAATTAAAAACTTATAATTACAGTCCACAAATGAAATGACCCATGATCACCCATCTTTTTTAGGAAAGCTTAAGGCGACTGTTGTTGTGCTTTGCAGCAAAATGTTTCTAAAACAGCCTTATGTGTTTCTCAACATGTTACAGTGTTTACATGGTACAATTTCTGGTAAGCTACACTTTTTTGTTATTTCAATTCAATTCAATTATTGTGATTTGATTTAATATTGACTCATTTGGATAAATATTAGGCACACAAGATGTACCTAATCTCAAGAAAAAACAACTCACCTAATGCTGTAAACATACAGAGAGCCCTATCAGCTGGCAGTGTTATTTAAGGTTAAAAATAACTCAAATTACATATAATGCGTTTTTTTTATTATAATAACAACTTTATTTAATTATATAAATAAAAATATAATAAATATGTAATATGTAATATGGTACACTACACATATTTAGCAAAATACTCTCGACTATAGCACATTTCTAGCCAACTAATGTGCTATAGCCTAAATGGCTAAATCATTAAATCATAATCATTAAATGGCTTTCCTGAGGTAAATGTTATGTGCCATAATTGTTCTCCAGTTGTTATATTGACCCCTTTGTTAGATTGATTGGTCGATATTATGTATGATGAATATGCATTTAGGTAAGTTTTAGGCTACTGTTTCTTTCAACATTGTTCATTCGTGTTTATTTACTATTAGCTAGTAGAGATGATCGGTCCACGTGCAGCTAGGGATCTGTCACGTAACATTTACAAGCGCCAAAACGGCATTTATTATTTGAATTTCGTAATAAAAGTGACAGAATCTGAGAGCTGAGATTTTTTTTTATATCATAAGTAACCTGCTCTGTCTTGTCTGTCGGTCTCCGTGTCCTCTTTGCTTCGCGATTTTTCTGTGCGTGAGAGCGTGAAAAGTGTCAATTGCGCGTGTCTCACGGTGAATGCGTGAGATTTGGCAGTTATGGATACAATATTTTTATATTTTTTATTAAGCTGTTCTTGTCTTTACTAAAATCAAAATTAGGCTAATCAAAGGGAAGAGTCTCTTACGAATCACAACCGCTGATTTTGGCTAACGTAATAGACTCGCTGTTTTTGCTGCTGCTGAATCGTCTTTAGCATACAATACATTCATTACAAATGTAATTTTAAGTTAAAAGTGTGTTTAAACTACACCTGGGGAAACTCACTTCACCTTCAGGGGCTCTGGGGCAGCTCAGTCTCTCCAGTCGGTTTGTAGGGCAACAGCAGAGTCGCTGTCGCTGTGTGTGAGCCAGACTGAGCGAACGCCGCTCTGCACGTTTGAATCAGGGACGTAGCTAAGTATTTGAGGGGCGGGGGGAGGGGTATTTTATGTATTTTAATTTTAATACATTTAAAATAAAAAATTAAATGGTTTACTTTTGGTAAATGTATTGGACATACTGGCGGGTTGTTTTTACAAGTACAGTTTTTGGATCATCAAAGTTAGGGGGGCAGCTGGGGGGGCAAGGCTCTAGAGTGGGGGGGCACCTGCCCCCCCTTGCCCCCCTGTAGATCCGCCCATGACTAAGGGGCCTAAAGTGTGCCAAGAAAACATCCCCCACACCATACGCACAGTTTCTGCGGTGCCACCACACTGCAGATCAGATTTATTTTTTTTCGCATCCGATCTGAGCAACTTCCAAATCGGGTTTTAAATCAGATATATATGCAATATCTGGACATCCGACCTACGTCTAAACACGAATATCCAATTCCCCTTTGAATTCTGAGCCACCACAAGACAAGGGCGACACGTTTGCCCACAAAGATAGTGGTTTAATGTTCTATTTTAATTTATGAAGCAGATGTGCTTGCTCACAGCTTTTTTATTGAGGTGGAAACCTACGAAAATGGCCATTATTTTCCTGCCCACTCGGCCTGATTTTGCATTGCAAAACATCCATGATGGCTGTTATCTTGTCCATGCTGGCAAATAGTCATGCCCACCCGACAGGAATTTTATAAATAATTTTAATAGCATGGCTATTGAAAACCAGAGGGTCTACCATGTGCATAGTAAAGTGATCACTGTCGGGAATTAATGTATGCATAGATATCGGATACAAGTCTTGTCTAAAGTTAATGTAAACAGACGGGCCAAAAAATCTGATATGGTCAAAAGATTGGATCTGTGCAGTGTAAACGCAGCCTAAATGTACATTCTTGACTAATGTTTTTCACTTTTGATGTAATTTCTAGCGAGAAATTAGTATTGTAATAATTAAACATTCGCAGACATTCGCTTCATCACCAAAGTTTTGAAAAGTTTTGTTGTTGATCAATAAACCGCTATGCTTCCTCAGAAGTCTGTCTGAAATCAGTTTAGTGAGGTATCTTTGTGTGCAAACCCTGCCTGCAAAGTCATTGCCTGATAAGGCAGCGAGGCAACAAGTCACCTGCCTAAGCTTTCATTCGCAGCCCAAGACTTCCTTGGTTATTGCCAGCATTGCAATGCTGACCAACTCAAACCCGCCTGAAAATTCAAGCTGATCTACACTGGTCTTTTCAGCAGACTAGTCGATGGTAATGCCTCCGTTGGGTGTTTCTCAGATTTCGAATCATGAATGAATTTCTTTGGGGCCAAATTTCAGTCGATGACTATCTAAATGACCTATTTAGATGGAAAAACAGCCAAAGAAAATTCACTGAAAGATTTATGTGGTGCACTCCAATTCTCCACTTCACCACCCGGTAAAATTGGAGTAGGAAACCTTTCTTCTACCCAGAACGAAGGAGACGATGTATATTGATGTATATTGATGTATATTTTTTCCTCCTGGGAGTAATTTTTGGAGAATAATGGTAAAGTCAGGGTAATAGTGGTTTTTCTGGCATCATCACAAAAGAGTCTTTGTAGTGATCTCCTCTAAGTGGCTCACCGTAATTATTTAATCCTGGCCGTAATGGCGCACTTTTTCTGAGGAATTGTTGGGGAAAATATTTCTCCACCTAGCCGCATCTTGGCATGAGAATGAACATGAACTCTGCACCAATTCAGACTTTCTGGGAATGCTACAATTGGCGAGAACGACTATAGAGAGGGTGAGGTGCACATTGACTTGGCTTAGAACTGTGTGCCCTTAAGAAAGCTTGCAAGGTTATTTTCCCAGCCTTCTAATGGTGTATGTCTCCTTTCTCATTTTTATAAGCAAAAATACTATGTTGCTTTTGAGCCTATTGTATGCATGTCAGATGTTTTTTATTGACCGGTAGGTGCAAGTGTAGTCAAGTGTTTGCCAAACTCTTTCAGCAGAGAACTGGCTGGTGTGCTTCTGAATCGTGGTATGAGGTTAATACAGCAGGGGCCAAGCGCGAGAATGAAAAACGACTTGTGCTGTGATCCTTTTTCAAACTGTGACTGCAGTTTAACGAGGCAACAAAGCGGCGAGGGATCGTCGTGAATGGGCCAACTGTCATCAGTGGGCAGACGGGAGCAGACACACTGCCGTTCAGCTCCTGTAACCAGGCCTGCGCTCTCTTTGGAGTGGGAGCTGTTCGACGAGACGTCAGTCATCTGGATTGCACCAGGTTCAGCATGGGTTGGAGTGTGTGATGGACTGTATGCTTCTCTAGGCTTGAAACTTTTGTGGACCTATTGGAACTTGATAGGGCCTTTTGTTTAAGGTTTATTGGTTCCCTTAGGATACTGGGGGTGCATAGAGCACCACGTCGCTTTTTCAAAGAAGTCAACTAATCTTCTCGGCCTTCTGGAATTGCCACATAACCGTATTTTTATTTGGAGACCAAGAGAACTTACATTTGACAAGGTTATATATAACAGTTGTGAAAAGTCATGAAATGCGTGCAGCGATTTTTCCAGATTTCAAAAGGTGTGGGGAAGGCTTAGTTCATCTCAGCAGAACAAAAGTGCAAAAGTTCATTTCTTTTCCTCTGACCGTCGCACAATCAAAGCAGAACTACTTTACTTTTTGTAGATTTATCGTTGTTGAATCACTGCTTCCATGATCAATAGGATTTAAGATTTAATAAAAAAAATTTTTTTTTACAGTGCATTTTAAAGTGTTTAATGGTGGCTAATGTGGCATTGTACATGTCCAGGTGCATAAACCTAATAAAAGAATTCTTAAAATGCGTGTGTACTACATGTGTGGAACTACTTTTAATTTTTGTACCTTTAACTACTGTATCTCTCTAAGGACACCATATCGCATCACAAAAGCATTGCCATGTTCTTGCACTGAATTTGTCCGAAAAGCAATCCATACTTTGTTAGCACAACATTTTTGTTCATATCCCTGTTCATATCCCTCTGCTTGGACTTAGCTGTGCTGCGCTTGCAGTTTAGAGGTCTGGAAGCTGAAGCATTCATTCTTAGGCACTATGGCATGTGTACAGGGGCAATCAGAGGACAGAGCATTTGGAGAAATTGGCAGATGATACGGGGAGTGGAGCTGACAGTGGATGTGTATTTTGGGTTGTATGGTATTCTCGATGTTATTCATGGGTCTATATAACAGTAGTCAGATCATCTTAAGACAGCGTTTTCAGAGTCATTGTGCCTAAAAAATGGTCACTTAGTCACCACTTGGAAAACAAAACTAGGCCTTGTTTTCTAAATGCAATTTTTCCCCCGTTTTAATTTTGGGGTTAAATGTACTCCGGAGATTTTTGAGATTCACAATACATTTATTTGTACCATAGTGATTATCTTCCAGTTCCATACTCTGTATAAAAATACCATAATATTACTGATGGTAACAATTAGGGCTGTGCGATTAATCAAAATCATAATAAAATTGCGATGTGAGCATGCGTGACTTTTAAACCGCAGAAAGCACGATTTTTCCGCCAGCCCTCTCAGTGTGCATCCTGAATGCAGCTTGCCTAAATGTGGAGCAAGAACAGAACAGAGTGGGTTTACCGGTACGACATGGAAGAAAGCACAGAAACAGGGAAGGTGAATTCCGGGCAGAATAAGGACTTGGCCAAAAAAAAAAAAAAATCTGTGGTTTGGGAATGTTTTGGATACAGAAGAGATGATGTATATTTCATAGAGCCAGATAATTTGTATGAACGGTCAAACAATCGTCGCAGCAAAACCATAGTAGGGACCATTGACACAGAATGTTAAAAACATGATGCGCAGGTCTAGAGATGGTTTAAAGGTTTTTACCTTGAACGCCTTGTAGAATGCTGTCAATGCAGATGCTGCAAAAGATGCAAGCACGACGGTTAAAGACATCAGTCTAGCGTATGTTTACACAGAAAAACAATGGCACATTCTGAACTAGGTGAACAAAAATACAGGTATTTGCGAACTGCACAACATACGAAAGGAGTTCAAAAAGGCATAAAGAAATAACCGACACATAACGTATCATTTATTCAAGGATATGGTGCCCGCAAGTATCTTCAATAAAGCTGGCTTCCAAAAAAAAAGTATGTGTGTAAGGAAATATTGTCCATATCGCACAGCCTTACTATTGATGCACCATTTTGCTGGCACAGAAATCTTTTGAAAGAGTTTCCAAAGGTCTATCCAGCACCATAGAAGTTTTTTTGGGGAAACGATACCAATCTATTTGGGTCCTCATAGTTTAATATACAGGGTTCAGTACTATGAAAAGAGGTGGGGCGGGTGACTCGGGTGCCTGCGTGTCAGCATTAAGATCTCTATTTCCTATCACTTTCCAGTCCTGTTGCATAAGGACGGTAACAGGTGGTTGTGATATGCGGCTTGATATTAATACTTTAACTGGCATAGCACTGCCTAAACATTTAATGAAAGCATTAAATGTTCCTTGTGTTTATAGTTCAGTGTTGTTTGTTGTGTGTACCACCACGCGTACTCTCTCACACAAACATACTCCCCTAGACACGCATAGTTTTACACCTAGAGTCCTCTAGGCATCATCACATAGGGTATTTTTGACACCCCGGCTCAGTTCGCCTTTGGATGAAGGTTGTCTGTAGAGCAGGAAGTGGACTCAAGTCCAGAATGCGTTAGGAATCAGAACACATGCTTCCACGTGTCTGTGTGCTGGGTTTCGGCTTTCACTTTGGGGCTTTAAGGATCTCCACACCCAGTATACAGTCTACCATAGTGTCCACTCATCCTAGTGCTGGCTGCACAGGCACAGTTTTTGACACGTTATCTGCTTCTTGCTACTGCCGCTTGCCGTGACTCTGTGGTGATGTATTTTTAGCCCCGTTTTTGCCTTTAATTATTGCAGCCACGGGGAGCATGGTCCAAATAACTGTGATGAGATTATTGCTAACCAACATTATATAATGTCGGTTTAAAATGTTATATAATAAAGTATTGGAATACAACTCTTAAATAGCTCTGCTATTAAAAATCTTTCAGAAAAAATATATATACAAAAATCTTACCTTTAAAGGTGCGACAGTTTGTCGCTTAGGTAGTACCCTTAAAAGGACAATTGTGTACCTTATCTACCCCTAAAGGTGAATTTATTACCTTGGTCTACTAATATATACACTTAGGGCCAGATTTACTAAACAGGGCAAATAAGCATGAGAGCTCAATTCCAAAAAAGTGGCAATGGTATTGGAATGTTCTGCTTGTGATCTACTGACGGCGCGCAAATTAAAGTACACAGGCGCAGTCGGATCATTTCCATAATGACCAACGGAATCTATCAAGAGCAGCAAAAATTAGCGTCTGTTTTTAAGACATGCTTTTTTGGCTGGTAAATAATGGAGCAAATACCAGCAAATTGACAACCGCAAACCTTAGTAAATTTGCATGATTCATTTAAATATTCTCCTCCCATAAATGTTGTGTCTGAAAGGGAAACTCCTACAAATGCATATGCAATAAGGTCAGCTGCAAAAATTACCCTATCCACGCCTTTTCAGCACTAATTTATCACTGCATGTCTTTAGAAAATCCTGACAGTAGTTTTTTAACACCAAAAGAGGGTTTGCGCTGCTGCAAGCTCTTAGTAAATCCTGTCCTTAAAGTAGTACTATTAACCTTTTACAGGTTGATAAGGTACAAAGTTGTTCCTCTAAGGGTGCTGCCCCAGGGAAAAGCTGTTGTACCCCTAAAGGTAATTTTTTTTTTTCGGAAACTGTAGCAGGATTAGGCTTTACTGTGGTGCGGCGCTATTGCTTCCGAGATTCTATGCATAACTGTGGGACTAATTGTAGGTTGTTTTTCAATCAGGACTTCCTGGTTTGAGGGGAAAGAAAGGTCGTGATGGGGCTCCAGGTAGGTCTTCAGTACGCATATGCCTGTGCCTGCAACCCCATGGACTGCTGTTGTGTATAAGCTGCTACGAATGTGCTTTAAAAAGCAAGACAAGCATGAAAACAAAGAATTTGTCTTAGAGCATTCAGAGATGCTAGCGCTTTACAATATATATTTAGTGATGAATTGAGTCCTAGTGCAAAATTATAGTATTAATACAACATAAATCTTTGAACGCAACATTGAACGCTGTTTGGGGTCACATCAATCAGTATGGTATTTTTTATTTCACACGATTATACTGTAGGAGTTGATAGACTTTTGACTTGAAACATGAAGAATGTTACTGTTTTGCCGCTAATGCTAGCAAAGAACTACCTGAGAGACTGCCTGACTGACATGTAAAGCGATCAATCACAGTTTATTTAGCTTTTATTCAATTTATGTCATTTAGGGTGGGTTTATCTGAAATAGATTACTATGTAAAAAGTACATTTATTGTTCTTTTATTACTTAAAGGGTTATTTAAAAGGTACAAATTGGTACCTTAGGGTAGTAATATGTACTACTATGAACATATTAAGAATAAATAAGGTACAAAGATGGCTGCCTCAGTGACAAACTGTTGTACTTCAGTACTAAAAGAGTACTGAAAATACTGTAAAAATAGAGGAATAAAATACAAATTCTCAGCACTAATTTTCATTTTAGTCCCGCAAGTTGCATAAAGCCTGCCAATGAGATGTAAGCCATTTTTGTGTGAAATATGCATCAGATGGTACGTAAATGGACTGTCAGCAATCTGTAGGTGCTCCATATGAGTCTGCTACTATACGACCTATAGATTCCTCTATATTTTTTGGCTTATGAAGTGGTTTCATGTAAAGAGTCATGGGATCACATGGGTAAAATGAGAGCGTTTATGACGACAAAGATTGATCTGGAATGTTCAGAGAGCTATTCTTGCGTGACCACACATATATTGTGTGTGTTGTTCACTTGTTCTTTGACATTATTCTTGCATTTAGGCCTAAAATAGGGCTTTCTGTCTCAGCAGCAGCTTTGATAAATGCAGGTTCTGTTTTCTAAGAAAATACAGACTTCTCAAAACAGGAAAGGAAAGAATAATGATGGACCCATAGGAAAGCTTCGTCACCGGTGTGACTGCACCATTACTTAAGGCTGCCATATTTAATGCACTATTCGGACTCACGGTGATCCACAGAGCTCAGTCCAAATGTAGATCTTCTTCTTGTTGAGGAATACAGTAAACGGCTGTTTTAAAGGGACTTATTGTTTTCTCTTGCATCCATTATAAAATTGTTATTTTCCAAGTCAAGGTTCTGGCCCTGAAACATAGGGGTGAATTCAGGGTGATTGGGACACTTTTTGCCTTTGAGATTATTTGGAAAAAGTGTCCCAATCACCCTGAATTCACCCTAATGTTACCTTTTCAAACTCATTAGAGGAACAAAAAATGTCCTGGATGAAAGTCCTGGAAAGAACCCTTATGATTCTGGTCAAATAGTTCAGTAGTTCTGTAACAAATTGCTTTAACGGACCGATTTCATTCTTGCAGTTGTCCTGACATAAGTTATAGAAGAGAAGTTCTGGGAGATATTAAGTTACATAAGCGGAAAATATTTGTCAATAGCAGTTTTGAATTTGCTCTTCCTTGATGAAGATTGAATGCTTGAAGCTATGATCTAGTTCTGCTTTGATTGAAGTGTCTTGGTTAAAGGATGGGAAAGAGGCTGTAAATCCTACTAATGCATGTGCTCATATGTGACCTTTTACAATTTGCTTTTATAATACTTGACATATGGCTGTCTAACTCATTTTGATCAAGCTGCATCATTGTTTGTTCAAAGCCAAGATATCCTCCTAAGCGCACATGATAACATTAAAGAACCAAAGCCTGCAACTAAAGATCAGGTGCAAAGTTCAATAGATTTCTACATATCGTAACGACTTTATTTGCAAAATTCTACACATCCCTCACCCTTGCGTGTTTGTTTACTAAATATTAAAGCATATTTTCATTATTCTTTCAGCAACCAATAAGAGTAAAAATCTTAGTTTCATTTAACACAAAATTTCCCCAAGGTATTAATCTATCCCGCATTTTTCAGCAGAACCACTGTGGAAAACGTTTTAACCTTTTTTTGACTAACGATGTTAACGAAATCGGTTTCCACTGTTTATTACGCTGCTAGTGTATGATTTAGCATTGGTTATGAAGGAGATGGACAGTTTGTGATGTCTGGGTGGGGTTCGCGTGCACAGAACAGGGGTGTGATTTATCTGTGCCGGCAGGCTTCCAGTGATGTGGCTTATTCTCCCACTCAGTTCTCAGTGGTCTGTTGCTTGGTGGACTGACTGCTCATCCCTGTTCCAGAGACGAGCAGCACTTTCCCACAGAGAACTTTTCAATCCTGTCATCTACTAAATTATAAACATATTTTTTAACGCTTTATTTAAGTGCTGTGACGCACTTCGTTAAAACTACCTGCGTGTGAGCTGTAATCTTCCTCAGAGATTGTCTTACTGTAAGAGAAATCAGAGGCGGTGTTCATCAGTTCAGACTGGGCTGAAAAGCCAGAACACCCACTTCAGATTCTGGTTGGACATTCAGACTTGCGTGACGTTGGGAAATAAAATCAGTCAGTGTCAAATGTTTGATGTAATGAGCACAAGATGATTTTCTTTTTTCTTTTTTTCAGAATGACTAATTTCTCTTTCTCTCTGTTTTTATTGCAGGTCCTCCTGTAAGTAGACGTTGTCCCTTTGTTGACTGGATTGTGGTAATGTGACCCAAACTCTGTGGCTTTCTGTGTATTTGTGTGTGTGTTTTGAGAGTGAATTTATCTTTCATGTGTTTCCTTATTGTCACTGCTGATGGAGTGCTGATTACACAACTTCATTCACATAATGGAAACTGTTAGTTACGTTTCCTTCCGCCACACATACAAACACCCACACTTTCATCTGTCAGAAGAAGAGCTTGTGTTTTGAGTTAAAGGTGAAGTGCGCAAGTTTTTGATATTTCTTTTGCAGAGATTTTGTGCTTCTATCAAAACATTGCTCTGATTGTTTTAGGCATTCTGAGCTGCCCAACATGACAACATTAATTCAACCAATAATGTGAATTTGGGGCGGGGTTATCTGTTTGGACAACCAATAACATAGAGGGGGAGTGTCCAGGAGACTGTGACGTGTGAAAGCAATCTTATTTTTTTCTATTTTGTTTGGTGACGCTAGTGCCACGGAAATTACACACTTCACCTTTAAATCGCATGGCATTGTCATGAACATATCTATGTTTTCTTCTGCCTCTTGGATGTTGAGAATTTGGTCAAACACTATAGAAGGTGACAGCATTGGTAGACACAGTCTTTATATATCTTTTGAGGGCTAATGTTGCTGAATGAGGTTATAGTGAGAAAGAAGGTCAAGAGAAATATATATAGTAGAGGAGAAAAGAGAGTTGGGCCGTGTAAAATTAGGTGCGGTTGGACAGCTGCAGTTAAAGGGAGAAGGTCGAGCTTGAGTGATTAATGAAATAACAGCAGCCACAGGCAAACACTCCTCACAGGAAAGACAAATTACAAATAAGGTCTCTTTAAATGTTTCTACTAGAAAGCAATGAGAGTAAATGAAGATAAAACGAGACTTCTGCTAAAACCTATACTGTGAAAAAGACTCCAGTAATCTCACATTTATCCTTTAAAGTTTTAGAAGACATCACTGTCTCAAACTGCTCTCAGATTAGCCAAGATGATGAAGTCCGCAATCATTAGATTAGATTCTACATAAATTATCTGATAGTTCACCCACATAAGAAACTCTGTCCCGCTTTATATTAAGCGTTTTTAACTACTTTTACATTACAACATTTACATTAATCATTTTATACATTGCCCTTATTGGGCCCTATCATACACACGGCGCAATGCGACGCCAGGCATGACACAGTTATCATTTTCACATCCAGAGCCCACGTTTTTTTAATAGCAAATGCACTCGCGCCCATCTGTTCGTGTTCGCCCATGGGCGTGCTGGTCTGAAAACGAGGCGTGTTCGCATTGTTGGCGCGTTGCTATGTTGAGGCAACTGAAAACGACTGCGCCATTGACCAACAAAAACCTGGTCAAAAGTCAATGGTGTAGTATTTTGTGTGTTATTTTAAGGGCGCGTTAGTAATATGTGCCTATAGGCTGGTGCACAAGGTGAGTACACTCTGCTTGTTATGCACACAGGGTGTCAGCAGCACACAAACATGCCAAATATTAAAAATAAGAGGATTACAATGTAAAAGATTATTATTGTGTACATAAAGATAAAAAGGCCTATATGTCATAATGGATAGTCATTGCTTGTATCAGAATTACCTATTTGCAGTAATGATGAATGAAATTGGTTATGTATTTAAACTGACTTGTCAGGTTGAGGGTGTCTATATTCCGCCATGTAAATAGCGAATCCGCCATGGTGCAAGCGCAGTTGGCTTTTAAAGGGAATGGGAGATGACACTCTTATTGGTTTATTGCACGTTACGCCCAGAAGACCCCCATGACTCATTAAGGGACTAGGTACAACCCTTTTGGACCACTTGACGCGTCAACCATTTTTATCCGTTGTTAAACTAGCAAAAGTGGATTCGTGCCCGTGCGCCATGCACTTAAGACCATGCGCTTAGATCGTTAAAATAGGGCTCATAGTGTACATGCATGTTTATATTGTATATATATATTTTTTTAAATACCTGAGTGTATTTACAGCTGTAAATAATTTCTGTATTTACATCTATAATTACACTGCTGACCCTTCCCTTACACCTTATCTCACCCTTAAACCTACCCATACCACCACTCCTGTCCCTAACCTTACCTGCATTCCACCTTGTCTGGCTAACACCAGACCAAGCTCAATCTTTTAAGATTGAACATTGGTCTGGGGAGTCTGCTCTGTATTTTCTACGGCACAAGAGGTGTGATCAACGAGCATAGTTCAAATGACTCTGTACACAAATGGATAGTCCTTCAACCAATCAGACCACAAGAGGCGTGATCAACGGGCATCGATCCATCGCTTCATCGTCATTGTGTTAAACCCGCCAGGTGGATAAGCCAGTCTGTGATTGGTTCCCCTCAAATTTATAACAGACGCAGGATAAATTAATGTACAGGTTTCCAGCCTGAGCTGCAGGGCGAAATCAAATCACCAGCAGATCAGGCTGGGTTTACCCAGTCAACATTTCACCTCAATAGAGGCAAAAGTGTTTTCAAAATACAATATGAACACAATAAGTACATACCTAACCATATTTTATGTAACATAGTAGTTAAAGGTCCTGTTTTTCCTGTTTTTTTTAAAGCTTTGATTGTGTTTAAAGTGTGCAATATAACGTGTTCATGTTTTGCGTGTAAAAAAACACAGTATTTTTCACACAATTTACTTATCTGTATACCGCTGTTTTCACTGTCCTAAAAACGGCTTGAAGATTTCCTTATTCTATGAAGTCCCTCCTTCAGAAATCCGTAACGAGTTCTGATTGTGCCAGCGGTTCCCGTGTTGTGATTCGACAGCAACTTAGCTCACGTTGCCCGGAAAGGTCACGCCTCTTACCATAACGGGGAGATGCATGTGCTCAAAGTACAGCGTCCCTGAAGGCCAAACAAAGGTGATTTGGCTCCGGGATGAAAATAACAGCATCTCGACCGGTCTCGATGACATGGCGACAAACACACTCTACGAACGCAACACTTCCTCTTCTCCATGTGGGAGAGCAACAAGACCACGCCCCTTTTTTGCGTATTCTTGTGGGCGGAGGTTAGTCAACAAACTGCTCTACTGACGTCATTAAAGCAGAAAGTACAGGGATGTAGTCCAAACCGGCCGTTCGCTGTAGGCTTTGAAAGGGAACTTCTGTTAAATCTCGCTTGGCATTTACTTTGAGCTTTATAATTTTACAGGTATTATTTATGCTCTAACAGCAACATTGCACACTAACTAAAGTTTGACAAATGGGATCACGAAGAACAGGACCTTTAAAGACACCTAATATAAAGTGTGACCAGAAACTCTCTGTCATCATTTACTCTCTTTTGTAACATATTCAATAATCAATGTTCATTATTGTTGAACCTCAAATCCGGCATGACGTGTCTTCACGAAAATACCACTTTTTATGGTGTTTTTATGTGATTTTAGTTTTTGGGGTGAACTGTACTTTTACGTCTTATAAAAAATGAAACTTGTGAGCAATAAAATATCCGTCTGGGTGAGCAGGTTCCAGGACCCCAAAAAATACACTTTAGCATACAAACATTCCAACACCTGCTCGTATAACCCATAAATTGAAGGCAAATTGAGAAGAACTGAAAGGCAGGTGAAAGTACTGTCAAACAATGCGCACAGTATGTTAGCAGTCTTAAACATGAAGTTGATATTTCTACTGTTGTGAAGAATGTTTAGAGATAGTTAGTGAATTCTTTTAATCAAGTCAGTCTTCTTTAAACAAGTTTGGTGATCTATTGGCAATCAGTGTCAGTATGTCTTTAACTACAGTGTTTGTTTTCAGTAAAGGGAGTTTGGCAAGCCTGGTCCCTGATCAATGACCCTTGAGGGCCGTCCTGTTACACTGACCTATGGAAATTCTTAGAAGAGTGTATACTGTAGATTATCCAACAAGAACACTAAGACAACACTCTCACTGATGTGATGGCAACTGTAAACTTCACCAAATTGGCCTTTTCCTGTGCGCTGAAAGTGAATACTAAAAGTTTAAATGCATAATAGTCTGGGGTTCTTCACAGGTCACCTCACAGGAGCATAGCCCTTTGCCTGCTTTTAGAGGCACGGCTGGCCCAACCCAGCCTTAAACAATTAGTAGTGACACAAAACATTTGACATTGACAGAAAGCACCTTCGTTAGTGTGTTAAAAACTATTGTGCAATACTGAAATGGTCATGTCAAGCACATGCTAAACATTAGGGGTGAAATACTTGAACATAGGGGTGGGAATCAGCAGGGACCTGGTGATACAGTATTTTATCATTTATGTTTAATGTAAATTGTGATTGTGCATTCCTTAAAGGGATAGTTCACCCAAAAATGAAAATTCTGTCATTAATTACTCACCCTCATGTCGTTCCAAAGCAGTAAGACTTTCATTCGTCTTCGCAACACAAATCTTTTTGATGAAATCTGAGAGAGATTTCATGGTATTTCAAAGATTTCAATGTGGTAGTTATGTAGCTGTCAATTGAGGGACAGAAAGCTCTTAGATTTCATTAAAATCTTCATTTGTGTTGCGAAGATGAACGAAAGTCTTACAGGTTTGGAACGACATGAAGGTGAGTAATAAATGACAGAATTTTCATTTTTGTGTGAACTATCCCTTTAACACATTTGTTTCCCATTCACCTGCATTAGACTTCAGCACTTTGTGCGATTTAAATTCTTAGGTGAGTCTGTTTGTGTTTGGTTAAAAGAATCAAGTATGCACTGACCTCCACAATAATGCGTCCAAAATCACATAATCTCTGAGTAGGTACTGCTTTTTTATAAGTAATTACCTGGCGTCCGTTAAAAAAGTATGTTATATATTATTGTAGTGTTGACATAATCATGTGACTTATGGTGTCAATGCGTCGCTTTACTGCCATTCACAAATCCTCTCCAGTGACCTCACAGAATAGTTATGTGTCCATCAGATGTGCTCTTTATAATCTCGGCAGAAGTAGGTAATCTGTGTACTTTTTGCCTACTGTTTTATGAATACTATCAATTTGGACAAACTACTTTTTTCTCATACTGTTTTTTGCCTACTATATAGTAGGGAAGTATGCATTCTGAGCTGGGTTAGTAAGTCTTCAAAAATAATATCAAAACTAAATTGATAAATTCTTGGCATGATGATATCGAAACAGTATTGTGATGTAAAATATCACAATACTTTATGCTGTTTTGTTTTAAAAGAACAGCATAATTAAATGACTGTTCTCTGGTGATGTACTTGATGAACTCAATATTTCTCCATACTCGGCTGGGACTTTGTCCGCTGAATATCTCTTATCCAAGTTGGGCTCTAGGGAAGCGGTCGCCCCCGTTTTCCTCAGGGGTGCCCCTTCATTTACCCAGCAGCGCTGTGGACTAAATGAGAGCCACATGTACCGTGCTACCGTGGATCTCAAATGAAGTGTTCTTCCGGTGGGTGATCTCTGACCTCGCCAGACACTCCTCTGGGCCGGCCTGAGAAGCGCCCAGCAGGCCACTGTGGCCTGCTCCCACTCACCACCTGGGTCTGCACCTTAGACCTGCTATACGTACTTCAACACGTTCATACGTACACACGGCACATGTAAGCCCGCTCACTCGTACCCACCATAGACCACTATACACATTCCTAATGGCGGCTACATCCAGTGGAGATCTGTTCCTTTCTCTAAACACCGCCGCATATAAACACCTTCCAGCTGCGTCCAGGTCCCATATACCTTACATGTGTGCCTATGACCTTTGAACCTATAGATCCTATTAGTGGTCTTTCATTGTTTCCCATACACTTCAGCAGTAATAGACATTAGATTTAAAGAGAGCAGGATTTTTGTTATTGCCCAGTTACATAAATACAAAATAGTAAACGTTTTGCTTCACTGCTGGCAAAATGGACTTTCAACAAACTTGAAAAAAAAGTCCTGTTTTTTTGCAGTAGAAAGGCAAAAATATGTTTTTTGGAATCGGTGCTACTGACTACTGAAAACAGAGAAAAGGTGCTGTTGACTTCTCTTTTTGCCAGATGTTAGGAAAACTTCAACACCCATAATGCACTGGGCATGTTGACGTCCAAAGCCACTTCCACCAGCCTGCTATAGACATGCTTACCAGAGTCAAATACCGCCTTGCTTAAGTAGGAAATACTTCTTAGCAAACTTTTAGTCATAATGGTATCAACTTGTTTGGTTCTCGGGTGCAAGAAGTCAAAGAGTAAACATTTAGCTGGAGTGAATTACTTTTGGGTTTCCCAATTAAATTTGGTGAGAGCGCATTGGCGGAAAATCTGAAAAAGCAACGTTATAGTCAACATTTTAGACTGGATGACCATGAACACAGTGTTTTAGGCCAAACGGAGGGGAAAAACTGAAAGGAACTGCCGTTTTTACAAAAGCACTGGAGCTGTCTACTTTAGCTGACAAATAAACATGTATTTCTTGGTTTCTTGATAACACAAAGAGTAAACATTAATAATTTACATACACTACCGACATTTGAACACAAAGTGTGTTGAAAATCAGTGAAGTTACAATTTAAACGGAGTATTGCAATCAATTATGGAAGTATATAATGCCGTTTTATACAGTATGTACACTAACTTTCAAAAGTTTGGGGTCTGTACGATTTTTAAATGTTTTTGAGATACATTTCTTATGCTCACCAAGACTGCATTCATTTGATTAAAAATACAGTAAAAACAGTAATATTGTAAAATATTATTACTATATAATATGCAATTTAGAATAACTGTTTTTTATTTTAATATATTTTAAAATGTAATTTATTCCTGTGATGCAAAGCTGAATTTTCAGCATCATTACTCCAGTCTTCAGTGTCACATGATCCTTCAGAAATCATTCTAATATGCTGATTTGACACTATAGAAAATGTATTATTATTAACGTAGAAAACAGTTGTGCTGCTTAATATGAAAAACAGAATTTATTTGAAAGGTTTTTGTCATTTTGGATCAATTTCTTTCATCTTTGCTGAATAAAAGTATTATTTTCTTTAAAAATCATAAATATTTAAAGCTACACTGTGTAACTTTTTAGTTTATTCTTAGCTAAAAACACTTAGTTCTTTCAAAAATATATGTGCTCATTAATGTATATTTACTTCTTTCAAGTAATAAAGTATTCTCGGAAGTCTATAATATGCCATTGAAAATACATACGGGTGAGGGGTTCGAATGGGGTCGCCATGTTGCCCCTCCATCTTGAAAGTACATTAGCCAAAGAGGGACATACCCGTAAAAGCTTCGCCTTTTGCGTTTTAACACTCGATGGCACCGTGTCGAATGTGGACGAGGTCGAACTGGAAGCCATATTAATCTTGGACTAAATCGGCCACCGTAGGAGTTAAAACGAAATCGGAATTGAGAGGAACAGAAACTAATATTCACTGGATGGTCATATACCTTTTCACCGCTAGATGAGGGAAAATATCAAACAGTGTAGCTATAAAAAAAAATCTTACTTTGAATGGTATACACACCCACACACTGGTTTCCATGTGTTATGGGGACTTTCCATAGACATACTGATACTGTAAAAACTGTATATTCTGTCTCCTAACCTAAACCTACCCATCACAGAAAACTTTCTGCATTTTTACACTTTCAAAAAAAAAAGAATTTTTCTGTATGATTTATAAGCTGGTAAATGTCCCCACAAGGACAACGATTTTGGATATTGCAGTGTGTGTGTGTGTGTGTGTGTGTGTGTGTGTGTGTGTGTGTGTGTGTGTGTGTGTGTGTGTGTGTGTGTGTGTGTGTGTGTGTGTGTGTGTGTGTGTGTGTGTGTGTGTGTGTGTGTGTGTGTGTGTGTGTGTGTGTGTGTGTGTGTGTGTGTGTGTGTGTGTGTGTGTAACAAAAATATTGTTTTACACTTTTTTTCTGTATGCATAAAAATACATTTGGTTAAATTGTTTCATGGAGTTAGATTTAGTTTCCTCCATAAATTTGAACAATGTATGGTCATATCAAAGTGTACAGACAGAAGATAGTGCCACGGATGTTTTTGTCCGTCTGCAATAGTTTCCTCCCCTGGGCTGAGGCTTGATAGATGGCTTCCCTCTCCACACTGTAGTCCAAGAGGAAAGCCAACACACACACACACACTACTATACAGTTCCACAGGCTCATGAAATGAACTATAAATGCATCATCAGATAATGAAGAGTGTCACGGTGGACTTAACAGAAAGGATCTTTCTGTGAATGATCAAACAGGTTTTTACCAATAAACCTCTGCAAGGAAAAAAAAATACACCATTTTTTTTCACAGTGGAATAGCGCACAGCGCACAGTGAAGGAAGTAAGCGTATTTGATTTGATTTAAACCAGAGCGATCTCCTCAATCGACTCTGAAGTCAAGCGTGATATAAAGGTTTCTCAGCCAGCGCCTTCATCTGTATAACTGTTTCATGCATGCTTGGGCCTCTTAATGAACATCTTTTTTAATCAGACATGTGGTACTATTCATTGTTCATGCTAGCACTAAATGCTTATTAAATACACTGAAATGATCTTACTCAAATATCAATCATGATTAGTGGTGACATGAACTGAATTGACTTTCACAATGAAAAAAATCTGTTTTTCCAGTACTTTTATTGGGGAATTTTACGGGGAAAATTGTGTAAGATAATTAGACTTGTTTTCAGGAAATATCATTGCATTTTTTTATTATTATATACACAATATTATATATTTTTTTAACTCACAGGCATATTTTTTTATTATTCTTTTAAGCATTAATATCACTAAATTTATAATTATTGATGTTTAGTAAATGTCAGTGGAGTTATAAAAATGTTACCTAATTAAATATATATTCTCCCAGTTTTAATATATAATATAATAATATATTTTATTTTACGTAAATTCTTGTTTTAAGAATGTGTAAATTATATATTTACTGGGAATAGATAAAAATCATTTTTTGTGCAAAATTAAATTAAATAACAAGAAACATGTCATTATATTAAAAAGGATTTTTTTTTTGAGGTCCAAAGAAAATTCTGTTGTAAAAGCATTTGATGGTGTTTGCATTTGTGGAATGCTTCTTTGGAGTGTTTTCCTGCTGTTACCTTTGAGCCTTGCCACAATGAAATGTAATGTTGCTCAATAAAATAGTTTTCATATTCGATATTGAAATCAACATCATTGTAAAAGCATACGGAATTTTATTATGGCTTGGCAGGGTGTTGTGTTCTTCTTAATTAGTAATGTTGACTGGTTCTTTCTTTATTCTGTACCCATTTCTCTCACCCTTTTTCAGGGTCCACCTGGACGAGCAGGCTTTCCGGTAACTGTCTCATAACGTGTCCTATATTGTCTGTCCATCTTATTTGGTTTTCTTGCACTTTACCTTTCTCTAGTAGTGTCTTATTCTTAAGAAGCTGTATCAAAACAATTGAACCAGAAAACGAAAAATGCTATTTGTTTTATGTTGCAGCATTTCATATACAGCTTCTTTATTAGGACATACTGAGACCACCTTTTAACCAAGGGACTGAGAATATACAACCAATGAGAGTATATTTAGCTTATTTTCCTAAATTCTTAATATACAGTGGAGTGAAATAGTCTACAGTATATGTCTAACTTTGGGAATTTATATAATTTAGGATTTTTTTTAATTTAAGAAATGTGAAAAATTTGAATACGACTAAATTCATCAATTGTTTAATATGGAAGCTTGTTTCCGTCACAGAATAAAACATTTTAAAAGATAATTGCGACTTTTTATCTCACAATTGTGAGTTTACATCGCGCAATTCTGACTTTTTTTTTCAGAATTGCGTAATATACAGTCGCAATTGCAAGTTATAAAGTCAGAATTGCGTGTCATAAAATCAGAATTGTGAGAGAAACTTTTTTCCCTCACAATTGCGAGTTTATATCACACAATTCTTTTCTCAGAATTGTGAGATAAATTGTGAGTTATAAAGTCCAATTCTGGGAATAGAAAAAGAAAAAAAAAATATTCTCAGAATTGCTGAGTTGAATTGGAGTTTATATCTCATAATTCTGACTTTATAAAGTCAATTGTGACTTTATATCACGCAATTCTGAGAAAAAAGTCAGAATTGTGAGTTAAAAAGTCCCAATTACCTTTTTTATTTTTTATTCTTTGGTGGAAACAAGCTTCCATGGTTTCATCTTGCTTCCACTGAAGCTCGAGATTTTCTTTAGATCATTCTCAAATCATGCTGGAAAACAAGATAATCAGGTTTTACACAAACTTGTGCCCTCCATTGTTATGCTTGTAAAATAATTTGTAATGTAGAAAAAGCTTCAAGTTAGGAATGACTAGTAGTGCAAAAGTGGTCTCAGACTTTTGGACCCCACTGAACATTGTCCTAAACCAGATAAGCTAAGCTAGACTTAATGTAGCGAGTCTCTTAGAGTCTCCATTTCCTTCAAGATAGCACATTGTGTTTTATACATGATTGTATTCTCTCTGGCCCTTTGTCTGTTTGGATCCAATCTTCTGAATGTAATTCTAATATTACTAACCAAACCTCAAACATCTGTCTTTCATTATGGCATGTTAGAAGTCCATCTTATACAGTATGTGAACTCTAGTCCTACCTGCCAATTATAACCTATAAACCCCTATCACTCATGACAGCTCTTCTTGTGAAACTTTGCCATAAACTCTTTTTTGTGTACATTTTGTTTAAATTGTTGACAGGTCTGGTCAAAGTGTGAATGTGATCCCTTGCCAAAGCTTTTGATTGATTGCATCTTCAGGAAATGAGATGAAATTTTGTATTTTTGTAGGATGGAAGGTAGGGGTAGGAAGGGAAGGGGTGCGAGTATTTTACACAAAATGTGTCCATTAGATTAGTTCTTCAAAAAAATATTGATATTGGCATTCACGCTCTGTTGAACTATTAAGGGATACTTGTGGTTTGTATATTTAAGCTTTGCTGCACATTCGCGTGTACTGTATATTTGACTATTTAACACTTCTGATTTGTAGTTAAGTACTTTGAGGCTCATTTGGATAAGTCTGGACTTTGTATTGTACTTTAAGCTACTTCTAATTTATTGCTGTAGATCTGTCTATCTACAGTTATTAAATAAGTTATACTTAAATATACTTAAATGCTTACAGTTCAAAGTGTTATTAATTAATGCCACAAAGCAGTATTAAGTTGATCTCAAATCAGCACCTTGGACAGAGCCAAGAGAATTCAGTCAAGCGACTTTACTCTTGGGACAGCAAATTAACTCTGAAGGTCAGACTAAATGGACACTTGTGATGTTGGAATCTTTATCTTAACAGCTTTAAAACAACTAGGTACCCGCAAAGCTACAGTCCATGAGCTCAGTCATTGTTTAAGCAAATGTTTTGTTGACTTCTGATTAGTTATGGGGTCTTGGCTAACCCGCCACCACCCCACCCCCCTTTTCCATTACGTGTTACTCGAGTGAGTCGTCAGCAAGCTGTCAGCGCTCCCAGCCCTTCTAATACACTGACCTGCAACGTTAGGAATGCAAATAAAAACAGCTGTAGGAATAGACAGCCATAGCCTTGCATAATAAGTCACTTCAACATCGCAGGAGTTAATGGTCATAGTGTAAAATGTTTGGAAAAGCATTAGTCCAGGACTACAACTGGTGAATCCCTATGACCGTTTATTATATCATGATCTCAGGTTACTATTCACACATTTTCCATATGTTCTGGGCATTTTCTCCATAGTTAAAGCCAGGAAGTGGTGTGATGTTTAAGTGTGAATAGCTAATTATAATAGGATGGGTTGTTTTCATAGCTCATAGTTGTTAAATGGATATTTCACCCAAAAATGAAAATTCTGTCATCATTGAGGATTGATGTTCTAAACCCGTATGGCTTTCCATGGAGAAGATTCTATTGTTGATTCCATTAATCATGATACCTTTATGGTGCTTTTGCATACGTTTTTAAAGCTTGAAAGCTTCAGGCTCTGTGCATTGTTATTGCATTGACTGAATCCAAGTTTTTCATTGGAAAAAAGGAAGTCATGCAGGTTTAAAGTGACATACCGGTGAATAAATGATGACAGGATGTTCATTTTTAGGTGAACTTTTCCTTTAAACCCTTCCAACAGGAAACAAACTGTCATGCCCCCACACTTTTTCAGTCACTTCATCATCTGTGATATGGTCAGCTTGCAAACATCGTCTAATGCAAGCACTGTGAAATGGCCCTAATACAAATATTTGCTGCATTAACCCCATGCTTTCATTGGGATCATGTAATCACTGATGACGCTTGCCTGACTGCTACACTTTCATTTCAAATTCTTAAGTAGTTAACTTTTTGCTTTTGAAGACAGTCTTTGGCATGCCTGCATCATCAGCTTTCAATTTCCCATTTAGTTGGCATCACATTGGTCAGCTTGTGGCTGAATGTCATTTAGTCACTAGCGGTAGTGAAGTAACTGCAGATTGTAGTGATTCAGACTGTCAGATTTGTTGTTCCTGATTTTCCTTTGCATTGACCACTAGGGAGACAAAGGATCAATGGGCATTCCTGGAAGAATGGTGAGTGATTTGATATGCACATAGCCCAACAAGATAGTCCATAGTATATCACTGTAGTCTTGAATAATTGGTCATCAATGCTCAGTGGTATGCCATCATTTAAAGCTAAACATTTGTAGTTAACTGTACAACACCTTTGCCAAAGGCCATACTGAACCAGGTCAGATTGGACAAGATTAATGTTTGCTTTAATTGCTAAATATGTCATTTACAATATCCAGTATCATTGGTTATCACCCGTTTTAGCTTGCACTGTGAATGTAAGCATTCACAAGCTTTCACATTAATTTCTTCCAAATGTTTAATGTAGCATTTCAGCTTTTCAGCGCAACTATATGATATAAACCAAGAACTATATCTTATTTATTCAGCCAGAAAATGGTTTCCACTTCATCGCCACCATTGATGGTTAAGGAAATGTCTGACTGCGAAGTGAAATATTTCCCTGTCACATTTGAACAAGGGCTGAAGAACAGAGTTCTTTCTGGCTGCTTTTGATGAGAAATTCTCTCTCTCTTTATTACTCAGTTTGTCTTGGCTGCTCAGTCATGTAAAAATGATTTACTTGTTGAACTTTAAATAGAAAATATAACTCAAAAAAGCTCTTTTTCTTATCAGTTACACACTACATGCTGAGAAGGTCAAATTCGCAGCCAAAACTAGCGGAGATCTTGGAAGAAAAGTTTCGGATATATATCCACAGAGAGACAATATGTATATATTCAAGACGAGAGAAACAGATCTGAAAACCACAGACAGTTGTGAGCTCTATATTACCTCCTCATTCATCAGATTTGTGCATTTGGAATTGGACATTTTTCAGATTAGCACAATGCATGATGTGTCGCAACAGAAACCAAGGTCATCCAAAATCCACATATAGTCATATAGATGTCCCCCTAGAGCGTAGCAGCTACTCTTCCTTAAACATTTTCACTAAGAAACCGATAAAACGGCATTGTCCTCAAAGGAGACATTCCAGAATCTTGACCCTTGTATGGTTGCATACTCTAAGCTCACCCTAATGCTTTCTCTTGAAAAACAATCCCTACCTAAAAGCAGTCAGCAGCGTTCAGCTCAAACTGTGAGCCCCAAGCCGAGTTTTCCATATTTCACCCAGTGTAAAGCTACATTGTGCTCCTTTAGATTCTCACAGGAAGCGTTTTTTCACTCTTCATGGCTTATCCTTCCCCCCTCCAACCTCCTCCACTGACCACTCTGTCTGTGAGAAAAGTTAGCTGCCCCCTCATCTACTATCCATTACTCCCCACAGGCCAGCAGTGTAACACTCCAGTGCTTCCGTTCCCCTGTAGCCTCCACCCCTCAACAACCAAAAATGCTCCAGTACGTCAGTGTGTCCCATTCCCCAACCTCCAAACACTCCGTCTCAGGCTGCTGCATGCCTGTGTCCTCTCAGAACCTCGCTAACCCTGGTTCCTCTCTCTGTCTCTCTCCTTCTCACTGTGCATGTGACTGTGTCTGCTGTGACTGACCAGGGCTTAAAGGGAAACCTGGGGGAGAAGGTAAGTGCAGGACATCGGCCTGCATGTGCAAAATTGAGACTCTCTCACTGTGGGTGGCTGTGTTGATGCGGGTGGGGGGGTGGGGGGGGCGACCTGAATCCATTGCACAAAGTGCACAGGTATCGTGATTTATATCAGGAAGGCTTCAGGCTTTATTTTGAAGGGCCTTGGGGGTCACATTCGGAAGACGTTTCCCACAATGCTTGGATTACCTGTGTTTATTCTTGGAGCACTCTGAAGTTTTAAGACTCCCCACTCTAGACAAAGAGATGTTTGGAATGGAGCAGCTTAGAAATCCTACCACTTGGGGACACGTCCAAAGCTATCCAAATGTTGTGTAGTCACTAGAAGTCTCTTTGAGTCTGTATTTGGTATGACTGAGTACTCTAGTACTGAATTTAGTACATTTGAGCTTCAGTTCCTGTTGTGGCGAATGTGGTTTGAACCGTTCTTAAACCAGTCCCATTTGGCAGCTTTGCTCAGTGTTTTTACAAGCCAGCAGTTCTGCGGCCTCCCTTCATCAAGCCGGAGTGATATGTAATGTCTGAGGCCGAACAAGCAATGTGAGGAGAAACATATTCTTCATCCTTCACCATCACAGAAAAGTAGTGAAACTTCTGGACGGTTACCCTCGCTTGCCAGCAAAACACTGTGGTTCTACAGAACTAGGAAGGGAAATAAATAGTGATGTGACCACCAGGCCGACATGTAGAGAAGCAGACAATATACGACCTTGGAAAGACCCACCAGATTCTCGTCCAGAATAATCAGCGGGCTTCCCTTGTTGTTTCAGGGGTTTGCTTTTTCTCCCCTCTTTTTAAGTGTGGTCATGTTTTACCTTCTAGCAAGGGTAAGTCTTGACCCAACAAATTTTGGGTGAAGAACTTCACTTCATTAGATATCAAAACAAACCCCCTCAAGATAAATGGGCATGCCAGACCTGAAGCTGGCAGCCTTAGCGCTTCAGTCCTCAAGCAAATAAATTCAGTTGAATCATAAGTAGTTGTGTTGGAAAGCTCAAGCCGGAACGAAAATCAGGCGAATCGGTGATTGATTGGTTGAACTTTGCAAGAACTGCAGACAATGTATTCTTTAGACAGAAAGGATTACTTGTTGAACGAAATGAAATCTGTGAAGATTGTATCATTCATTAGTAAGACCAATTCTTAAATATCAGCAGAATTTGCTCCTGCTTTGGCTGATTATATTTGGACTCTTTGTCCCGTACCCATTCCTAGCTGCCAAATCCTTGTAATGTAAGCCTGTTCAAAGGGATATCTCTAGATCTTCAGTTGTCCTTTTGCACAGATCTCCGCAGGATTCTGTGGGTAACCATAAACCTTGGGGGCAAAGCTTAGGAGTACTTTCCTTTTCCAGAACCTGAAAATCAGACTTGTACATCACCCCTTTCACTCTCTAGTAACCATTGTAGGTGACTCAAAAAAAGTGCTAAAACAAATACTCCTTCATCCCCTGATAAAGTGGGCATTGAACCAGAAACATTAAAAATTGCCCACAATTTGATGGATGGCTGAGTCATCAAAGGTGTCTTCCTGATAGAGTTTCACATGAGAGAGCTAATTAGGGAAAGTGCTGGAAACCCGAGAGCTTTCCTGTCTGACCACAGAGCGTTGCGGGATTGCACTTGGATGTTTGGTGCAGTGCTGCGGACAGGCCGACACAGTGCAAATCACCTAGTTTACGCCAGATAACCAGCCCGCCGGGCCGTTTGCTGTTTACTCAGCAGTGCTCCCTGACCCTCTCAATTCGCTGTCAAGATGTAAACTACGACTCTGAAATGAGAACCAGGGTCTGCTGACATTTTACTTACAGACCAAAATACAATGTTCACCTCTGAGCCACATGCAAGCGCTCTCCGTGAGGCGGCTTAGCGAAAGAGTTATGTTAAACAGATGTTATAGGGTGTTTCAGAAAGAGTTGTTCTATTCTGCAGATACAATATGTTCACTGATACATTTGGCTGTGTGTACTAGGTGTAGTTTAGTGGATATCATTCTTTCTCTTTTCTGTCACTTCCTCTCCTCACTTTCTTTCTACCTCTCTTATCTGTCCGTAGGGAGCGCCAGGAGAGCCAGGTCTGTCTATCATTGGCCCACGAGGACCTCCTGTAAGTGTATGCTCTGTCACTGCCTAAACTCTTCATCATCTTCCTCTCATGTCAGATCTCCAGAGTAGATACAGGTTAGAGGTGCAGATTTTAGCAGCTTTTGGCCTCAATCCTATGATTCCAAGAGTTCTTGGCAAGGGGTTGTTCTATTGTTTTTCTTCCCGCTCTTAACTTAGAGACCACCCCAAAGTGAGCTCGAAAAATATATGGTGTAGGGTAGATAAGCAGGGTCAGCGTCATCCAGCACACTACTGTATGTGGAGCAAATCCAATGAATCTCGTCTAATCAAGACCTGATCTCTAATGTGCACGAACAGGACAGGAATCCCACAGCAGCTTGTATGGAAGCACTTACACTTCATCAGTGTATTTCGGGGCTGTGACTCCCACATAATGACGCCCATTTGGAATCTCATCTTCATTAGCAAGAAGGAATGAAAACATCCCAGCCCTTGCCATTATAATCCAGGCATTAGACGTGCAGATTGTGCTGTATCTGTTAATGAGTGGTCAGTCATCAGGCGAAATGGGGCTTGTCCCCAAACTGGGCACTCTTTTCCTTTCTTTGCATTCCACTCAGTAAGACAAACTCGTAATGTTACGCCGTCAGGAGCGCAATTTCCTTGTTGATTATGCCGTGCAAAACTTTGTCCTGTGCTGTGGTTTCCCCATTCATCCCAACACACTCTTATGGCAGGGCCGTCAGACTGTTCAGACATCTGTTTTTCTGCTTGCTGATTATGCACTTCTCTATACCTCTGACCCATCACCTGTAATAAGGCGTCAGGAGTGGACATCAGGCATAGAGAACTGGTGACAGGTGAAGTTTCATTGCAGGGCTGCCTCAAAGGGAATGTCTTCAGCAGTTGAGCTGAAAGCATAGGCTTTGTCCTCACCTCCAAAAGGGTCACAGAGGTTGATTTGAGGCAGAAGTGTGGAGAGGCCAGCGGAAATGACTGCTTTAGCCAGGCAGGTAGACCTGATAGGTCGGCAACAGTTTCTTTCTCACGCAAGTAAGGCAGTTTGGGAATAAACAGAGCGATCGGTAGATAATGTGTTGAGTTGTCGTTACAGTTATTGTCCTAGCTGATCAGGTCATGGCCAAGGTTTTTGAAAGTTATAAAGATGCAAACCAAGCTAACCCCCCCCCCCACACACACACACACACACACACACACACACACACACAAAACTACACACTGATTTCATGATTTCTGTCTTTAGAAGGTCAATTAATTTCATGAATTCTATATAAAGGCAATGTAACTGCAAAGGTAATTGTGCAAAATCCCCTTTGTAGATTTCTTAGTACCACTTTGTCTTTGGTGTCTTTGTTGTTTTTGTCATGTTTTGTTCAAGGCACACTTTGAAAAATGATGTCTGTCCTGAAAACGGCATTTAATCTGGGTTTAATTCCGAGATCAGATTGCAGTCAGAAAATTGATGTTGTATCACTCCTGAAGAATGTTATGGATCGCGTCCATAGTGGATTTTTGGTTTAGAGGAATTGTTTTCACTGGACTTGGACGTTGTATTCAATTGTTTTCTGTTACTTTTTGTTACACTTTTGTGCCAGCAAAATGAATGTTGTCAGTCCTGTTT
Organism: Gobio gobio; assembly: GCF_949357685.1. Taxonomy (NCBI): domain Eukaryota; kingdom Metazoa; phylum Chordata; class Actinopteri; order Cypriniformes; family Gobionidae; genus Gobio; species Gobio gobio. Next base: position 40,607,148 of record NC_137111.1, read on the forward strand.
TGAGTGATTCTGAGGGGGCACATGCTGCTACATCCATTATTCCAGACCTTTAGGTTCCCAAGGCTGAGAAAATAAGCCATGTTCCAATAACTACCTGAGACCCAGACACACAATCCCCTTCATTAGCTCCGTTCACCTCTTCCTTGTAATTTTCTCTCAGGTTGCTCCAACGCAGTCTTTTTTTTGCCAGGCATATTGAATGACTTCCTCTTTTCCCAAGGGCTGCAAAAGTTTATTCAGGAAAGCAAACTTAGTATTGTTCACAGGAGAATGTAGCACTAATGATTACTGACATTTACTTATTCAATATGTGAGACCCAATAAGACAAGGCTAACAAATTAAATAAGGACAACTCTAATGTCTTTCGGTTAGTTCTTTCCAGTGTTGAATTTCAGTCAGTGTCCCACAGTTTTTAGAGCTTTATTTGTCTTCGTCTCCTCATCCCACACAAAGTGCTTCCTACAGAGCAGGAAGGCTCCTGTCCTTCAAACTCAATTACGACACAAGTTTGGAGGAACAATACTCCGTCTTTCAACACAGACCTCCTTTCATCGAGTTCACATAATCCTCATGTTTTTCGTATAGAAAATAACTGCTTATCTTTTTTCTTTCTGTCTCCCCGCAGGGACAGCCCGGTACTAGAGGATTTCCAGGCTTTCCGGTAAGTGACTTTTGTCTGAAGCCAATTGGACAAACTTACAGTTTATTTGTGAGTTTATAAAATCCAACAATTAGCAACCAGTTCCCTGGGCCCTTCTTTAATTGATGCACTTGGAAATGACTCAAGGAAGTGAGACTAAATGTACAGTAGACTTGTGCAGCTGTCATATAAGCATTGCAAGGTATATAAATGTCCTAGAACCCTTTATATAGGCTGTCTACCTCCTCTGGATATTAAAGGCCCTTTTCAGGTGTTTATTACCCTGCATGATCACTGTTCAGAAGGACACATTGACTACGTTTACATGGACAGCAGTAATCTAATTATTGACCTTACTCTGAATAAGACAATAATCTGATTAAGGCGTTTACATGAGTTGCTTTTAGAATATTACGTTCATGTTCCCATTTTACATGTTACAGAACATAGCTCGATTAATAGTACGTCATTACGTCCCCATGCCACGCTACGCTGTCCGGCGTCCAATCATAGCGCGACTTTCGTAGGTCTGTTCAAATCAATGGGCTCAGGCAACCCGCTGTAACTTTACCTGCGGGTGTCGCTGTTGGACAGTGTGACTTTATAAAAACGAGTGACTTTTATACTTTTTAATGTAATATTATATATATATATATATATATATATATATATATATATATATATATATATATATATATATATATATATATATATATATATATATATATATATATATATATATATATATATATATATAAAAACTGAAAGACACAATATATACAAAAAAAAAAATATATATATATATATAGGCCTATATATATATATATATTTTTTTTTTTTTTTTGTATATATTGTGTCTTTCAGTTTTTTTTAAGAGACACTGCCCATCTTGCCTCCTTGACAGCCAACATTTCGAATAATAGTTTTGATAAATGATGAAAAGGTTTCAAAATCGTGATTGTTTGGATTGTTTTTTTCTGCCATCGAGCCACAAGCGCTCACTGAATGGCCATATGGCTCGCGAGCCTAGAGGTTCCCGACCGCTGTTGTAAGCAGACAATTATGAATCTGGGGTTACAGATAGGCTACAAACGTATTGTATTTTACTTTTACAATGAGCAGAATTATTACAACACAAAGAAAAAAAATATAGAGGAGGCCGTGTCCGAGTGAGCAGTCAAGCAAGACACGCAGTCACGCACCATAACAACACGTCATGGCAACGACATTTCAGACTGAAAGATACGTAAAAGATAAACGGGAATGTGAGCGCATTGTTACTGTTTTGTACGCGCGGTTATATTATTATAATCCAAATTCTGTTTTATTTGTCACAATATTATTGATGATTGTTTAGAGGGGCACTTTATATACTTTTGATACGAGCCCCCAAAGCCCTCCCCTCTGCACTTGCCTGGGCTGCGTTCAGCCCCGACAAAACGTTGCAAAACGTTTTTTAAACGGCAACGGTGCAGCGTTGAACACCCTGTTCTGTTGACCCAAGAGTTGTAACTATGGCAGCCGAGAAGGCCATTCTTTGTGTTGTTTTTGAGGAATTTTCGGAGCCTGATAAAATCGATATAAATACGTGTTTAATACTGCAAAATACATGCAATCACTTCCCTTGCTGTCCAGAATAAATGACAACACCCCAATCACATTTATTTAACTTTTTTATCTCCTGGTAATCAATTCTAATTTAAATCATTTTATTTCTAGTTCTTACTTTTTTAATAGCTTGTATTTTCTTTCTCACTTTATGTCAAGCAATTACCATATATGAAATTCGGTATATAAATAAACTTGCCTTGCAATGAAGCTAAATATATAAATACATCATCATGTTGATTATATATATATATATATATATATATATATATATATATATATATATATATATATATATATATATATATATATATATATATATATATATATATATATATATATATATATATATATATATATATATATATATATATAAATACTCTTACGACAATCATGTCTTCTAATATCTTCAATTGTTGTGTATACTGAGCTGCAGCGGACACATTTGTAAACATCTTTACTTGGACCCATTGTGGGAGCTATCTCTTTAATACCGCGTGGTTTATATTCATGCTGCTGCTGATTGGGCTGACATATTTGACACACCCACCAAACAAGAAAAAACGCATCTCAAACCCGTTGCACACCGTTACAAACCGTTTCCATTAAACATGACGTTCAACCGGAAACCGTAGCAAAACGTTGCGCACCGGTTTGAGTTTTGAACGTGCCCCAGGTGTGTGTGCCTGGTGTGTGTGTGTCCTGTCACAAAATGCGGCGAAAACTCATACACGACGTTAATAGTTAGATTAAGGTGTGTACATGTCTACAATGCACTTGGATAATGCGACTAAAATAGGCATACTCCACATGTCTTAATTCGATTTTTGTTTAATTCGAGTATGGCTTTAACCGGATTAAGGTAATTAGAAATCGCTGTTTACATGGTAGTTTCTTAATCAGAGTATGGTCTTAATCAGATTAATATCGGAGTATTGTTGTCCATGTAAACGTACTGATTGAAAACACTGAGTTAAAATACAGTACACTCAGTGTGTCTAGTGAGTGTTTAACTTAGCCTGACCCTCAAGGAAATACCTTTTTTTTTCATAAACATTGTCATATTAGCTTGTCTAGTATGGAGATTGGAGCTGTTTTGTGCCTTCACAATATCGCCAATCTGCTGTTCTCCCGCTTTTTTCCAGGGCCCCATCGGCTTAGACGGGAAACCCGTGAGTTTTTGCTTCATTCCTTACAAATGTTTGAGTAATTGAAACTCGTGCAGGTTTGGAACCTCCGAACCCTTGTACCAAATTATTTGGCAGTAATTGATAATTGACGGTCATTTTGGCAATGAAGAGGATAATTATGGTAATAATAATTATGCCAATTATAATAATAAATTCACTATTGTCGCCATCATGACAGAACATTGAATCAATTACGATATGCGTACAAAGACTGAAGTAGTTTGTGCCTCCTAAAAAGACTAAAGAGAATGGATATTTTTCTTTTGCCTTTTTTTCCCCCAACCTTGCAGGGACAGAATGGTCCAAAAGGTGATTTGGTAAGTATTTTTTGTAACAATTTTAACTTACCATTGTTAACTGGCTTGAAAAATGCTGTGCAAAAACAATTTCCTATAAATGTGATCCTAAGAAAACACACCTTGGCTGGAATTAATTGAAGTGTTAAAATACAAATCTAAATACTTTTAGTTTAAAAGGACACACATAAGGAGGTCTGTCATGTTCACTGAATGAAAACCATTCGTCATAAAGAGAAATATGTAAAAGAAGTGAAACATGTCATAAAGAAAAATTTGTCAGTGTCCATAAAACTCACCGGTAGAGCCATTTGTTTTCAAGATGGCTTGTTACAGTGATGTTTATCTAGGCTGTAAGCTTGGCCATATAAATTCACAAGAACAACACTCTTGTAGTTTGATTTATGGGTAGAGTGACTGAATGGCATTGTGTGTGTGTGTGTGTGTGTGTGTGTGTGTGTGTGTGTGTGTGTGTGTGTGTGTGTGTGTGTGTGTGTGTGTGTGTGTGTGTGTGTGTGTGTGTGTGTGTGTGTGTGTGTGTGTGTGTGTGTGTGTGTGTGTGTGTGTGTGTGTGTGTGTGTGTGTGTGTGTGTGTGTGTGTGTGTGTGTGTGTGTGTGTGTGTGTGTGTGTGTGTGTGTGTGTGTGTGTGTGTGTGTGTGTGTGTGTGTGTGTGTGTGTGTGTGTGTGTGAGAGAGAGAGAGAGAGAGAGATGAGAGACCGTGTTGCATTCAATGGGGTTTGTCAAAAGTAGCTTTAAGTGAATATCTGTATGACTTTAGCCGCCTGTGTTATTAAAACAAGGACATTGGGTTGGCTCTGTCCTCTTAAACTGTGATTTGAAAAATGTAGTCAAGAATTTTCTTTTACGTGATGAAAGACAATGGGCAGATAGATTTGGCTCACAGGCTGTGCGCTTTAAACCATTCCTTGTGAAATAGAGTACAACCTCTATGTTCTTTCTTTTATAGCATCGTGAGAAACGGCAAGCTTAGAATCTATAAAAGAGAAGCACTTTTCTGAAATGACACCTTTATAAGACCGAATCAGAGCTGAATGGCCCCTGCTGAGTATTTGAACATGCCTTACTGAGCTTTTAAAGTAATACATAGCTTACACAAATATACCCTAAACACATTTTATTGATAAGTTTCTTCTCAAATTCTTCATGCTCCACACTTGCTTTTAGGCTTATATTGAGCATTACAGAAATTGATTTGTTGCTATTTCTGAATGAATATTATGACTTGGAATCAATCTAACTGTCATTTCTGAGGCTGTGGGTTACATGTTTTTCAGAGGGCATGATGCATTGTGGGGCATTGATTTATTAGGATTTTCCCTGCTAGTGTTTTTTTTAAGTTGCCATCCACCGCCAGCATTTTTTAAAATCATTTTCACAAAAATGTCATGGCTCCCAGAAAATATTGTTGTATGAATATCTGAACATGCAATATATAAAAAGAATATTCTAGCTTCATGCATTTCTTTAATCAACACTTGAATGTTTCTTAGTAAATTGGATTCAGAATGATGATCAAAACACAGATGGAGTAGATCGAGTATATCAACACCCCCAAAGCTTCACAGTCCTATAGCTCATCCTGGGTCAACGGTTTATTCAGTAACATTAGGCCGTTTTGATTTATATGCTGTTTAATGTTGGTGATCACATATGCATATGATTACATATGATATCACTTGTTTCTGCATCTTTTTCGCCTGTATTTTGATCAGGAGATTCTGTATTCTCTCGCGTATAACTGTGAAAACACAGAAAGCCGTAAATTTCCATCAATGGTGGGTTAAAGGGGTCAAAAGTTAAAGGGGTCAAATATGCTAATATGGGACAGTCCCTCAGCGGTCGTGGGCGGAGCATGAGCAATATGAGAGTTTAGGCTTTTTGAGGATTAAAAAAGGAGTGAATGAGTTTGTATCATTGTAGGGTGGTTGTATCCACACACTGCAAAGACAGATTTATATGCAAACACCAAAAGTGAATTTTGCTCTCCATACAAGCACACATGTTTTTAGCAATTAGCCTTTTTTGTATTTCCTTTTTCAACATAAGAAATTAATTTATAAGGAACTGTTTTGTACGTTTGTGCTTGTTATGACTGAGAGGTTTGGCATTGTTGGTTGTAAACAGGAAAAGATAATCATGGACAATCCAATAACACCTCCATATTGTAATTGTGATTATTTTTCCAGGGTCCTCGTGGTCCTAAAGGAGTACCAGTAAGTATTTGCTTAAATATATATTAATAGATCATCATAATTCCACAGGAGTTTTTTTTACGTGGCAGTGGAATGTTATGCATGAATCATGTTTTGGATGGATTTGAAGTGTTTTGTTCAAATCTTATTTTTCAGGGTGAACCTGGTCCAAAAGGAGAGAAGGTAGAATCATGCATGAAATGCATTAAAATAGCAGCTAATTTTCTTATGATTTCTAAAATGGCCTTCGAGGACAACACATGATTGATATTTTTTCTTTCTTTTTCTTTTTTATTCTAGGGTGTATGTGGTGACTACACTCACAGGGTGAGTGAATGGTTTCACTTATGGTTTATAATAAGCTATATGCTTCAAAGGTTGTCTGGTGTTGAATGCTGAAAAATCCCAAGCATATGTTTTCATTCCAGTTTTACGTGATATTCTTCAATTTGTCAAAGTGATTGTCTTGTTTACACTTAAAAAGACATGTACAACATGTTTTGCGGTTAATTTAGAGACATTAACAGAGGAAAAAAGGGAAGGAATAATGGATTGGCAGCTTGGATAGTGCTTGGATAGTCTCAGATAGGTAGCACATGAGCACATGCCAAGGCAGGGCCTCAAATTTGATCAGCCCTCTCTCGGGAAAATCACAGTTTCATGTAAACACGGCAATTTAACCAACAGCCTGCTGAATTGGATTTGATAAGACTCTCTGTTAAAAGGGGTTTTGGTAACAGCCCTGGCCTATTTAAAAGTAATTTTGGCCTTTTGAAGCTATTTTATCAATTATGTAATCTCAAAAACAACACGCGATATAAAAGCCGAAAAATAGTCTTGGCAGAGTAGATGTTTCTACTGAATCTGTGTTTTGCTGGAAAAAGAAAGAACAGAAACAGCAGCAGGACACATGCAGTTGATAGTTTTGTTTTTATTTATTTAATCACTGTTTTTATTGTGTACACTATAAGAAAGTGTAGTCAGTATATCAAACAGCTATATCACATCAAAACAGATTTGTTTTTCATGCGTGTCAGCCAGTCCACGTGGGAGGCAGTTGACTATTTAGGGTGGTCTTTTTGGGTGGTTGTCGTACTGTAGGTTATTTGCAGTTAGGGTTAAACCCAGAGGTCACTCCGCTAGACTGAAAGGATACACCCTGCAGTGATGGAACAAAAATGGTTATTATCACAATATGTGTGTGTGTTTATGCATCCATATCCATGTCCATGTATTTGTATGTTGGGCTATTCTAAGCAGGGGCGCCCAATGAAAACGCTGGCAGCTTTGCGCTCCAGTCAGGCTCTGATGTTGAAGGTTTGTGGGCTGTTCGCTGTCCCTCACCCCTAATACCGTGATATGTGTGTTACAGTCCTGCTGCAAAGAGAGACATAGCTGAAAACTGTGCTGTAGTTTATCCACATGCACTGTTGGAGGTGCAGAGAGGTGCCTGTTATTATAACTGATTGAAAACACTATAGGAATTTATAATGACACATCTGAACACACAGCTGTTTTCCTGCTTTTTCTTTGGCCTTCTGAGGGAACTTTTATGGTTGCGGTATATCATTTTAAGGTACACTATGCAACTGTAACTTTATATGGCTTAGAAAATGCATCCAAATGTTTTTTGGATATGTTAAATGCATAAATACCATGTCTCTTTTATATTTGTATTGGCCTCCCTATGCATAGAGTACCTTAACACAATGTAACATTCTGGTTAAATTGGTGAAAAACTTTCTGCAGGGAGATAAGGACACTTGAAAACACTTGCCTTCCTTATTTGTGTGTATTTTCCTCTTACTCTGAAATTCAGTGAGACAATCCGTGCATTTTTGTAAATATGATATTATAGATTGTGCATATTGTTTTTTAAATATATAAAAACATATATTTATATTCATATACTACATTTATATATTGGAATATGTACACTACGTTCAGAAGTTTGAGGTCAATATGATTTTTTTTTTACATGGATGCATTAAATTGATCAAAATTGACAATTTTCTATTCACCTGTGAAATGTACCACTGTTTCCATAAATTTTTAAGCAGCTATAGTCTATAGTCAGCTATAGTCAGCTATAGTGGAAAATAGTCTTTTTAATTGTGATAATATTTCCATTTTACAGGTTTTGTATTGTTGGTCAAATAAAAACATGCTTGGTGAGCATAAGAGACTTCTTTTAAATATAATCATAATTCCACATAATTCTTTTAATTTTTTAAAAAAACTTACAGACCTAGAACTATTGAACAGTAGTGTATATTCCATGTACAATAAGGTCCAAAAGTATGAGATCTCTTTAAAAAATAATAATAATTAGAATTATAATGCAAAATGTAATCATTTTCAGTAGTCTTCAGTTCTTTTGGAACCATTGTACACTCTAAAAATGCTCAGTTGTTTCAATCCATGTTTGAGTCAAATATGGACAAACCCAACCATTGGGTTAAAAAAAATGTATCAAAAAGAAACCAAATGGTGGGTTTGTCCATATTTGAAACAACCCAGCATTTTTTAGAGTATAGATGCAAAATCTTATGTGTAATTCACTTTGCAAAGGTGAAGGCGAAGGCAAGTTGTATCTAGGGTAATATCAACTATTAGTGGTATATCTATGGGTCAATAACTCTTCAATCTGTGCTTTGCAATGATGCTGATCTCAACAGAAACGCCGTATTGTCAACGTCTGTGCTGGAGGACAGGCCACAGTAAGTCTGTTGCGAAACTCTCTTTGTGGCAAGACTGAATCCAGCCTGATCTACACAGCATTGCTGCAGAGTTACAGTTGCCGTCACAGTGGAGGTGGACATGGAAACATTATCATTGATAATGTTTGATATGAATTAAAAGGGATGTCATTCAACTACAAATGATCAAAATTGAATCAAAGACATAGTTTGTATTCTTTTATCTACATAAACGTAAATCTCTTATTGATCTATTAGTTTGATAATAGTGCTAATTGTGGGAATTTTTACATTTATAAATAACAAACAGCAACTCCACTCTGATGGACCGGTGACTCTGTTCAGTGATGCTGAATCCTTTCGGCTCCGTCTCTCTATCCCCTTGCCTTGCTTTTTCCTCACTGTTCACTCTCTCTTTCATTTGTTTTTCTGTTTTTTCCCCTTCCCCTCATCTTCTATCTCTGGCCTGTTTCCTTCCTTTGGCCTCCTGGTGAACATGTTGTCCTGGTGGTTTTGGGCACCGTGGTCCACCTGTGCTTTGTGACCTCAGCAGATGTTACCCATCACCGTCCGCAACATGCCCTCAATAAGCCCTCTAATCCTAAAGCGCCTCAAGGTACATCTCTCTCTGCCACCCTCGCACCCCTTCCTTACGGATGCCAACCTCCATCCACCGACTGCCAGCCAGGCCTCTTAGTGCCCCTACTTGACACTTCTGTGATGGAAATTTGAGTTCATTAACTACTACTAAGCTCTAGACAAACAGCCAGAGTTGAATTATCATAGCCAATAGTTTCATTGTCTTGATATGACATAGTCCGTTTGAAATACGCTACTTTCCTAAAATAAACTAAATTTATAGGCGTATAAACTCTACCCCTCAGCAAGAACTTCTGTCAGGCCCTCTCTGTCTTTTCAGACATTGTCCATCTGTTTTAACTGGACATTATCTCTATAAAATTCTCTAATACATAATGGATTGTCCTTATATGTCTAGTCCTAAGATAATGGACAAATTTAAGGATTGTTCAGCTATTTCTGAGCTGGCAAGAAGTCTCTTTTTTCAGATTTTGGAAATAATGAGTAATACAACTAGTAGATAATTTTGGATGTGATAAATATTTTAAAGACCCCATGAAATAAAAATGGGAGTTTTTTGGGGGTTATTTTTTTTCAGGTCTATAAGCTAAATTAACCTGTAACATTTACAATACAGTTCACTTTGTTAACATTAGTTAATGCATCAGGTATCATGAACAATAAACAATTTTTTTTTTTTTATATTTTACAGTACATGCACTTGCATGTGCTTAAAGTTTTTCATATTTGTTCATAATGTATTAATGGCCACATTTTATTTTAATGTGCCCTGGTTATGGTGTAATTACACAAATTATTACTATACTATAAATATAAATTGTACTATAAATTGACACGTACTTACTATAGGTTCAGGTTTAGGACTTGGTTTAGTGTTAGTTTCTTGTAATTACGCATAATTTACTGTTAGTATTATTGTAAACACATTTAACATGTAACAAGGACACATTAAAATAAATTGTTCCCTTATTAACTAATGTTAGTTTATACAAATTGTTACAAATGTATTTGTATAAGTAGGAATTAACCAAGATTTAATACATACTGTAAGTATTTTTCTTTATTTAATTTTAGATATTGCATTAACTATGTTGACATATTATCGTAGAGTGTTACCAACTGTGCGACTTTCAGCACATACTCATTTAAAATTAACAGTCTTTCCTAGGAATTCAGGCCAAAAAATTGTATATGACGTCATCTTGCACTCATCGGTGTGTCCAATTTGTTTGTCCAATCAGATTCTCTCAAAAAATGTGAACAAAACCACACGTTAGGCCATTTCGTGGAGTGTTTTAAAGTTTAAAATGTATAATTCATCCGTCTACAACGACTCATAAGATCCTTTAGGAAAAGTAAACAGGGCTCTAGCCATTGTAGTGGAAATTAAATTAAAAAAAAGACACATAACAATCACACAAAAGTGAGTCTAACAGGCTCTCTGCCTTTGCTGCCCACTCCAGGAAGTGCCCCTGGCACAGGTTGATCACGGTTGGCAACCGTCCTCCATCTTACTTCTACAGGTGTGTAGTCTGTGCGCACCAAATTCGAGTACCATGTTTGGAGACAATGGTACAGACTGTGGAAGACAAAAAGTGTTAGGGAAAGAACTTTGCTGCTGATTGGCTGGGTCTCCAAGTTGGGTTGGGTCTGTGCATTGGATGGAGATCATGGAATGTCTCCATTTAATGGATCTACATCTGGCCTCATAAATCAAATCTTGACAAGTCCTGTCAAGGAATAAATGGATAAAATATGGATCTGAAACTGATGGATGTGTTCCGGATTTCTTTGAGCTTCGGACTTTGCTACTGAACAGAGACGTTGTTAAAGAAAGGGTTTTCTTTGTCACGGTATCTGCTCTATTTGTGGTTAATCAGTCTTGTACACCGTTGCCAGCATATGTAGGAGGTCTTAATTGTCTGTCTATAGTAGCAGACTTGGAAATAAATGCTGTCAATGGAAGGAAAATTATTCTGACTTCTAACACCAAATGTTCCATTTGCAGGCTAAGCCTCTTTAATGTTGAAAACAGACAGTTTAAAAATTAATTACACAGCAGAAATCTTAAATAATCAGTTTTCCTCATGGTCTCTTCTCAGGAAGAGTAGGATATTGTTTAGTCGAGACTTATTTCCTATTTTCACATCCCTCTCACTGTGTAAATACTGGACACTTTCCTGTAGATGATTTTGTTTAGTCTCTTTCTGTGTTGAAGGTCTCTTCTTGCTCATAACTGAGAAGAACCCGAGATAGTTTTAAAACAGCCATGAGTGGATCGTGCAGAGCAGTGGTTTTCAACTGGTCAGTCTGTAGGATTGTGCATACCAGGGAAAAGCTATGCTAAATGCAAACGATAAAATAAATAGGCTTAGCAACCTTTCAAAAAATATTCTCATATATTTAGTTGTGTATGTCAAAGGCTGTGCATTCAATCAAACTTACCGGAGAAAAAAAACATGACCTGGACTAAATGAAACTATTTTGGGTTGCCACTTGATGTCCAATTCCAAATAGGGTCTTGAAACAAACTCAGGTGGGAAGCACTGATGTAGACCTGACTGAAGAAGTTCTGTGAGACCTCTAGCAAAACTGTAAGGTTTGTTAAGTTGAAGGTATTGGCTAATTGCTAGTAGGCCACTGAAGAGGTTCTTAAAAGCATTAAGTGAATATTTGTAACTTTTGTCCCCAAATTTCCCCCCCCACTATTTTCCAAACATGGTACTCTATAAACTAGAATAACATCAATCATCTCATCCTGACACTTGACTTTCAACTCAACCTTCAAACGTGGGTTCCTCTCAGCTTCAAATCCATTGATTGTTCAGTGAATTATTATAAATATTTCAAATATTTCTCTAAATCCCATTTTATAAAGGATTTTGAGTAACAAATTAGCTCATTCTTTAATTTCATATCTCATTAGTGTGAATTACTGGATTTGAATCGGAGAGGATCCTGCCACTGATGTTATGAATTGTACCTTAAATCCAATGGTTTCTTTACCTCATATGCTAACTTCCTGTCTCTCAGCAGGGCGAGCCTGGAGCACAAGGACCACCGGGACCTCCTGGCCCCCCAGGGCCTCCGGGGACTGTTGGTCTAACTGGTGCTAGTGGGCCCCCGGTAAGTCTCAATTTATGTATTTATTTATTTATTTATTTATTTATTTATTTATAAGTTGAATAATGTACAGTTACGATACATAATGTACAGCATTTTTTGTGTCATGTGCGCTAATTGCTGTATATTATTCCTGTTGTACATTTGCAGTTTAGGCACTTTAGTAACTGCTTTTTCTTTTACACTGTGTGTGTATCCCTGTTAAACTCTACATTGTGGGGACCGAATATAGTAATACCAGTCATTTTTGGCCTTGTGGGGACAATTATTTAGCCCTTATGAGGAAACCAGCTTATAAATCATACAGAATTATGTTTTTTGAAAATGTAAAAATGCTGAAAGTTTTCTGTGATGGGTAGATTTAGGGTTAGGGGACAGAATATACAGTTTGTACAGTATAAAAAGTCATTATGTCTACGGAAATTCCCCATTAAAACATGGAAACCCAACATGTATGTGTGTGTACATGTTTTTCAATCCCGGTGGGGACTTCAACCTGAATGCACACTGACTCATGGGGCCTTGTGTCACTGTGGGGACCTAAATTGAGGTCCCCATGAGGAAACAAGATTATAAATGTAAAAATGCAGAACGTTTTGTGTGATGGGTAGGTTTAGGGGTAGGGTTAGTGTGAGGGGACAGAATATGCAGTTTGTACAGTATAAAAACCCCCACAAAGTAGCAAACCAGACATGAGTGTATGTGTTTTAACTATCTACCTATTCATTTTTGGCATAGGGTAAACCCGGAGAACCTGGAAAACCTGGAAAAGACCCAAGGGTGAGTATTTGAAAACATTTCATCCTTACCTTGCTAACACGGATTCTCGACATTACTTGAAATGAAATCAGAAATCCATAATGCTTCAAACTGAAAGCATGTTTCTTTTTCTTTCATTTTAGATGCTTCCGGGGCTGAAGGTAAGCTTGAAAACCACACAGCTGTCCAGCTGCACTGCAATGATAGTATTTTCCACAGGCGAGTCATAAACAGGCTCACATGAAGTTCACACACAGTTCAGCAGCCTACAGGGTGGGTCTGCTCGGTTTGTGCCAGTACCGAAGGGGTGGATACGCCATAATTGATTAACCGTGTTGCTGTTGGATAAGTATGTATTTCCCCTGATGCGTTAATTGCCATTGAGTTTATTCTGGGGAATTTTAATTGTACTCCATTTAGAAGCACTAGTCCCTTATAGGACCACACTTCAGCTCTCTATAAAGATTGACTGCCGGTCTATATAAGAGCTGCTTACTCCTTCGGACATGAAGTTCCCAATAAACGAATACCACTCTGCGTATTGCCCGTTTTAAACATATAAATAAGGCTTCTCGATAAAAGCCACAGAGCAAATGGTTCTTGGATGGATATTTGATTTTGATTATTTTTTAATAGGGTGAACCCGGTGTACCTGGACAAAAGGTGAGTGTGTCCATCAAAGTTCATGAGTAGACATTTATTGTTTGTCATTTATTTAATCCCACATTTTAGAACTAGAAATTTGGCAATGCTGCTGATTGCTTAAACAAAACCGTTAGAAAGGGATCCTCCTTCTCAGAGGAACCTTCAGGAATTAAGCAGAATGATATATCAATGAATCATTCAGCAGAGTGATTGAAAACCTCTAAGCTACAGGGCAGAGCCCTGAATGTAAGGCTCATTAATCGCTATGCTAGATGAAACGTTTGAAACTGGAGAAAGAAGCTTGGCACGTCACTTTAAAGTAATGCTAGACCACAGATAAAATATTAGTGGATTAGAAAGAACACAATTCATCTGGTCAAACTCTACCATTTGCTTCCTCAATGGCCTTCTTTCTCTTACTGATTTTTCCTTATCTCTCAGGGTGATCATGGTGAAGCAGGTCCAAGTGGACCTGAAGGCCCCAAGGTAAGAATCCTTTGTAACCTTTATAACCTTTGACTGACTAAGCAGCTTATATCATTAACCTGCTCCACAGGTCACCCATCACTTCTGGGTCAACCCATTACATAATCCCATACATCAGATTGACAGCCCCCTTTGAGTCCGATTCAAAGCTTTCTAGCTTTCTCTCGTTATTTTGTCAGTCAGTGTTGAAGTTTGGGTGCAGAAACAGGCATATTCAAATGACATACTTTCATTAATCAGGCCTCCAACAGAAGAGAGTGCGATTTCATCTAAAACCGTCTGTAGGTCTGACATCAGATACCCAAATCCTATAGTTTTGATTAAGCCAGTGGGACGGCACTATTATTGTTTGAGTTACCAGTTTAAATGCCACTGGAGCACTAGAGGATTTAGACAAAGTATCGGGCTGATAACAGCATCTGTTTGGGGTTTTACTGTCTTCCCCTTCAGCAATGCGCTTAACTCTAAAGTCATTGAGTGCATTATCCCTGAGGTAATGAAAGATTGAATTAAGATAGTAGACGGGGCTTAGTGTAATGCCATGAAAAACACAAAACACACTACACTCAAAATGTTACACTCTCTTATGCGCACCAAGGCTGCATTCACTTGATCAAAAATATAGTAAAAAGAGTAATAGTGTGAAATAGAATAACTAAAATTTAATGCAAAGTTGAATTTTCAGCATCATTACTCCAGTCTTCAGTGTCACATGATCCTTCAGAGACATTTCTAATTATCAGCAAGAGTTTTATTTAGATGAAACCGTGATACATTTTTTCAGGATTCTTAGATATAGAAAATATAGAAGTGTTTTGTGACATTTATAAATGACCTTACTGTCATTTTTGATTAATTGAATGTGCACACTTGCTGAATAAAAGCATTAATTTCTTTATAATAAAATAAAATACTGATCCCAAACTTTTGGACTGAATGGAAGAGTATGTAACAATATATTGTAGAGAAAATATCTTTCGGTCTTTTTTTTTTTTCTTGAATACTTTCCTGCACACAATCAATCTTTCCACCTCAGAATAGCACAGAACAGTGGGTCAAACAGCTTAGCTCATGTGAAGTTACAAGTGCACTGATTGACACTTTGTGAGGGATACATGTTGGCACAAAAACCACATATAATTTTTTCCATGTGAAATTGCATTTGCTTTGCTTTGAAACAACCTATATAGTTCGCAATCTTGGATTTGTGTTACGCTTTTACTCGTGTGAACTCTGGAACAACCTGCATATCGATTCCCATCCAATCTACCTTAGTGAACTTGAGCTTTCTTCCATCAGCCACGTAGTTCATGTCCAACACACGCACCCAGTCAATATCTAAAGCTAGATTGATAGTAAGCATGTCACACAGTGAGCTTATGGAAAATTCTTCTATACCAGACTGAAGTAGCTTTGTGTTTGTTAGGTTTATGTTCACTTTCATCTTAGCTCAGGTGAAATGTTTCGTGCTACAGTAGAGAAGCATTTATTTTGCACAACTGCACCACCTTCTGGAGACGGGCAAGTGTTGCACTCATAAAAAACTCGCAAGATTTATGAAGGCAGGATAAAATGCATTCTCCCCTGTGTGCTGAGGTTGTCTGGCCTCTCATTTCTACTCAGAAAAGAGACGTCTTTACCGTGCATTCATCTGTGAGAGAGGCAAAGTGCCAAGTCAATGGCTTTACAATTAAAAGGTTCAAATCAGAGGACACATGTTATTCGGCACATTACCAACGCAATTAATCAACAGCTGACTTTGTCTTCCTACCACAAGACTTTATTCCCGAAAAATGACTGTCTGTCGCCTTCATGCTTGTTTTGCTATTTACTCAGCGCAGCCAAACCATACGGCATTGAATAGCACAGAAAATAAATGCTTGCTCAAATAATTCTGGGTGTTTAGTAAATGATGTCATGGACTGAAAATCTGCTGACTTTAATGTTGCCCTGTTGCTGTGACAGAAAATGAGTTGCAAATGTATGTTTTGGACTGAGGAGAAGCAGGTCAACATTTGACATTTTGACTTATTAGACTTAAGTGCATTTAGCATTTTATAGCATATTGATCATTTTATTTGCTTTGTTTCTCTTTAGGGAATTAAAGGAGACGACGGAGTGAAGGTAAGGAATGCATTTGGGTCTGCATGCTATTTTAAAAATGGCCATTTTTTATAATGCTTGGAAGTTTTTGTCCAGCTGAAAACGCCTTGCTGTGAGCGCTTGAGAGCGTTTTGGCAGCGCAGCGTTTTTTTTTTTTCTCCAGTTGAAACTCTGTTATGATACGAAATATCCGTGGAAGTGTTACTAGTATCTCATTTCACAGATCGTTTGTTTCTGTATTGTTTCTATATAAAAATGCAGATTCGATGTAAAGTATTTGCTCAGGCTCTTGCTTTAAATTACGTTGTTCTGTTATTATGTTTGTTGTTTTCATCTATTGACGTTGTACAAGCAGAATGTGGCGGTTGGTTGGTGTTGTATTTGTCCCACCCCTCCACCACTGTGATTGAATGGCTGGGTTTTACTCAAAGTTGAACATTCTTCAACTCTCGGCAACCGGTAAAAAACCCTGAACGCTCAGCGCTTGAGCGTAAAATACTCGCTCAGCGCCTCGTTACGCTCATGGCATTCTAAAAACCAGCTAGCTGCGTGAAAAAACACTTTGGTGGACACACGGCCTAAGTAACCTATTCGTAGGTTGATCACCCCCATAAAGTGTAAACACTGTGTCTTTATGGCGCTATCAAAACATTGATCTCAAACAGCCCAACATTGACTCAACCAATATGGGTTTGGGGGAGGGGCTGTTTGTTTAACCAATGGGAGACTTGCGTGGTGACACATAATTTGCACACTTCACCTAATTTGCATTCAGTTTTGTGCTTGCTGTTTAATAATTATTTGAAACTTAGCAAACTGGCAGCTTCAGTAGTAAGATGAAAATATTTTTCTTGAACTCTGTCATGGAAAATAGGTATAAACTTTAATTAAACAATTTTACAATCAATTAAAAAGGCATTTATATCTTGGACCAGCGGTTTAGAAAATGGATGGATGGATGCAGCTGCGGGCACCATCTTCTGCCGAGACGCGGGAATTCATTTGACACGACCCTCACAGTGCATTATGGGTGTTCTCTAGCCATTGAGCATACATCGGTTGTACACTCATTATTGAGGTGCATTGTGCGATTGAATGAGTGCACTCGATAGGATCCACTATGGTTTCGTACCCCACTACAAATGGCCGTCCCCTCAAATAGTGCCCTATTTAATAGGGGGTCTACACAGCCATGTATTTTTCCAAAAAGCTTGAAGGACTTAATTAGCTGGATCAGGTTGACGCCCCTGGCTAAAGCATCTTAAAGGAGCAGCATTCTATAGAGAGTAAATCTAAACATCTAAAGATTTATATTTGTATGCCTGTATCACATGTCTGAGGCATTGCTCCTACTGAAGAAGTGCATCTGCTGGAGTGATTACACTGTTTCTCACTGGGGAAGCTTTGGCCTGTAAACAGGAGTGGGGCGCACGTAAAGTTTACACCTGCTGATGCACAAATAGTCCCTATAGGATACAGCTATTCAGACTGTCTAACTGCTTACTGCTGAATGTTGACAGCCTTACTGAGCACAAATACATGAGAATGCATTTAAAATTAAAATACAAAATCCGTTTAAATGGATCAAAATAAAATACAATATACTGCATGAAAAAATGTATCAATAAAAATAGTGTTTTGTTATTTGAAAATACACAAAATAAAAGTAAAATTGTCCATTGTGGCTGAAATGTATCTGGACCTTTCTTCAAGCTTAGAAACTTGTTTTCATTTTGGCCACCTTTTCCCTTCGCCTTATTTATTACAAAATGTAAAAAAGAAATTAAAAAAAATCAGTGATAATGATAGACTAGTTGGCTGATGTTTAGTTTTTATTTTCTTACTGTTAATATGTATATCTTAGTATATACTTAGTGATTTAGTATCCTAAATAACTTAATATTTTAAAGGAAATTAAATAATATTTGACAGCAATTAATATGTTTTTGCAACAAGTAGAATCAACCATCACATTCTCTTCTTCTTGTAACTTTCAGAACTCAAAAATTCAAATGCTAAGCTTCTTAAAGCTACACTGTGTAACTTTTTTAGTTTATTCTTAGCTAAAAACACTTAGTTCTTTCAAAAATATATATGTGCTCATTAATGTATATTTACTTCTTTCAAGTAATAAAGTATATTCTCGTAAGTTTATAATATGCCATTGAAAATACATACGGGTAAGGGTTCGAATGCGGGTCGCCATGTTGCCCCTCCATCTTGAAAGTACATTAGCCA